>NC_044911.1:57601128-57928254 GCF_001633185.2 Quercus lobata
GTTCTCATAGATGTTGGTGGCCGAGTTTAACAATATATATATATTATATACGAGTTTCAGTTGATGGGTATTTCTCAGCAAGAAACTGGTTTTGACCTCTTCAACCACCCCATTCGTTGAGTATTGTTTTAGGACAGACTATAAAGCTTGATGCACAACCAACATAAACGTTGAGCATGTTCGGGAAGGAGATATTTTGGCCATGCAAGGAAAGGCCATGACTACACAAGCAGCTTGAAAGACTGCATTCCAAGTCTTGGTGGTTGTCAACAATGGCAGAAATATAGCAGTGGAAACGTTTGCATGGATGACAGAGAGGAAGTGGAGATGGGATGGATAGGGTGGGAAATGGAGTTTAGGGAGATTTTATGGTGGAATAGTAGGGGAATCAGTAAACTATATACGAAGTATCGGCTAGTTCACAAGTTTTGAATTGATATTTTGCTTTTAAGCCAAAAGTTGATCATATATTGATAAAATGACTTTCATAAGTGTTGGAAACTCTATGGAAACTCAATTATAAAGAAACTTCTTTTTTTATGAAAAGAAAAAGGGCTTATATGACACAATATCTTTGTCCTGATCCACTTAAACCCGAATTCTATGGCGTGGGACCACCAAAGTTGCTTGGGGCTATCCACGTGGGCACAGCATTTTAAACTGAAGTGTCATGACTCAAACCATAACCCTCAAACTCGCAAGGGTGATGATTCAAGGGTCTTCTACCTCTCCTACCATCAGGCTGCCACCCTTCGGTGGTCAATTATAAAGAAGCTTCAAAGAGAATAAGTATCAGCCGCACATGATTATCCCAATTTTTTGGAGCTGAAACTTCTGAAATAGCTAGACAAACTCTAAAGAACACTTGATTATCTTAACTACTTGAAAATGCGTTCGTTGGGAAAATTCACCATTACAATAACTTCCACGTGTTAATTGAGCAATCTATTGTGCGTTTAGTAAATTTTATTATTAATTGAACAATCTGTTGAGCGTTTGGTAAATTTTATTATCTATGTTGTTTACGTTAACACTGAGCATTTGGTCAAAATGGTTATAGAACCAAATAATGAGCCTCTTTTATCTTTCTTGAAGAAAGTTTGGTTTAAAACATGTTCGAGGCAATTAAAAAAACCAGCATTACAAGCATGCATACACCTAAATTCCTAAAATTGGAATCCTACATGGATTGGTTTTAGAAATTAAATCGAGAATTGTCAGATATTACTTCCATTAAAAAAATCAAAACAAAAGGAAAATTAGCAGTGATAATATCTCACACAGCATCTACAGTAAAAAAAAAAAAAATTCTTCTTTTTCACAATTATTATGCATGTGCAATGCATGAATTAATACTGTGAACGTTACTGATGATTTCTTTTATTGACGTAGAGTTCACTAAACTAACATTTTGAACCCTTCACAACTACCAGAGAGGTCTTGTCTGCCTGCAATAGATGGTAATGGTATCTATGTTTGAATTACAAGTCTAACATTTTTTGCAAAGTTATCAGTTATATATTTTTATATGCAATTTCTAGAAATAGAAAAATATCAGAACACATCTATTTGAGTTTTGTGGAAATATAAATCTGAATCATGGACCTATTTAAAATGATCCAGCTCACTCTCTAGGGGGGATTCTTTTGGGGGAATGGGTTGAAGCATTGCACACATTTTCTTGCACAGTTGATTATTTCCAATACGTGCAGACAAGTAGCAGAAAAGCCCTAAGACAAGCAACAAGAAACTCTCAAAAATTAAAGCATTTCATTCATATACCCATGAATATCACCCAAAGCCAGTTCCTTTCTCCCCCATGACTTGAGCAGGGCTGCCTCGGCCCAATTCACTCCCAATTGCGGTTGCTCAACCACCTTACAGTTCAATTTACTAATTAGTGTGAACGACAATATTTACAGACTAGATAACATATAGATGTATTAAATGGGAGAAGGGAAAAATCTAATCAAAGATTTGAGAACGCATTTGTAAGCTAAGCACGTAAAGTTACAAAGATATAACTCAACCCCTGGAACAGAAAAGAGGCAACGCCAATATCTTGTTCACTAACTCAAACAAATCAATATGTTCCATCTAAACCCAAAACTACAATCAGGGGAACAAAACATCATGGTGCTATCATTACAAACTGTATATCAAGTGTGACTGGTACAAAAATTCTGCTTACAAGTCCCTTCTTGCCGCAACATTTGAATGTGACTGTTTTATACATCTACCTTAAAGCAATTGAAACCTGGAAAAAACTCTTAATCAGTAAACAAATTTTCTTACGATGTTGGCCAAGAATATAAGTCGTAGCACAGCCATTGCAAGATCAATTACTTTCAAGTGTACAACCAAACAAACAAGCCAAATTGAGTTTCCTTCACATTCCTTCATGTTTCATCATTCTTGTTAGTGAAATAAACATAACTACATAGTACGAAGGAACACAATGACCAAGTACAGAGATACAACACCAAAAAGCAAAAAGAAAACCTTGCAGAACTAAGAGTTGCAAAAATTATGACCAAGTACTCAGATATTCTCAAATTTGTGGCCATTCCTTCCCTTACAAAGGCCATGTGAAGCACAAAAGCCTTTTTAGACAAACCAAGCCCCCCAAATCAAAGACAACCATGGAACAAAATTCCATAACTACCACCCCATAGCAGCAAAAGAGACCCAAAGGTCTCTCCATCATCTTTTAGACGTGCAATAATAACTAGTAAACACTGTTCCCTTTTAATTTGACTCTAATATAAGAAATTATGCTTCAAGCAATCAACTAGCAGGCCATGAACCCACGACTTTACCCACTATCTTGAATTCAAGATCATCTTGGTAGAGTTAATACATAAATGAGGTCTGCCCTCCATGCTGCGCTAATTGATAACCACAACAAAAGGCATGAGTGGTTAATTTTATTTCAATGTTGGGTGGATATTCTTACTACAACAATTATCAATTGACTGAAAAATCTCATGATTCAAGTAATGTTTGACATCATGGAAACATTTGAACAAAAGAAAATGTTGTGAAATTCATGCAAAACAATAGAAGGCAAGCAAGACAATGTACAAATTAACTTGGTTTGGCAAACTCTTTGCCTATTATTGATACATAGAAAGATGTATATGCAATCTTTTCAATAAAAGAATTTTACAAAATAATGTGATTTATGTAAAGGTTGCTCTTTGAGTAGAAAAAATATATAGTAATAATACATGAGAATCAGTCCTCAAACGCAAATTTGACTAGAAACATGCATTGCATGTTTAGGATTAAGATAATTCTACCCATATTAGATATCAAATTAAAACAATTACAATAAATGATTATAACTAAACTACTTTTATAAAGAAAAAAGTATATTTTTTAAGCCATAACATAATGTTATATATTTTACTGTAATGAAATTAGAGTTTCAATTTACAACCTTCATAATTTAATGTACCATTATGGTTGCAATATTTGCATACAGAAGTCACCTAATGCAGCATCTAATTATCAATTTTTTAGAGCAAATTCAGAACACGTTTTCAAATCATAGTTGTGTTAGAAACATGAAGCTCTTAACTACCATAATCAACAGAAGAACATAATCAACAGGCACTGAAACATCTATTTAAGTAGAGCTGGTGAGTGACATGTTATTAATACTGTTAAACATATTTGGTTTATAGAGAGAGGGGAGGGGGGGGAGGACAATCTATCATACAAATTTTATCTAATCCTTTCAAGCTTACAAGGAATAAACTCACAAACTAATTAGTGCTTAAGGTCAATATATGACTAAAATATTTTCTCTCATGCACTACACATTTTAAACAAAAATCCACATAAAATTCAAGATTTTTAGCTTTCTATGAACAATTTGCAAGAATAAACACTCATAAAGTACAACAAAACTTGCAAGATCCAAACTTTAATGGCCTATTTGGATTGAGGGGGGAGGGAGGGAGAGTAGAATAGAGTTGGCTGAAAATAGGCTAATTTTGGGTCAATTTTACTCTACTCTACTCCCCCTCCCTCCCCCTCAATCCAAACGGACCATAAATTTCTTTTTTCTGTATACTTTATTTTCTTTCCATTACACATTTATAGCCATGAAAAAAAAGAATGCCTGCAACAGAGACATTGTTTGAAAATCTAAAAAGTATAAACGTGTTCCTCACCTTATTACCTCAAAATTGTACAAGGCAAACACGAAGTCGTATAATTGGTTCCGACATCCTCAAAAGCTTCACTGAAATCTGGTAGCCTTCACCAGAGAAGTAATCAATTTCCTACTTTACAATAAAATCTATTAACCAGCTTTGGTCCCGAATCTTTGCTCCAAGAATTCATCTAATTGCCCCCAGTTTGGAGTACTAGATCTACTCAAATCATCAGAAGGCAATGATCGGATACATCCAAGAATGTGCTTAACATCTCGATACAGCCTGGTGCATAAGATAGGAAAAACTATTTATATCTCATGGAAAAACATAAACAGAATCGTATTCAATGTCCACATAAAACCTAAAAAGTAGTACCTATCCTTTGCTTGTGGAGTGCTGATCTCTAAGCGTGAAAATGCTTCTGAAACTTGTGAATGAACAATAATAACCACTTGCCTGAATATAAAATAAAACATAAGTAGCAGGAATTATTTTTCAATTTGAGCAAAGTAATCTTTTTTCTCTTTGTCTTCGTCACAAAGATTTAACAACCAATTATGTTTCCCTAAGGGGCCCTATGGATCGCATAATCCTGACAACATTCCCATGCCTTCCAGGGAATTGTGTCAGCTTCCCTCATTTGGTTCCCCATTTAAACTTGATATTCCAAGAATCACATTCCCGAAGGCAAAATATTCCTATGTTTCATGAGAATCAGATTAAAGCTTTGAATGACAGTAATCTAAGATCCCACCTTATGTGGATACGGAGTCATTCTCAAAGACAATATTTATTCTCATAAATACATAGTTTTGGAAGTTTCATTTTTTAAGTAAAGCATATGGGATAACTAAAATCTTATCCTAAAAAAGGAGATAAGGGATAGTTAAAAAGCAGGACATCTTTTCTATTAGCTCTACCTAAGATGGTGTCCAAATTTCTGAGCAAAATACAGGGCATTTAGTAAACACGTTTAATCCCTCCTTCGTTGAACATCTCTGAAGATTCTTATAGTATGAATTTTTTTTTTTTTTTTAAAATCCTATTTCATTCCAAACATGGCACAATGATTTGAAATATATAATTTGAAAGTTAAGAGAATTTGACAAGCAATCTAACAGTCCATTGAACTTATCAAAAAAAAAAAACAGTCCATTGAACTGCAAGTGATTTCCTTTTAATTATTCTTGGTAACAATCCATCACAGCAAAAAAAAAAAAAAAGGGAAAAAGAGAGAGAGCAGAAATCCTAACATTGTCATTTAATGATCATTTCAATAATATATTCAAACACTTATTTTCTGTGTAATAAATGCATTTCCAAGAAAATAATTGGCCAATCATTCCAATCATTTTACTGAGATTTCATAAATTGAATGCATACTATAGATGAGCCTTACCTGAAAATTTCTTGAACATCTACATCATGTAAAATCCGAGATAAAACGCGTTGAAGGAATCCAATTTCCTGGAAATGATAAGAAGAGATAATCAGAGCCAATCATTTCACTAAAATTTAGATCAAGCTAAATACTTCATGAAAACCACAGGGATTCAAAATAAAAAGGAGGGGTACTGCTCAAATATATATTGAAACCAACCCTCTCAGGTATTTGGTACATTGTTTCAAGCTAAATGCTTTAGGGAAGCTCAGATATTTGGTACATTGTTTCACAGAAGTGAAACCCTCTAAGGTAGAAATCTAGATGGGCTAAAAAACGCAACTCAGCAAAAGGATTTTGATTCAACACTTCCCAATTAAGCAATTTGGTTGTGGGTTGGATCCACAACTGGATAACACAATTGCATCCATCCTTTAGAGACCAATAAAACTGGGCTGCCTAATTTGCAATATATTTTCACAGGATTCAAAACAGCTACAATTAGCACATACTCTATTTATAGGAGCTGGGTGCAAAATTCTGACTCTAAATACCATACTCCTATGAGCCTGGATACGCCAACACGACATTCCATAAACTAGACCCTCCCTCTCTTAAATGTATTAACTGGGTACTTGCATACACAGATTGGATATAAGTGTTATTCCCCAACACTTCCATGCAGGTTTGTTAGTGACCATGTCACCTTCCTTGAAACCACATCATATTATTCCTCCTTGTCCTTTGGGAGTGATAGTGCCCTTCCATGTCTTCCTTTATTGCTATCAATCTCTTCTTGTTCTAATCTTGATAGCCCTCATTTTGTTACCACTCCCGCAAAACTTTATAGGTATTCCATCATAGACAACTGCCTACCACTGCACCTTCTTCCTAGACTGGAGATTCCATTCTTGACTGCAAAACCTTTACAAGTATACCCTTGACTATGTATAGTAACAATCAGGAAACAACCCATATTGCTTCGATTCCTTTATTTCATGACAGGACTAGGCATTTAGAGCTGGATTGACATCTTGTTCAGGAAAAGGTAGAAGCAGAGTAATGGCTACCCTATATGTTTCAATAGGAGCTCACTTCCGAATATGTTTTGCAAACCCTTATGTAGAACTAAATTTGATTTGCTATGTAACGAGCAGGGATTATATGTTATATATTTGCTAGGTTGAGGGGGAGTGTTGTTAGTATTAACATGTTAGGGGTAAATTTGTTACAGTGCACTAAAGCATTTAGTATAAATACTAATTATGTGTAAGGGTAATTTACTTAACCCTATGCACACTTCCTGAGATTAAAGGTAACTTCTCTATCTTTTGTCCCCCTCTTTTCATAGACCAACCGTTGACAGGTGTTGACAACAATGGTAACTGTCAAATACATAGCATTGCTTCCACACTAATTAAATTGTCATCTCATACTTTCATGTTAGGAATGATGAAGTGGTAAAAACAAGTAACTTTAGTATCTTGGGTATGTGTAAATGTGTATAGCCAAAAAGAACATGACCATATTGCTAAAAAAAATTTGTTTTCTTCAAAACTTCATACATATTTCTTTTTTCAATTCCTCTACAGCTAATAGAAAGTAAGCAGTATTTTTTCAAACTGTAAATAACAGAGTTGGAAATGCTAATGCTCAAGGTCAAGTAATAACTATTGTCCATGATCAATTCCCAATAGAGAAAGTTACCTTGGTAAGGGAACGAGCAAACTGACTGGGCTGTGCATCAGCATCTTCAGGTCTATTCCAGCCCTCAACAATTTGGGGCAAGCCACGCACATGAACTAATAACCTTTCTCTCATTATCTGAACAAGCTTTGTATGTATTTCATCTCGGTGAACCTTAAAATCTTGAGCCACTCGGTCAATCTCCGACAGCAATAATTCTTTTTGTGTCTCAGGTACTTTCAGAAAAAGAATTCTCCTGATATCTTAGTCCACACAAAAAAAGGGTCATAAATTACCCAAGAAAATTTTGTCACTACAGTGTACACAAAATGAAATTTTCACTAACTACACATTTCTCAATTTCCAACTCATGTAGAAAAAAAGGCCCAACAACAAACATATTCTTATTTCAATGCAAAATTATAAAGATACATCAAAACATCATCATCAAAGATGGCACATTTGGCATACAAACAAAGGGCACATGATTCTTAAAAGACAAAAAAGAAGAAGAGATAGGAATGCCAAACAAACTAAGCAAATTGTTCCAAGTATATCAAACTTTATCTTGATTCACTTGACATATAACTCAAATTACATTTTGCAAAAGCTAATATCTTATGTAAACATGCTTATATGTCTCATTGATGAACTTTTAATGACGTTAATGACAGCAATCTAGAAAGGATGAAAATTATTGGATTCATAAGATCTTTGCCAAGTAATTTGAACCAAAAGATGGGGTTATCAGCACTACATAGATAAGATGTAACCTAATGGTGGCTTTCTTGATCTCTATGTCATCAGTTCTTTGAATTGAATCTCTAATGTGATACCATACCCAAGGATTAATATGGAAACACACAAGATATCATTGCTTCAAAGAAGACACAGAAATTGGACACATTTCATTCTCATGAATTGGTATGCCTAGTTGTTCACAATGTGATGCTGATGCCCTTTCTATGTCTTCTTTTTTTCTTTCAGCAAATGATTTTTTTTTCTAGGAAATTGGGAGGGGGTGCTTGAACCCCAGACACCAGGCATCATAGAGGGTACTTGTGCCATTGGCCCAACAACTAAAACCCTTCTTTTACCAAAACGACATGTGGGTAGACATTCTCTCCCAAATCCCTGCATGATGCATGAGAATTTAAGCCCAATGAACAAAAAAAAATCCATTAGTCCATTGTGTTTTATTTCTCTATTTTATGATTTATTTATAATTAGTCTTTAGTATTTTAAAAAGTCGAGTGATTAACACTAGAATTCTAACGAAATTGGACAGTTAGGTTTTAATTGTTAAACATAAGATGAAGGACTAGCATTCTAGGGTTATTAAAGGCTATTATTAATAGCATTATTTGAGTTATTGTAGGCAGCCTTTTCTTATCTATTTCATGAAATACCATAATTGAATATTCCTTGAGCTCATTGAGTCTAAAAATTGATATTTGACTGTTCTAACTTCAATCCTATTATCCTTTTCTTTGACTTAATCATGTTTCATGCTGGAATTTCTTCCTAAACCCTTCTAGACTAGACCTAAGTTCTAACCACATCACTCCTAAAAGCCAATTATATCTTATTATGTACAAATGGTTATATTCACAGATATATGCAGAGTTAAATATGAAATATAACAACCTCAGAGGGCTTATAGAACCTAAAAGTAATCATACTGAAAGTTGTCTGTGTTAGATAATTTTTAGTCCAATAGTAATATTCAATTCATAAGCCTACTTATAAAAATAAATAAAATAAAATAAAGAGATTCAATTAAGCAAAAAAATATGAAAACTATAGATCCACAATGTTTCCATGAAAAGTGTCATGTTATTTTTTCTCCCTCTTTCCCTCAGCACCATCCCAAAAAACAAATGAAAAGAACAAGAATATTTAGAAACCATTTTTTATATAAGCATTTTCAAAACAAAATTAGACAAAAATTAAACAAAAATGGAAAGGAAGCAGCATAGAGTTCAAAAAGGGCGCACTGATATAGAAACAATTTGTCAATAGATTCACAAAGGTAGAAGAATTTTAATTTAGTATCACCTACCAGGGATAATAGCATATATAAAACTGATCACTTGACTTGCCAGGGCCAAGTGTTTAGAAGTGATAGACTTCAAACCAGACACCTGCAATATCATTTCAACTCAATTAAAAAGTTACAACAATGACCACCCTCTAAATGTGGTTCTCATTGAAACCATGATAAGTAAAAAGAACAGAAAAAAGAACTATACAATTATAAAAATAAAAAAATAAAAAATAAAAAAAAAATAAAAAAGGTCTAAAACAAGCAATAAGGGTTAAGTTAAAAAATCAAAACTTTTTGACTACAAAAAAAAAACCGGCAAATTTTTTAGTATATGTTTTAGGACTTTTGGCATTTACATGCCAGATAAATGCAAGTAAATCACCAAAAAAATTTCATAATTTTTAAAAATAAAATCACTACAAAGTTTTATTAAGAAGGAAGCTTCATAAGGAGAGCTGCCTAAAAATTATTGAAGACTCAAATGATCCATAAAATCAGCTAACGAATTACAAGAAAACCATCCTATTGGGGGATAGTGAGGGTCTTGGCGGTGACAGATGAGCGAGACCCTAATGTTGTACCATTGAAGTGACTGAGGATGCATACTGAGGAAGGAAGTGAATAGCGGGCGCGTGCACACACACAGAGAGTAAAGAACCAGTGAAAAAAAAAAAAAAAAAAAAGGATTATGGTCTTTTTTATAATAAAAAATTAATATTATTGAATCAAAAATTTAAGAAAAATAAATTTTTAGCCTTTTTAAGGCACAATTACCAAAAAGAAATGCATGAAAGGGATTTCAACCATTTTCAGTATCAAAAATCCCTGAAAAAACAAAACTACATTGTTTTTGTGGCGACTAATAGCACAACTTAGACAACCAATGATAGAAGGACTACATTGAAGAAATGTCAAAGTTAAAGGACTGAATTGAATTTTGGGAAAAGTTAGAGGGTGAAATTTCTAAGTTAACCAAAACAAAAAGAGCATAACCCTAGTACACTGAAAGATTTTCAGTTTCGTATTCTAAACCCTTTAGAGTTTCTGTACATGAATTTCTATGAAAAATAGTTGTGAACATACAGATCAGCTGATTAGAGAAAAAAATTAGTACCTGCATAGCACCAGCACCAAGAACAAGCTGACAAGTCCTTGTATTGAAAAATTTAAGAATTTCGACAACTCGTTGAACAACTTCTGAAGACCGTAATGGCAAAAAGTTGCCCATATCAATGTACTCTGACAACATCTTCAGTAATATTAAGCCACTGAAAAAAAAAAACAAAACAAAACAAAAAAGGGAAGATCACTGATAATGTATAAGTTTATATGTGAAAATAATATGACACAATGAGAATCTCAAATCTCAATACAATAAATCAATAAACAATGTCACAGGAAGTGAAGTATCATAAAATACAGAGCAAAGCAAACAGCTTGCTCAGAGTACAGGTGAATAACTCCATAAAATGACCAATAGATGCCAAAAGCTTAACATGAACTAGAAGTATCAACTGCACCAGAGTGCTTTTTACAAAGCCAAGAAGGAAAAAGATGAGAATAAACAAGAAATAAAAATAAAAATAAAACAAGATAACTAACCAGTTTACCATGTGATAACCAACACCTTTGTACGAAAGGGTTTGAGATGTAGATTTTCCATGCTCCTTCATTTTACTATCGTTACTATGAGCCAAAGAAGCTTTATTTTTATCAGCAGCCTCAGCCAAGGGAGTAGGCTTCCCTTGTGCAGTATCTTCTACAAGAGAGCCATCATTGAATGCAATCACTTCACCATGGTTTGTTTCCACATTATTTTGAACATGATCAAGGTTCTCAGAAATCAATGCTTCAGAACTACAAAGTGAAATGACGATGGCCTGAAATTCATCAGGAACATCTACTTCCACCCACGTTTCTTGGTCAAGCACCGCCCTTATTTTTGCCATCTAAATAACCAACAAAAAAAATAGCCTGGTATCAGCATACATATATAGGTTCAGAAAAGATTTAATGAAAAAATTATTGAAACTAACTCGAGAGTCATGCTGGAAGTCAAGAAAGGCTTTGGCCTGAGAGTTCAGTGTTCCCCGTATGCTGAATCCCCTCCTTCCACCAATCTGTTTATGTTAGAACAAAATAGCATCATAAATACAGACAGAATTTGTATCCTTCAAGTTTGAAATACTAAGATGAGAACGGAATAGCATCATACATACAGACAGAATTTTTATCCTTCAAGTTTAAAATACTAAGATGAAAATGAATACCTTTTCTGTAGCAGTTATAAACTCCTGTGTGATGTTGTATATGCATAAAAACTCCTGCAATCTCAACCTAGGATGAAGAAGAGCACGGACCCCTAGGAGCTTAGCCCATCTTCCGTGAGCAGCATCACAAGCTGCAACAACAGCTTCTGTGTTTTCTCGCAATACATCAGTGCTGTTTGATGACCAATTTTTTAAGAATGTTACATTTATGCAGCAAAGTTTTTAGTACAAGGTTGTGGAATCCAACAGATGAAAACTGCAACGTTAATAAATAGGCCACCGATGATAAATTCATAAATAATAAACAATTTAAACTGGAAGTTCTGAGAGGGTTTCGCGAAAGATTTGGGAACTTGGATCAAAGCCTATCTTGCAATTTCTATTTAAGCAAATGCTGCAACGATAAAGTAAAGGGCCATGATGGCCCTGACAAACTTGACTTGGAAGGGATAGATTGGTTGCCACAACTGCCCTGGTAGTGGGTGATACCATGATGTGACAACAATGTTTACTTCATACCCTTAACAAAAGCTAGCTTGCTCGAAATGAGAAGTACATTGGAATGTACTTGCAAAAATGCATTGGGATGCAAAAAAAAAAAAAAAACCAAGGCAACAGGTTGTGATCTTTATGGATAAATAGTTGGAGCGGTTCACATAAACTGTGATCAGTCTAGTCAAGGGCAAAAGACAACCTTAAGGCACCAACTCCTTGCATTGCTTGAGGGGTGAGGCACCAAAAAAGTGCTTAACCTAGTGAAACAAGGCCACAAACTCTAAATATAGCTATTATACAAATTATGAACTCAAGTGAAATATATCTAATGCTTACTAAGCATAGTTTAAAATCTTCAAACTAGTAGAAGGTTCGATTAATTTATCTTATAATAGACTTTGACCACAGCTTATGTCAATAAAATAAAAATAAATAAACAAACAAACAAACAGAGAACTATCAAATGAAAAGATTATATTATTGAAATTTTTCCAAATTTTAAGTTGCCCCTGTTTTTTTGGGTGAACTATATTGAGACACTTGCCTCAAGCGGCTTACAATTTGTTTGAGGCACTCAGGCATTCGCCTATGCTCCAAAAGTGAGCAACTGAATGAAGGCACAGAGGGCCCTTACCTCAACCGCGCACCTAGGCAAGTGCCCGGCACATCACTGACCACACTGAGTGTGATCCTCTTCAACCATCTATCTCATACCTTCACATAATGGAATTGAGGACACAACTCAGTTCCCAAAAAATTGCATAGGTAATTCCTATAGCATTTTGTTTGGCTTGTAACATATTAAATTAAAAAATATAAATAAATAAATAAATAAAATCCACATGCAACATTGTCATTGACCATAAACCTCACAAAAAGGGTTGTTTCAAGTAGGGCTGTCTAGTGGGCCAAGGACCTGACCAAACCGACTGAATCCGACCGAACCGAAGCCCAGCGGGCAGATCCAAATAGCCTGGTCAGTCACATACATGTCATCTTCCTTTGAGAACCAAATTTTCGGTTCAGGTGGCAGGTTAAAGGATTAGAGACCCACATAAACCAAACCGACCAAAATATAGTGAAATCTGTTTTAAATTTCTCTCTCCCCCACGTGTCTTCCTCTCATTGTTAGAAAATCTACCACCTTATCTTCAAAATTTATTTTTTTATTCAGCCCTCATCACTTTTTAGCAAAGTGATAAGGTTAAGATTCTTATCCCCACATGTCTTCCTCTCCTTGATAGAAAATCTACCACCTATCTTCTAAAATTTTTTTTTTTCATCTCTCATTAGTTTCTACAAAGTTGTATACAGTTGTCTTGTCTTGCACTCTTACTGAGACTAGTCTGAAAACATATCTTGTCATGCACTATTATTTTGAGTTTACATGCAAAATCAAAAACAACTACTCAAATTCAAATTCAAATTTTCGGATCTCTCTCTCTCACTCTCTTTAGTTTTTATTCACTTAAAACTCAAAGATTTAGAGTTATTGATTTGATTTGTTTGGTCATAAATTTGAGTTTTCACTTATCAAACTCGAAACATTAACTTAAAAAACTGAAACCCAAACTTTAAAAAACCTAACACTTTTTTGTTTTGTTTATCTAATTTGTATTTTATTGATCATTTGTTTGATTCATTTTATTGATAATTTGTTTGATTCATTTTTTTGCCAAATTTGTAGCCAAGACCCCCCAAACAGACGATTCCGACCCGCTCAACCAGCCGGGTCCAACCCGTTTGTTCGGTCTAGTATGGGTCCAATTCTCAATCACCCGACTCAATCGGGTCGAGTACGGGTCAGCTCCAAACCCAATCCGACCCGACCGTGGACAACCCTAGTTTCAAGTAATTTAATTTCTTTTAGGCTAGGAAGAGTTTTTCTTGACAGAAAACACTTGAACATCAAACGCAACTTAATATGACTACAACACATTGCCAATACTATTATACTTTCATATGGCCAATAATGTGTGAGTCTGACCAGACAAAAAAGTAATAACAAAATTTCTTAGTAAAAAAATTTGTTTCATACAATAAAATAAGCTCGTCTAAGCACACCAAGTTCCCAAAAACATAAAAATGAATTCAAGAACAATCAAGCATTAGTTCCAAAATATTGGGGTCCACTATGAATTCCCCAAAGACTGACTATGCCGGCCATGTGAATTCATTTTTGCCATTCTATCCTATCTGAAGTCATACTATCCATCACCTCCTTAATTTACATGTGCCACATGATTTTTGGGGGCAAATATGGGGGTTTTGCCATACTACATAACCCCCACTCCGCCACACCAACCTCTTTCAAATCTTAAAAATGGGTATTTAAGAAAAATTGAGCAACATTATGAAACAGTAACAACCAAGGAACAAGGAGTTCACCTGAAATTTATTGACATATTTGAGGGACTTATGGCATCATTTGCTTTTCCCTGAAATGAAGAAAACCTGGCAGCTCTCTGAGATGAAAATGGCAGAAGCGAACCACCTTGATCATCATGGTCCTCAGTTGTTTCTGCAGCTGCAGCACCAAGTGCAATTGCAGTAGCAACTGATTCAGCAGCGTAGTGACCATCAAGGTTCTTCATGATCCACTCAATCGCCTTTTTCACTTCAGCCGCCCGCACTACATGTGCCTGCATTCACTAGAAGAAAGAATCATATTACATCACACGAAGCTTGTAATCATTACCAGTGATCATGTGTAAATAAACAAAAACTACTACTTTTTCAATAAGAATTAGAAGAATCCTAAGAAAAACTTATACATATCCTTTCCTCTTTCTTCTTCTTTTTTTGAAATTACAAATTTGTCATTGTCAAGATATTACCAAAACAATCAGAACATAAGACCCATCGGGCTTCAAACTGGCATCCTATTCATAAATGGCAGTTTTGGATCTTTAAATGCTAACTCACTAGCACCTAACAATTGCACAATGGAGAAAGAAGAATATATTATGGCATTAAAAGAACTATCTTTCTAGTTACTGTTTCAAATGAAGGAATCACGGAGTTTGATTAGGGGGAAAACAAATTCATAAAATATAAGCTCTTATTTAAGGCCATCCATAGTGCCTCTTCATGCAGTCCATCAGACAAAACTTGAGGGTAGCAAAATTGTGGGTTAAGGTCAGATTCTAGTCTGCGAACTAGAGCAAAAAATCAGTTCAAAAAATTTTCTTTTTCTGGTTTTGGTCAGGAACAATTTAACAACTTAAATGCATATGAAGTTTACAAGTGTAGTCATATGCACATTACCCGTACAATCTTGAAAATAGCACTCAAAAGTTGAACAAAGCTTTCAGATGACAGGCTCCTCAACTTGCTTGCAAGTGATGCACCTCCACCTGAGTCACCATACAAGTGCAAAAAGGTTGAAACAAACAGCACACAGGCACACAGGCACAAAAGCACAACAGAAACTATTGTTTCTGTAAAGAAGAGTGGGCATAGATTTGATCATATAAAAAATGTTTATCATTGACTAATCATTCTATTAAGTGCCTCATTGGCGATATACATCACGGACTAATTACATAATAAACTTCTCACCATCTGCATCAACTGTTCGCTCTCCAGGGGAGAACTCTGACTCTGACCTGGCAAGAAGGACAGGAAGCAGCTCTGCGACTGCATTCTTAATAGCATTTTTCATATCAGCAGTAAGCGTGTCTCGGTATATCCTCAACACAGAGGGAAGCTGAGCCTGTAATTAAGTGGTGTACCATGAGATGTTTTACAGACTTAATCCAAGTCTAGCTCAACCACTTAAAAGTAGATATTAAATCCAAGGAAAAAATTGAAGATAACTGTGTTCAATGGATCAAGGTAAATGTATTAAATAACAATATAGTCATAACAGACTATAATACGATTACATGTAAAGTGTGTAGAACCAGTGGCTAAAAGCATAAACTAGCCAATTTATTACATGTAAAATTACTTGAAACATATATAAGAGTACGTGACGTTACATTTAATCCAGATAATTGTGTTTATCAGAGATGCTTGAAACACGTATAAAAGTATATGACATTACATTTTACTTATCAAATAAAACACATAAAAGTAGGTTTTTGTCTCATGAATCGCTCAAATCAAAATTTTCAAAATTAAATTGCCAATCATCAATGGCAACATCATTTAGAATTTTTTATCCAAGTTTTGCAATAACCAAAGCCTCAAACTGGTAATCCTTTTACATATTAGATATGACAACTGCAGTAAATTTTTTTGATAGATAAGATAAACAAAATATGTAACAAAATTATATTAGAAAAGTGTGCTACATTAATATACGAGAAGAAAAAAGGAATATACAAAAAAGAGATTCAAGTTAACATATAAAATATAAAAATTCCAAAAAATCCAATGAATATGAGAAAGAAAAACAACCCATTGCTGCAAAACTCTAAATTTTGAAAACATTAAGGGTTAACTGCAGCTAACCAACTCTAGAGGCATTTCTATTATGCACCCTAGACTACAAAATTTTACAATCAACACTCAACATGAGATTAATTTGCAATCAGCGGAATTTTTTTTTTATAAGTAAAAATATTTACTTTAATGGAAAATATTTTACAACAGTAAAGTTAAATTACACAGGCTAACCTTCCACCCCCCCCCCCCCAAAAAAAAAAAAAAAAAACACTTACGCTTACTGAATCCAGGTAAAATAAGCACTGGGCTCCAACTCCTAATCTGGAGTTGACATCACAAAGATTGGACTCCATCACACTACATCATTTACAACCTCCTTATAATCAGAAACTTTAGCATGTTTATTTACCATTAGAATAGCTCCGGGCATTAAGATGCTAAAGTTTTATCTAACTACCATACACCAAACCAAAATATACCCTCTACTACAGTCACCGACCCAATTTATTGTACCTGGAAAAAGATTCCCAAACTATGCAATGCCAAAATTTTGTGATTTAAGATGCATAATGAAAATGTTCTAGTTTTGGATGGATAAATATAATTAACCAAAACACTTGACATTGCGAAAATCTTTCTTATCCACATTCTCCATCTTCTGTACATAATAATATCAAAGCAAAAAAATTTAAAAAAAAAATATCAATTTCTAAATTACATTTTAATAATGTTATATACATCCTTTAAGACTATGGTGTGTGGTAATTAATACAGCATCTTTGAAAACAAGCTTTGAGGAGACAAATTATTATTAATACAGCATCTTTATAATCCAAGAATGAAAACAAAACTTCTTGTAAAGAAAAGAATATAAAACAATAATAAAAACCTTAATAGTCAGCCAGCATCAACATATAGGAAGCATTGATATGGATACAGGAGTCGTGGAATTATCAAAACTTAATTACAGCAAAAGGCATGCTTCAGGAGAGTCAGGTATCAATGTTACCCATTCACAGCTGATTCAACACTCTTAATTTATTATCAGATCAATAATATGGAGAACACAACAAAAATGCCTAGTAATATAGTCATTTGTCTAAACACAATGGACAACTGCATAAATTACTCACAGTTCTGAGCAATCCAATTATGATTGGAAGAAGACAATCTCGAAAATTAGTGGTCTCTTCCTCATCCAAGTTAACCTGCTAATATGTCAACACAGTTATCAGTTCACAGATTGCATCCAAAATAAGTCCTGAAAATCACATATGAATATTCGAAGCAAAATTACTTATAAAAAAAAATTACATGGGAAGTTCTAAAACATGGGAGATACACACAAAAACTAGGAAACGAACACAAAAAACATGGTGCTCAACCAAACCAGTAACATCATCTTGTATTATATAAATAAAGGGTGAGTTTTAAGTTACACGCAGTGTTACACTGTCCGATGTTTAGATCACTGTCTTTATATACATATCCTTTTGTAATTCCTTAGACTCCTTTGCATCTGCTTCCATGTATATGAAGTAGTCTTTTCCAATAAAAATATTACATACTTATCAAAAACACTATGTAATATTACACAACTCCATAACTTCTCATTTAAAGAGTATTTTAACAAATCAACTGTTATATTACATTATCTTCCTATACCAACCATGCTTGCAAAATATCAAGATGACCAGAGATTGATAGCTATCTCATCATAAAATGTTTAATTTTCATGTTATTTTACTTTAAAATTATACACAAAACATGAGTTTGTGGCTCAAATAGTAATAGTTAAATTAACATGAAACATGGCATGCATATTAAGAGCAATGGTAGACAGAAACATGCATATAGGGGGCATTAAAAATCAAGGTAAGCTCTAAGCTGTAGATCTGCTAAAAATAATTATGGTGTTATGCTGAATCAATCATAAAACATTAGAAACATAAGTAAAGTTGGAGATGTTAAAAATTCACCCCAAAAAAAAAAATACCACTATGCGGGTGATTGACAGTTCCACAGCTACCGGTAGAGCAAGATAGAACATTAATAGCCAAGTATGTCTTTGCATATGAAGATTAGCAATCAACGAAAAATTTGGATGGAATCTTACTCTTTAAGTTAACTCCCTAGCATAGTTCATTGTTAGAAAATATTATTTTTTTCATCATTAATGAGTGACTTTATTAAAAAAGAAAGGAAAAAAACAAATACAAGCCACATCCCAAGTACACAGGAAGTGTACTATAGAGAAGCAAAATGAGTCAACAGAAAGTGCACACATCTAAAAACTATACATTTGAAGAGAAAGACAGGTCACACTCAAATTCGACATCCACTCATACAAAGTAGGCAAAAGAGGTCTTTTCAGCTCCACAATGGAAAGTTACTCCCCCTCAAAGGTGCAATGGTTCTTTTTTTGAAGATGTTATATGAATGGACTTCAGCTTCTTCATTCTCTACCTCAAACTTGGTTATTTTTTGGATAAACATGAATTTTAGATAGCTGTTTGTAATTTTTTTTCTTTTTCTTTTTTTAGCTTTTCCTTTGTAACTTCCTGTGTACTATGGCTGTGCAACTATTACACTTTTTTTTTTTTTATGAAACTATAATTTAAGAAAAAAATCATTTCAAATCATATTAGTAATAGAAAAGGGATATACTGCTCATTGATATGGTAGTGCCCTAAAGGGCACACAAGTAGAAATGCTTCCCAGGGCACTACTAATCACTAAACACTGAAGATTCCTTTACAGTAATGCAATAACAAAGACACGTTTTCTTTATTTAGTACAGACCAAAGCAGAAAGAAAAGTGACACACGAAACTTACATCATCATCTTTTCCATTAGTTGGAATGGAAGCCCTTGCTTTCACTTGTGACAAAATTACTACATCTGAATTTCCAGAATCTTGTATTGCAGCACGCATAAATTCTGCTGAAAGAATGCTACAAGAATAAAATTAATTTGTTACTATTGATCTACAAGTCGATGTTGCATTTAAGGACAAACAACGCCTTTGGTCCTCGAACAATGGGGGCAATTTCAATTTCATCCTTATACATAATTGTGTCAATTCCAATCCTCAACTTTAAAAATCAAGTCAATTTTATAAACAATCAAGTCAACTTCAAAGGATAGAATTGACTTGATTTTAAAAATCTCGGGACAAAACTGACTACTTTTTTAAAGTAGGGACAAAATTGACACATTTAATAGTTGAGGGACATTGATTTTAAAAGTTGAAGGACAAAATTAACACAATAAAATGTGTTGGGACGAAATTGAAACTGTGGCAAATGTAGAATGACCAAAATTTTAGTTTAGCCTTCATTTTATTTTTATGTAATGAAATGATTAGTATTTATTTTGGTAGAAAATAAGCAATATATGTTATCAGTTGAATCAAAATTTCACAAAATAGAGAAATGGAAAAGGGCCATAACCACAATTATAAACTATCAACAAAGGTCCAGTAAAAGGCAATATATAAAGGCATGTATTTCATGAAATTATGGCAAGCACAAAACGGTGGAATTTAGGTAACATGATATACAAATAACAAATCAAAATATCAGTTTCTAGAAAAAAAATAATTGCATGAACCAGCATACAACTGTCAATTAGGTGCACTTAAAGCCCCATGGTCTAAGAACTTCACTTGGCCAAAGCCAAGCTCATTAATGAAGAGTGCCTCAAGTACACTTTTTTGGTTCTTTTTGAAAATCACAAAACATGCCTTAATTTCATGGTAATGCAAACAGTGGCACATCTTCCTTGTAGCAACCAATTTCACCATTTCCAAAAGCATGTACCTGTTAATGGACTCAATTGAAGCTGCTACATTATCTCGAAGGTGACGAAAACAGTGTAAACCTGTAAGCTCATCCCCATCCTATCAAACATAAAGAAAATCAGTAAGAAAAATGAAAATGGTAGTTGATAATTTTTTCCTACTTTCTAGGCTTATATGTGAAGATGCAAATAACACTTAGAAGCTAAAAAGCAAGTTATACTTGCAACAAATTGACTAGCCCTAATGCTTGGACAAGTGAAAAGATAAATGGAACTATTTTTCCTTTTCGCTCCGCTTAGCCCTATCCCCTCTAGCGGTATTTTAGTGATAGGTTCTATAAGAACGGGAAAATCCTATTTGGTTGAATACCCATATGTTCCAATATAGAACAACCACATCATAAGCCAACAAAGTAAATAAAAGGAAAGAAGTCACGTAATATCAAATATTAACCACAACTAACCCTCAACCTCATGTGGATTAAAAAAGGCTTGAGAAAGAGCATGGCCTAACAAAATTGGAAATATACTTCAAGTTTGATTCTGAGGCTCCATGTTCAAGTCTAAATTTTATTCATGTTACTATGTTGATGATTTGGCATAATTGAGTATCTTTACAAATCTTGAATTAGTTGCGTTAGCAGCCCTTTATGCAATGCATGGTTAGCAGTTTTTGCTAGGTAAATTGGGGAAGGAGACTGGTGGGGTTCAAACCCTAGTGCCAAGCACCACAAGAGGTAATGGAACTAGTGGGATATCCTTTGAACCCCCAATGTTTTTTTTTTTTAATAGGTAATCAGAGAAATATTATTAATGAAAAAAGTAAGGAAAAATACAAGTTGTTCATGATGATGAAAAAAAAAAAAAAAACCCAGCAACGAGACCAATCATAACTCAGAGAGAGAGGAATAGTCAATAAAAACCCCAACAACGAGACCAATCAAAAAGACTACGCCGGCAAAAAACATTTAACTCTTCCAACGTCTTCTCAGTGCCCTCAAAAGAGCGGCAAGTCCGTTCCAACCACTCAGTCCACATCGAACAAACTGGAATCAAATTCCAAATATTCGAAGTATGATTCCCAAGCCATTGATGCCAGAAAAATGACAATCCCGCCACCAAGCCTAGCATGACCTAATGAATGTCGAAGGCCTAAAGCATAAAAATCCAAAAGGTGTGTGTAGCAGGAAAATGAAGGAGTCTAGTGGGGTTCGAACCCCAGTGCCAAGCACCACGAGAGGTAATGGAACTATTGGGATATCCTTTGAACCCCCAATGTTTTTTTTTTTTTTTTTTGACAGGTAATCAGAGAAATATTATTAATGAAAAAAGTAAGGAAAAATACAAGTTGTTCATGATGAACAACAGGAAACAAAAAAAACAAAAAACAAAAAAAAAACAAAAAACAAAAAAAACAAAAACAAAAACAAAAACAAAAAAAAAAAATCAGGAAGTTATTCTAAGGGAAATCATAACTCAGAGAGAGAGGAACAGTTAGTAAAAACCCCAACAATGAGACCAATCAAAAAGACTACACTGGCAAAGAACATTTTTTTGATAAGTTATAAGTTTTATTAATATCAAAAAAGGACACCCTAGTACACAGGGAGTGTACAAGGGTCAAAAATCAAGTACAAAAATTTCAAGAATCAAGAAAATCAAGGAAAGAGGTGAATGATTGGTTTTGCAAAGCAACCAACCAATCCAATAAAGTTTTAAAGAAAAATAACTTGAGGTCTGGTATAGATCTCTCATTATCTTCGAAACACCTATTATTTTCCCTCCAAAGACACCACATTAAATAATGGGGGACAATTAACCATATATGACCATTTCGATGACGACCAAGCCTGCCTTGCCAGCAGACTAGGAGCCCCACAACAGAATGCAGTATAACCCAGCTTACTCCAAATAAACCCAAGACCATAGACCGCAAATCCATAGCAATTGGACAGTGAAGAAAGAGATGGTCCACTGATTCACCATTACACTTGCACATTTAACACCAATCCAATATCCAAACCTTCCTTTTTCGTAAATTGTCAATCGTCAAGCATTTCCCTAAAGCAACAGCCCAAACAAAGAAAGTCACTCAAGAAGGGGTCTTTCACTTCCAAATACTTTTCCATGGAAAACAACTATCATTAGAGCTCACCAGAAGTAAATAATAATCGTTAACCATGAACCCCTTATTTTTATTTGGCTTCCAACACATCTTATCCTCACCAAACCCCCTTACTGAAGAGCCATATACGATATCCATGAAGCCCGACACAGCCTCTAATTCCCAAGCATCAAAACCCCTAAAGAAACTTACATCCCAAAAAATGACCCCATTAGTGAACTTCATAAGCTCAGCTACACTTGCCTCCTCATCTCAGCAAAATCTAAACAATTCAGGATAGCTGGCTTCAAGAGATGTCTCCCCACACCAACGGTCATGCCAAAACTTCACCCTTAACCCGTCACCAATATCATAAAGAATATAACATGAAAAAGAAGGCCATCCCCGACTAATATTTTTCCACAAACCAACACCATATGGACCAAAAACAGATCTGGTACACCAGCCACCCAATACACATCCATATTTCACCCCTATCACTTGCCTCCAAATGGCATCCTTTTCAATCCCAAATCTCCATAGCCACTTCCCAAGCAAAGCTTCATTAAAAAGTCTTACCTTCCTTATCCCCAAGCCACCCGAAGAGAAAGGAGTACAAACATTAGCCCTTCGAACCAGGTGAAATTTAGGTTCATCACCTAGCCCACCCCATAAGAAATTCCGCTAAAGTTTCTCAATTCGATTAGCTACAGCAGGTATAGGGAATAAAGATAGATAATAAGTAGGTAAATTAGATAGAGTGCTTTTAATTAAAGTGACTCTACCTCCCTTAGATAAGTACAAACGTTTCTATCCCGCTAATCTCCTTTCCATCTTCTCCAATATCGGGTTCCATATCGTCTTATCCTTGAACTTAGCACCCAAAGGAAGACCCAAATATTTCATTGGAAGGGTGCCTTGCTTGCAGCCAAGGACATTCAACAATAACTCAAAATCATGCACCACTCCAACAGGAACCAATTCTGCATACGAAGAATCAAAATCTGATCTAGATTAGCATCAAAAAAAAAAAAAAATTAGAGTGTCATCCGTAAAGAGGAGATGAGACACCACCAAAGAACATTTAACTCTTCCAACGTCTTCTCAATGTCCTCAAAAGAGCGGCAAGTCCGTTCCAACCATACAATCCACATCAAACAACCTAGAATCAAATTTCAAATATTCGAAGTATGATTCCCAAGCCAGTGATGCCAGCAAAATGACAATCCTGCCACCAAGCCTGGCATGACCCAATGAATGCCGAAGGCCTGAAGCATAAAAATCCATAAGGGGTCCACTGATTCCCCTTTACAACGACACAAACAACACCGATTTGCCAAAGAACAACCATAAGCATAAGATTATCCAAAGTAAGAATCTGACCATGAGCAACTGTCCACAAAAAGAAAGCCACTAGCTTAGGAACCTTATATTTCCAAACACGCTTCCAGGGGAACAAATAACTCTAAGCATCCTGAATCTCATGGTAGAAAGACTGGGTGTCAAACCTACCATTTCCTTTGAGACACCAACAAAGAGTATCACTCCCTGTATCTCGAGGAATATGAGATTGGATAAACTCAAGAAGAGAATAAGATGCAGCTAGCTCCCAATCTTGAAAATCTCTATAAAATCTCAAATCCCAAACTCTAACATTTCCCCCATCCTGAAGCCACAAAACCTCAGAAATACAAGCTACCTTGTTAGCTGAACACACGTAGAGCTCAAGATAGAGGAATTTAAGGGTGTTATCACCAATCCACCTATCATGTCAAAAGCGGATACAAGTAACATCACCCACTACAAAAGATAGATGCTTAGAAAAGCTCTCCCACCCTTTAAAAATACTTCACCACAGGCCACATCCATGAGCCCTCCTGCAAACTTTAGTACTCCACTCCCCTTGACCCTCTCCATATTTAGTGGAGATAACTCTCCGCTAGAGATGGGTAACTTCATGTCCATACCTCCACAGCCATTTCCCTAATAAGGCTTAATTAAAAGACACCACATTTCTTATCCCCAAACCACCCACCTCAATGGGTGAACACACCTTTTCCCAAGCCACCAAAAGGTATTTGAAACACCCCTTTGAAGACCCCCAAAGAAAATTCATCTGGATACTTTCCAATCTTGCAGCCACAGCTTTAGGAATAGTAAACAGAGATAAAAAGTACGTTGGGAGGCTTGAGAGAGTACTCTTCAGTAATGTGAGCCTACCACCCTTAGATTAATAGAGACGCTTCCACCCTAATAATTTCTTCTCCATCTTCACCAAAATAGGGTTCCAAATAGATGTTGTCTTAAACGAAGTTCCCAATGGCATCCCCAAACATTTCATAGGCAAACTGCCCACTCTACACCGAAGAATATTAGCCAAGACATTTAGGGTCAAAGTTTCTCTATAGTCACATTTAGGAGATGTCCACCACCACTCTTGCAATTTAATGGAGCTTTCTGTAGTGAACCAATGGACAATTTCCTGATGTAACCATCACCCTATAGACTAATGCCTAAAGGAATATAAGAGACCAAGATTATTTCCTTCCTCACTCCTCTTCTTTTTCACATTGATTTCCGCAATGTCGTTTCCCTATGAAGACTACACCTGGCCCTTGTGAAGAAATCATTTCAAACTTCAAACCCCACTTCAACAACTCCAATCACCCCCAATAAAGTCCAGATATTCCTTTGATACAGATATTTAATTTCAGTGACATAGCTGCCCAAAGAAAATAGAGATTTTCCACCTATATTTGAACCACAAATGCCAAATTCACTCTTCCACCCCTAAGGACTAAGGCCAAAACAATTCCTATAGCCCATTTCTATCATTACATGACATGCAGTAGACAGCTCTAAATAACTTGGATTCCATCCTCCATCACTACCACATCCGGAAACCAGAATAAGAAGAACGCATGATTTAGGAAATAAAGATATTGTCAATGATTCACATATAATCCTAATTCAACAGGGAGGAACATAACCCTTGGCAATTAGCAAATACACTGACTACGCTTCTAAAGTTACTACACAGGCTACTGCTAAACAATTGACGTACTATACTAAATGATCACATCCTCATAATAAATTTTCAGCCCTCAAATCAGTCTGCTCCCTAACATGCCTCAATATCAGGAGCATCTAAAACCTTATGGACTCATTCACAAGAAAAATCATTACATCCTCAACAATGAGGATCATTAGAAAGCCCTTGAGAATTAATTGATATAGCTAATAGCCAAAAACCTCAAATAAAGTCAACGGTAAAAAAGATTACATTTCTGAGTCACAATTCTATTGAGTAACATGACTAATATTAAAATCAATTGAACTCGCAATGAGAATGAGAAAGTAAAAAGAGGTAGACATTGGATCATTGCTAGAAGAATTGTAAATTTTGACAAATAAGAGGGAAAAAAAAATAGGCTAAAATATTGTTTTTGTCTCTAAAGTTTGCATGAATTTCAATTTTCATCCCTAAACTCTAAAAGTCCTTTTTTGTTTCGTCCCTAAACTAGCGACAACATTAAACTCTCCCCTCAATCTTTAAGATCTTTTTTCATCCATATACTATTGAAAAAGGTTCGTACTTAACTGTAGGAATGAAAAACGAACTTCATACAAACAAACTTTAGGGACGGAAATAATAATTTAGCCAAAAATAGAAAGAAAGATAAAGGATCCACTGACCACCAGATTCTGCAAATCATCAGTGATGTCCAATGCTCCAGCACAATCTCCAGATGCAACAAGCTATGTAACACACACACAAAAATCTATCACTTATAGCATATAATTCAAACAAAATGAGCTTCAAATTCATAATCTTAAGCATAAACGGCAGATTAAGTACCAATTTGAGAGCTGAGAGAGACTGTTTGACGTATAAAATGAGATTGAATTTATGGTGAAGAGCCAACAAGTTAGTCCTAGTAGCATTCAAGTGCTGAACTTGTCGAGCCGAATCGACCAGATCCACATCCAAAAGCCGAATCGTCTCCTTCAACTCCCGGATCCTCGAGCATCCTTCAACGATCTCGACATTCAAGTCTTGCAGCTGCCTCTGCGCCTCGAAGAACGAGTTGGACCGCAAGGAAATCTCCTTCACCAAGTGCAACTCTACCACGTCCAAATACTGCGTAAGCTTCTCCTGCAGGACCAGGTTTTCGGCCGCCGTCGAGAACGGACACGCCGCCCGGAACGTCGCGCCGTCCTCCAACGCGAAATCCTCCTTGAAGTAAAGCGCCGGAACCTCGCGCAAGCACGCGACGAGCGCTTCGCCGCCGTGGCCTTGAGAGTCCGAAGCCGAGGACTCCAAATCCTTGGTGGAGTGGTTCCGAATGTCCTCGAACCGGTTGTAGGTATCGGAGATTGAGCTGAAGTAGGTGGAGAAATCGGATCGGGTGAGCTCCGAAGAGGCCTTGGAGATTAGAGGCGCGAATTCGGGAGGAGCGAGAGACGAGGACGAAGAAGAATACCACCACCAATCAGATTTGGCGACGTGCGGGTTGTTGAGGATCGACGATAAGCTCTGGCTACTGGCAGCTGCGGCAGCATCGGAATTTGATTTGGTTAACGCGGTGGGAGATTCTCTGGAGATTGCTTCTTCGAATGTGTACCTTCCCGATTGACGGGAAGGCTGCGACTCCATGATCTTCTTCTTCTTCAAGATCTTGTTAGAATGAGCATTTTACAGTGTGAGAGGTAGAGAGAGAGAGAGAGAGAGAGAGAGATTTGAAGTTGTTTAAAGGAATGCGATCGATTTTTTAGTGTGTGATGAGCATCTGGATTAGGAGTATGAGTTTGAGTAGATGTGGATCTAATAGAAATTGTGATGAATTTTTTATTTTATTTGTTTCAGGGGTCGTTTCGTTTGGGACGGAAGTGGATGATGGGTGGATCCATCTGGTATTTTATTTTGCACAGTACAGTAGGAAATAAATAATGAAGACGAAAGACAGCGAGGGAAGAGAGAGAGAGAGAGGGACCAATGGGTAATGGGTCGTGTACTCGTGTTTGCTAATCGGGCTTCAGTAAGCATCCACATCCACTTTGTTGAAAACAAAGTTACTTTTCGGCCCATGCTAAACTAGTCTATACTAGTCTAAAAAACCAGTCAATACTTACTATTAACCGAGGATTAAAAGTCCAAATTTTTTTTTAACACATCTAAAAGTTGGAGCTTGTTCATGAGTTAACTTAGTTAACTTTTTTTTTTTTCTATATATTGTGAAATCATCAGTAAAATGGTTTACTTCTTCAAGATTCTTTAAACTCCTACTACAAATAAACTGTTTATATAACATCAATAAGTTACAAATAATAATTTAATACCATATAAATTTATTGAAAAACTTATACAATCTAATTTCATGTCTATATAAATATATTTTTAGATAAGTGTATATATATACAAATATAATATTATATATAGTTAAATCAAGTTTTTATGTTCACAACCTTTTTTATAAATACATTATTATGTTTGAGTTTGATTTGTTTAATAATCAAACCTAAACTTAAGACTTGAACTTGGTTTATTTTCTAAACAAACCAACATAAACAAACTTTTTGTCAAGCCAAACTTTAATGGTTCATAAACTGCATGGTTCTGACAAAAACAAACCATACACAAACACACACGCATTTTTGTGCAAAGGTGCTGAGTGTGTGATCAATGTAAATGAGCATGTGAAATATACATTACTCTAAACACAAAGGAGTACTTGTTTTATCATTTTTTTTTTTTAGCCGGAGGCTTCCTTCCATAAGAAACATTGAAGAGGGCGTTTTGGATTTTAGTTGCTTTATTTGTGTATTTGGTACAAAACAATTGGCTAATAAAATAGAAAGTAAAAGATAATTCTGAAATAATAAAGTAGATGAACAAATATTACTTTAATAAGCACTACAAATTACACATCGGTTGTAACTTTAAGTTTTATTAAAACTGATTCTCAAAAAAAAAAAAAAAAAGTTTTATTAAAACTAAACATTATAATAGATTATGAAATAAATAAAGAAACTCCTTTTTTTTTCTTTTTTTTTTTTGAGACAACCCAACCCGAAGGCCAAGAAATATATTCAATAACTCAAAAAGATTACAATGAGTCTCGAGTTACTAGGGGAGCTATATCATCAGGAGAGGATTCAATCCAAACATGTAGCTCATTGCTAGAAACAGATTTCTTGGCAATCGAAATAGTAATTAATAATGAGACATATGATAAAATTATGTCGTTGAACTTGTGTGAGCAATGAGCATCCCAAAATAACTCTTAAATGTCAACATGTTGCATGAATAGTCTTTTTAGGAGTAGCCAGGTGTAGGTCCGTCTTTAAGTTCCTAGCCATAGGTTCAAGAATATTCTATTTACTCTAAACCATTAACATCCGAGGATAAAAAAACAAAAACAAAAACAAAAAACAAAAAACGGAAAAAATCTATTTTATATCCTCAAACACCATTTTAGCAATTTTACGATCTCATTTTACAACTCACCCAACATTTTAGTTTCTATTTTTATATACAACTTATTAAAATAATATAAACCATCCCATCAAATAATAATATAAATATAAAATGAGTGAGACAAAGAGAGAGAGAAAGAGAGAAATGGATAAAAATATATTATTTTAGTTTACAAACTCATGAATAGTAAGTTCTAAATATAAGAACTTACTATTCACATGTTGTAAAAAAATTTAGGAATACATCTCCGAAAGGAGCTCTTTTTTAGATTGTTAGTAGCTATTTTAGCAACTTGGGGGGTTTTACACCCCCAATGCAAATGCTCAATATTGAGGTAGCTAAAATATATGCTATTTGGTCCAAAGTAGTAAGGTGTTAGACACCCAAGTACCCCACCTGATCATTTAGATCATCCTCCATTAATGTTCCTAGGCCATATTCAATCGGTGATCCCACTAAGTTAATTCCATAAGCTAAACATGCACAAGATTTAAATGGGATTGTCTTAAAAAATTGTCTTGCTCTAACTTACTCTAGAAAAGGAAACTCCATTCATATGCATACACTCACATCATGCAAAGTATCATTCAATTAAGCATGAAGATCTTAGGGTTTATAGAGAGTTAAGATCAAATATTCTAGGACCACACCCTTTTCCACACCATTTGTGACAACTATCATATGTGGCCAACTGTAAGTAGTAGAGAAAAAGTTGTGGGTTAATTTGAAAGTGACAGACAATTAATTACAGTCTATCATGTAGGATAATTATGGAAAATGATGTGGTAAATGTTGTGATTTTAGAATAACTCAATTAAGATTTCATTTATACAATCTCAAATGAAGGGGCATATGCAAGTTTTCAGTATGCATCCACATGGATAGAGTATGTGTATGCACCTTGGTGGTTGGTGCATATGCATGTTTTTAGTATGCATACAGATGGATAGAGCATCTGTATGCCCCTTTTATGCATCTGTATGCACCTTTGCATACATATTACCAATTTAAAGGTGAATCTAGTCAGTGGCGGATGATCAAAGGGACTAGAGGGGGCCTAGGCCCCCCCAAATATTTTGAAAAATATCTATTTTAATATATGATGTAATTATATTTACAAGTAGCTAATTGGGAAAATACAACTTAGCCCCCTTTATTTATTATTAAATTTCTAAATACTTTTTAGTGCAAGCATAGTCAACAAATAATTAAGTAATAATTTTCTCATAATATATGTCAAGAGTGATGATATATATATATATATATATATATATATATTGTGGGGCGCAAATGACTTATGGGCCAGGCCCATCTACCCAGGGAGAGTCCAAAGGCCCAAGCCGAGGAGGGTTATGGCCCAAGTTCAACGAAATAGCCTTTGGGTACCGCCGAGGGTAGTTCAGTCCTCGGCAGACCCACAGTACCCCCAAAGGGAAGGGTAAAAACGGTATAGGACTGGAACATGGAAGAAAGATCTAAAATATCCAGGAAAAGCTGCTGTTATTGTCATTTAATGTTCTGAACCCGACAGGGCCGCATTCTTTGGCTCTTACACCCACCCCCAACGACTTTGGGGGATGGACTGATGGGATAAGTATCAGCCATGTAAAGATTGACCCTACACGTGGATGAAGGATAATGAACACAGGCGAGTATAAAAGGAAAACTAAGTAACTTTGGGAAGGGGCTGGGAAAAAATGGCCAAAAACGAGAGCCTCCCAGCCCACCTCCAGGAGAAGTACTCTAGGGGTGACGATCGTTTAACCTTGTATGAACGCCATGAAAAACCCATCGCCTATCGATCAAGGCCTAGCCTTTCAAACCCACGCTCTACAAATGATATTGTTAGGGCCGTTTTACGTGCGAACCCGACACTGTTACGGTCCGCCACGAATCGTGACCCTACAATTGGCGCCGTCTGTGGGAAAGGCTTGCGTGTTGGCGCAGGTGGTAGGTTGAACAGTTCCTCTGTTATTTCTAACCGTTGGTTATAGAGTTCAGGTATAAAATCTCACTAGGGGCTACGTTTCTTGACGAGGGGCTTGGCTGAGGAGCTAATTCCCCTAAAAGCTAAAGCTCCTCGTAAAGAACAAATTAGGCGCTTAGTAACGTTAACCGTATAGATAAACTCAAGGGGCTTGGCTGAGTAGTTAACTCTCCTAAAGCTAAAGGCCAGCCAAGGCCCCGTGCAAAGAGAAAACTAGGTTTTGGACGGAACCAAGGCATTGTATGGTCCACGGACTCAAGCCTCTGGGGAAACCAACCACCTGGATGATGGAAAACTAGGTTTTGGACAGAACCAAGGCATTGTATGGTCCACGGACTCAGGCCTCTGGGGAAACCAACTACTTGGATGATGGAAAACTAGGTTTTGGACAGAACCAAGGCATTGATAGTCCTCGGACTCAAGCCTCTGGGGAAACCAACTACTTGGATGATGGAAAACTAGGTTTTGGACAGACCAAGGCATTGTATGGTCCACGGACTCAAGCCTCTAGGGAAACCAACTACTTGAATGATGGAAAACTAGGTTTTGGACAGAACCAAGGCATTGTATGATCCACGGACTCAAGCCTCTGGGGAAACCAACTACCTGGATGATGGAAAACTAGGTTTTGGACAGAACCAAGGCATTGTATGGTCCACGGACTCAAGCCTCTGGGGAAACCAACTACTTGGATGATGGAAAACTAGGTTTTGGACAGAACCGAGGCATTGCATAGTCCTCGGACTCAAGCCTCTGGGGAAACCAACTACTGGATGATGGAAAACTAGGTTTTGGACAGAACCAAGGCATTGTATGGTCCACGGACTCAAGCCTCTGGGGAAACCAACTACCTGGATGATGGAAAACTAGGTTTTGGACAGAACCAAGGCATTGTATGGTCCACGGACTCAAGCCTCTGGGGAAACCAACTACCTGGATGATGGAAAACTAGGTTTTGGACAGAACCAAGGCATTGTATGGTCCACAGACTCAAGCCTCTGGGGAAACCAACTACTTGGATGATGGAAAACTAGGTTTTGGACAGAACCAAGGCATTGCATAGTCCTCGGACTCAAGCCTGTGGGAAAACCAACTACCTGGATGAGGAAAACTAGGTTTTGGACAGAACCAAGGCATTGCATAGTCCTCGGACTCAAGCCTGTGGGAAAACCAACTACCTGGATAAGGAAAACTAGGATTTGGACAGAACCAAGGCATTGCATAGTCCTCGGACTCAAGCCTGTGGGAAAACCAACTACCTGGATGTGGAAAACTAGGTTTTGGACAGAACCAAGGCATTGCATAGTCCTCGGACTCAAGCCTGTGGGAAAACCAACTACTTGGATGAGGAACCAACTATTAAAAAAAAAAAACTATGGCACGTGAACCTCAAAATCCATCCGAGGAGGATTCCTAGTTCACAAATGGGTTAATACCTCGAATGCACGGATTCCACGGTCTGCCCTCGGGTCCTTAGTGTCAAAGGGGTTGGTCCGGTACGACGCAATTCATTACCCAAAAGCACAATCAAAGTCCCTCGCTACTTGGCTACCCTTTCAGACGAATTATTTAGAGATTATCGTTCTCGGACATTGGTCTAGCATGCATCGCGTAGTACTCAGCGCTTATCCCGGTTAGTTCCAAGAATTTAATTTATTGAAAGTTACCATTGTTATACTTGATAATATTTGTGAGTTTAAATTAGTAGGAACCTGTGTTAAAGCATTTTTTCTGCCTGGAATATCCTTAAGGGCAAGCTTGCATTTAATATTCATGCGTAAAGTAGTTGTTACGGAGAAGAAAGATATGTATGGAGAAATAGACACATATTTCATTAAGACAAAGGAACAGTACAGTGTACAATGAAAAGCTGAAACAAGCTTACACTAAAGCTGACTACATAAGTAAAGGAAAATACAAGCGAGTGGAGATAAGGCCGTGGGGACAGCTCAGAGGAGAGGTTGGCTACTGCGCCAAGTTATTGTCTAAGGAAACTATTCCTCGACACTTCTGCATGCCCATAACTCAGGCAGCCAAAGAACCTGACCTCAGGCTAACACCATCTACAGAAAAGGTGCTAGGAGCTTGAGGTTGGGAAGCCCCCACAAAAATTTGCCTGCTGCAAGGCAGACAGTGCTGATGGTGGAAATTCCTTCTTTGGACATACCGAAAAACTGGCATGACCAGAACCTGCTTCGGATTTTGACTAAAAGAGGGAAAAAGACCCTCTCCCCTATGACGAAAGGGAATGCTCCCTTGAACTTGCACCTCCTTGGCCCGTACCTCCCTACTCTGAGTCTCGGGGGGACATGACGCCTTTGTGGCGGAGGGAGCTCCTTTTTCCCAAGCCCTGCCTTAAGCATGATGAACTAAGGGAGGAATCTGAAGGATTTGTGTGTGGATAGAGCAACTTTCTCTCCTATTTATGTTAAAAGATAAGGTGGTGGCATTTAATTCACGCAGCGTCTCAAGGAACGCTACAGACAAAACGTCTCTGGCACGATTTCCAATGTCGTCTGCAGCCCTGAAGATAAAGGAGTCTCGAGAAGGCGCACCTCGAACACCGGGACGCCCGAAAAATACCGTGTGACCTAAAATTACGAAAATACCCCCTAATTTGTGGGCCCAATAGATTCGCGGCCCAAGCCCGATTCAGCACAGGGGCCCAGGGACAGAACCAAGGCATTGCATGGTCCTCGGACTCAAGCCTATGGGGGAACCAAGTACAAAAAATAAAAGTTACAAGTGTCGGACAGTACCAAGGCATTGCATAGTCCTCGAACTCAAGCCTCTGGGGAAACCAACCACCTGGATGATGGAAAACTAGGTTTTGGACAGAACCAAGGCATTGTATGGTCCACGGACTCAGGCCTCTGGGGAAACCAACTACTTGGATGATGGAAAACTAGGTTTGAATTTAGTAAGATGGGCTACTTGATAAAAACGTCAAGTCACTTCGTCCCCGGCTTAAACACCATAGAAGGTTAAGGCCAATAAGGGTGTAAGGAAGGTGGTGGAACGCCCCAGCATTCAGTCGTATACGAGGGCTATTCATTTGGCAGGTGATATGTCCTCGGATGGTTATTTCTCACACGGCATCGAGCCTTCGGTTCTCTCCTCGGCTAGTTCCGGGTAAGTACTATTTTTTACGGGTCAGCCTTATTGTGCTAAGCACTTCTATCAAAGTTATGGCGATATCTATTTATTATCAAGTATTTTGGTTTTAGTCGCCATTGATTTAGATGCTATATCATTGTGCCGAGCAGTGCTTGCAAATTTATGAAAACGTAAAGACATAATATGCGAAATAAGGTAGACAACAATCTTTATTAATATGAAAAATTGCTACAACATACAAAAAGGGGCTCAAACGAGTCTATACAAAATGTGAACTGCCTAAGCAACCATTACATCTGTAGTACAGAAAAGTAAACTGTCAAGCGTCTTTTAAACTCGTCTTCAAAGTTTCTCCAATCTCCGCCTCATTGCTGCTCATACTAAGAGAGGGACTCACTTTAAAAAAGAAAATGAATGAAGAAGAAGGAAATAGTAAGGAAGAAATCAATGACGAAGATGGAGGGGATGAATAAAGAAGATGGAAGACATGAGTAAAGAAGGAGGAGAAGAGGAGAGAAGAAATGAAAAGAAAGAAAAGGAGCAAAAGAGGGAGAAGAGAAAGCACCAGGTCGGAACTGGTGCTGGGAAGACTATAAGGAGAGGGCGGGGGAGGGCACCAGGGAGCAAAAGAGGGAGAAACAGAAGCACTTAGCCCCCGCCTCAGCCCTGACTCCTAACACGCCGGTGCCATATTAGGTACGCTCGTGAGGAGCCGGATGGTAATGATCTTGGTTGTTCTCGACTCAGTCACGTCGAAAGTTTGACGTGACGAGTCCCTGCTTCGGATTTTGACTGAAAAAAGGATGAGGTTGATTTTGAGTCTTCGCCATCCTTGTCCCGATCGAGCCATGATGAGCTTTATCGGAACGTGGCATTTTTGGGAGGGGTGGGGCTTTTGCATCCCTTATTGTTACGGTAAAGTGTTTTACGATTAAGTGTATAAACCAGTGGGTAAACCGAATCCTAAGGGAGGCTAAGTATTTCAGAGTCTCAAGGAGATGAAAAGGGATTCTTGATAAAAACAATAACCTCCTCTCTTCCTTCTTATATAGAGGGGGGAGCGGGAGGCATTTAATAGGTTCAGATCTCCAAAGGGATCTGTCAACACAAACATGCCGGTTCCGTTTCTCCACCCCATCAAAATAAACCGTCGAATTAAAGTAGTCTCGTAAATAGTGATCATTCAAAGCGCGTTTTGGATACCCCAAGCGATAAGAACGCATCAAGCGCGAAATTAAGAACTGTCTCGTAGACCGGTGCACCTCTTGGGCATATGAGGAGCCGCTAGCATGTTTAATAGGCCGAATGGATTGGGCCGTAGGAAGAAGTTTGGCGTCACCAAAACCCCCCTGTCCAGCCCAGAGGTTGGACAGCCGGGTTTTGAGGGGCTAATGTGGGGCGCAAATGATTTATGGGCCAGGCCCATCTACCCAGGGAGAGTCCAAAGGCCCAAACCGAGGAGGGTTATGACCCAAGTTCAACGAAATAGCCTTTGGGTACCGCCGAGGGTAGTTCAGTCCTCGGCAGACCCACAGTACCCCCAAAAGGAAGGGTAAAAACGGTATAGAACTGGAACATGGAAGAAAGATCTAAAATATCCAGGAAAAGCTGCTGTTATTGTCATTTAATGTTCTGAACCCGACAGGGCCGCATTCTTTGGCTCTTACAACCACCCCCAACGACTTTGGGGGATGGACTGATGGGATAAGTATCAGCCATGTAAAGATTGACCCTACACGTGGATGAAGGATAATGAACACAGGCGAGTATAAAAGGAAAACTAAGTAACTTTGGGAAGGGGCTGGGAAAAAATGGCCAAAAACAAGAGCCTCCCAGCCCACCTCCAGGAGAAGTACTCTAGGGGTGACGATCGTTTAATCTTATATGAACGCCATGAAAAACCCATCGCCTATCGATCAAGGCCTAGCCTTTCAAACCCACGCTCTACAAATGATATTGTTAGGGCCGTTTTACGTGCGAACCCGACACTGTTACGGTCCGCCACGAATCGTGACCCTACAATAATTATAATATTTGAGTTAATTAGATAAACTGGTTTTTAATTATGAACATATAAAAAATAGATTCACTAATCTCTTGTATTTAAAAAATATACATAATCTTATTACTATAAAATAGACTATTTATATTATCAATAAATTACATTTGCAACCTTATGATGAGCTTATTTACGAACTTAATTACACAATGCTATCTTAAGTCTTTATAAATATATATTTTTATACATGTGTAAACATGTAAACATATAAACATAGAATATCTTATATTATTTGAGTTTGATGACTTGTTTAATAGCCAAATCTAAATTTAAACTTGATTTTATCATTTGCTAAATATACAAAGATAATTGATCAATATAAACATATCAAACAGGTTATTATAAGTTTTTAACTTACAAATCATTTCATAATGAACAAAATTTATCTTGAACTGGAATCCCACTCCATACATATATGGTTTGATTTTTATTTTTTATTTTTTAAAATAAAACCCAATTTAACCATAGGTAGTGTGGGATTTAGTTGGGTCAAGTTGAAAGAACATGTGTTACCATTTTAAAGTGATTTGAAGGATTTCTCTCTAAACTACTCCAAATTATTTTGGAGAGAAACTTTGTCATTCTATAATGCTCTCCCCCCAACTTGATGAAATTTTAGCCATGAATTTTGAATGATTTAGTCCTGAACATATATTTAAGTTAAATATGGTTATAGAACTTCTTTGAACTGAAATGTGATCTAAACGAGTTCAATTCGAAATTTGAAAAAAAAAACAACAACAATGTGAAAAAGCCACAACAACTGGCAACCATTCCCTGTAAAATTTTTTTTTTGCCCTTCTTGGTGATTCGTACTTAGCTATTTCGTTCATTGATTCCACTGAAGCCTCAACCTACCAGCTGACCAAATGTTAGACAATGAGCTACCCTATTTTGCCAGCAATGTCTAGTTTTAATGCACTGAACCATTTCATGCTATAATTCAGGTTTGGTATTATAGTGCCATCCTTTATAAAGTTATACAGCCATTGTTCTCTTTTGGTGGGTATTGCGAAAATTGTATACTAATATTATTGAATGGTTGCCATTATTGTTGAACAACAGCACCTGTGCTCATCAGCAACCCTAGGCAAAACTTGCGGGAGGATTTAGTGGAAGAAAAGGCAACCATAATTAAAAGGTATTCAATTCAATTCAATGCAATTCATGGGACTGTTTTCCTCCCCCCAATATTATTTGTCATGTTGTTAAACATTTAATAACTACCCACTTTTAATTTTAAGTACAATGAGAATAGAACTGTTGTAGATTAGATTTCTCTTCACTTACGCTAGTCGGCCTCCTTTATTAGAGGACTAACAAGTAACAGGTAACAACATTTTGTTGATTGGGACTTTGGGTGACCATAGTTATTATGTACGAGTGACTAGTTAGCTAGCATATAGCTAGACTATAGATTTTAGATAAATACGTACTGCATAGTGAATACTGACTTTATTATAGTCTCCGAATTTTGTAAATGCTTGTAATCTTTTAAATAAATAAAAAAATTTCGGAGTTTTAGGCTCCAACGACCAATAGGAAAGTGATATTTGTTATTGTCATTTGCAATGCATATAACCAAATAAGTCACCTACGTTGTACATGACAAGATATATATTATCTTTTTATTGGTGGTTGAAGCCAAACATTTTTAAAAAATAAAAATAAAAATTAAGAACTTTATTTTAAAGAGATTTTTTTCCTCTAGATAAATTCAAATACAAGAAATTTCTCAATTGAGCCACCGAAACCTATTTTAAAGGGATTTTTTTCTTTAGATAAATTCTAATATTAGAAATTTCATCAATTGAGCTACTGAAACCTATTTTAAAGGGATTTGATATATGAAAGAGAAAATTTATCTGAAATAACAAAAGTCACTTTTTAGAAGTGAATATACTTGGATTCTCAAAAAACCAAAAAAACAAAAAGTGAATATACTCCATTCAAAACATAATGCGAAAAGTTATGTTCATAACATTTTCATAATAAATCATAAGTGGCAAGTTGTTACAAGTTATTATTGATGAGGCAAAAAAGTAATTTTAGTGATAGATTCAATTATAACAAATATTAACTAACCACCTATGATTTATAATGAAAATATTATGAAAATGTTGTGGACGTAATACTTAAAATAAAATAAATAAATAAATTACATGAGACCTACTATCCCCAAAAAGTTCTTCTAATTTTGCTTAAGATAGAATCGTATTCCATGCATATATAATACCAAATAGCTCGTGGCTCCATGATATTGTCTAGTTTCTCCCCTCCCCAATAGAAAAATTATGTCGAAATCCCTTGATTACCACATCCATAAAGAAGAAGAAAAAAAAGCTTAAACAACTTAAATTTTGCATTCAGACTTGAATTGAGTGCTTTCAGAATTCTTTAGTTTTCAGTGTAAACTATTAATGGTAAGTATAGGAACCACATATTAATCTTTCTTTCTTTTTTTGAATTAAGATAATAGAAAACAACTTACTATTATTCTTAATTTGGCAATGCGTTAAGTTGGTATAACCATATCATTCTCATATTCTCATCCCAAGTGCCCTCGCCGAGTCTCCAGCAAGCTAAATATGCATGTCATTATCATTCTATATGCTAATCCACCAAACCCCTAACAAAATGTTAGGTTTTCTGACCTCCTAACACCAACTTACTATATCCATAACCAATATCTAGTTCCAAAAAGTCAATCTGCCATGCATAGAAAAGTAATAAAATAATAAAGAAACGAATTCAAACCGAATGTTCACTGAATACAAAACAGGTTTATATTTGTGAGAGTAAAAGTAAAAACAGCACTACTCTATATGAAACAGTTTTTATACGTACACCAGAGAGCGCAAAGCTCACCACTATGTACCAACCGTCAAATCCCCATATCATATTCAAAATAACAACAAACAACAAAAGCATGAAAAATTAAAACAACCCCTCAAGCCAAACAAGGCCTTAAGAAGTTCATTTTTTTACCTCCTCTTGTTCTTGCTTCCCAGTAACAAGGCAAAGTAAAACAGAATCCTGAACAAGAATCCCCAAGCCACAGTGACCCACAAGCAATTCCATTTGCTCAAATCAGTGATCCCTTGTTGCTGCAAAATATCTGCGCCCGTTGTCAAACACGTTGAGCTCGTGAGTTCCATCCCTAGCGTGTTGCTCATGCTACTCAAAAGCTTCAATTTCATGGCATTTGGGACCGACCCAAGAGGCGTGTTGTCAAAAATCTGAACTCCCTTAACAAAACACTTCGTGGGGTTACTGAACTCGTTTTGTAAAACACCTTCGTAGGGGTATTTCACCAGAGAAATGTAATGGAACCAAATCCAATAACTCGGGATTCGATCGCGGTTGATGAAAAAGCCACTGAAGAGTAGGAAATAGGCCAAGATCGCAACCACAATCGTGTACCCGAGCATTACGTGCGGCACAATGCCAGATAGGAACGTGACGAAAGAGTTTCCGGCCCAGAACGAAGCGAAAATGATCAGAAAGTAGAACAAGAACCCGGAAAGCCCTCCGTCTAGGCCTACCGCCCAAAACGTCGTGGCGGAAAACGCCAAGGCGAGGAAAATCAACGATGGAATCGACACGAATGAGTGGGAAAGCACGTAGGACGATCTTCGATACGCGTTGTAAGCTGTTTCTCTCATGAAAATGTACCGTTCTTGAAGAAAAACTGGCAATGCATCGGCACAAGTGTAGTACGTTGTTGACATCGCGAAGGCGAAAAACCCTAATCGCTCTTGAACGCCTTTTGGCGATTCGTCGAGCTGCCAAAACATGGTGGCTAAGATAAAACCGGTGACCATCACCGCGCCCAATCTGATGCCGAAGAGCTCCGGCATTCGACGAGAGTTCATCATCGAACGCTTGGCCAGCACCACCATTTCGATCCATAACGAGTTCGCGAACCTTGGCACCATTGAAGAAGGACTAGCGCCGTTGTTTGTGGCGCCTGAGACTAATTTCCCTCGTGAAATGCTTGCACTGATTGCTTCTTTCATCGACAAACCGTGTCGATCTGAAGCTTCGGAGTTACTGGCAACGTTGTGCTTCTTCATGTTCTGCCATGACTTGTTGAACTCCACCAAGCTTTTTGTTCCGCCAGGAGATCCTTCGAGCTCGCGAATTAGGTCAAGTGCGAACTCGGTCCGGTTCTCAGTGTCCGGTATCGGATGCCCGAAATCGGAGAAATATTGCGGCAGGTTCATCGGAGAACCACTGTAAACGGTTTGTCCACGAGATAGGAAAAGCAACCGGTCGAGCAAGCCGAGAATTCGGTAACTCGGCTGGTGAACCGACATGATCACTATGCTTCCACTCTGAGCGATTCTCTGTAGAACCTTCACCACCATGTACGCGCTCGTGGAGTCGAGCCCGGAGGTCGGCTCGTCGAGGAACAAGAGAATCGGATCGTGAATGATATCGATACCGATCGACACTCGGCGGCGCTCCCCGCCGGAAACTCCGCGGTGACCTTCGTCTCCGATGATGGTCTTCGCGGCGTTTCGGAGACCTAGCTGGTCGATCAAAGCTTGAACTCGCAGTTTCTTCTTGGATTTTGATAGAGTTCGAGGCAAGCGAAACTCGGCTGCGAACAATAGGGTTTCTTCGACGGTTAACATTGGGAATAACAGATCGTCTTGCATCACATAAGCCGAAATCACCTTCAAGAGCCGCGACTCCAAAGTCTCGCCGTTCAAAGTTAGGGTTCCTTTCAAGCTTCCCTTAGCGATTCGGTTCGCCAAAGCGTCGATCAAAGTCGACTTTCCCGAGCCGCTAGCGCCGAGCACGGCGAGAATTTCGCCGTCGCGAGCTTCGCCTGAAATGTCGTTGAGCAGCGTCTTCGTGCTACTGAAGAAGCCGTCTCCAACTTCAGGTTCGGACATTCTCCGGGGAGAGATCAGCGACGGCAAGCTCATCTTCCGGCGGACTTTGACGCTGTAAGTCAAGTTGCTGAAGGAAAGCACAAACGGTAACGGACGAGACTCGATGCTCGTGTCGCTGAGATCTAGGACCTGGTGCACCGGAGTTTCGTTGCCGTCGCCGGTGGCCTCTTTCCGAACGTCGCCGACTTGCTTGAGGAAGTGAGCGAGTGTGGGTGACGCGCTGGTGTTGGCGATCGAGGAATCGCTGAGCTCCATTTGAGAAGAGAAAATCGGGAAAGTGTCTCTCGCCGGCGAGAAATTCTCCGCTGCGATACGAGACGACATTCTGGGTTTGCTGGTATTTATATATAGTAGTAGTGTGAGTGAATAAGAGTGAGTAAGAGAGAGAGAGAGAGAGAGTTCCTCGGTTAGAGATGGGTGAGTTTAACGGCGTGTTTAGCGTGGAGTTTTGGTTTTAGAAACATGCGTTATGGAAGCTGTTTTTGGAAAGTGAAAAATGTGATTTCGTGCTTTCTGCTTAATGCTTACAGAAGAAGAAAGAAGCAAAGACACTTTTTTGGTTTTGGGGTGTGTTTTTGGTTTGGGTTCTGTGTTCTTATAACCGAAGCTTATAATATATCTGTTTGAAATTGAGATCGTATGAACTATGTATTGGGATTTATATGTTTTTTTAAATTATTTTTGGGGTTTTTTCTATTTTGACAGAGGGAGGTGAGATAAAGGTGACCAACAACGCCTAATCAGTTGTCTATACGTCTAGATTTTCTTGGAGAGAAGCAGAGAGAGAGAAAAAAAATACTTGTGAGATATAGTTCGTGGGTTAATTGACACGTGGCTTAATGGGTATTTAAGAGAAGGGTCAAATGCTGTTGCTTACGCTTTACATTTGTTACGGGGTACAGGAAATTAGGTTGGATGTTCATCTACCATTGCGTAAGCTAAATTCAATTTGGTCATCTGGGAAAGCCTAATTTGTGGGCTATGACTGCAGCTTAATGCCACAGCCTACGGTTGTGAAATTGTGATTTTGATTAATTATTATATAGTATTATGTATTTACTGAGTTTCAATTTGGTTTATCCACATTTGTATTATTTAATAAAAAAATGTAAAAAATAAATAGTGTAAATTTATGAAAATTATAAGTCAGATTATTGGCTTCCAGTAACATAAAAGATATTTTCAATTGGTATCATCCAATTGAAAATAATCATTCACAAATCTTGACGGAGGTAGTTGCATGACAGTCATATAACTTCTGGAGCTTAAAATTTATTGCATCATGATATTTATATTCCAACTAATATCAACAAAGGGAAATGCTAGGGCACTGGTTAAGAATCCAATTAAAGAAAGTTTTTATGGAAAAAGAAAAAAAAAAACAATTAATGTTTTGACAGTTTTTTTCATTTCTCATAAAAGTGATGTCAAAATTTTCCTAAAATGGATTCTTAACCAGTGCCCTTAAGGCACTCGTTAGCATGACCCATCAACAAATGAAACACTGTCGTATAAAAAGAGTTATTATTGATTAGTCAAATACTAAAAAGATATCAGTCAATTGGTTCTCATCGTATGTACTAATAGTAACTTTGTGTATATTAAATGCAGAAGGTGATTTGATATTGAATATGATCCCCATTAGAGAGAGAAAGAGAGAATAAATAAATATTGGCATAAAACTTTCATAAGTACTTTCAAATAGATGAAATTGTTTCCTCAAAAAAAAAAAAAAAAAAGAGAGAGATGAAATTGTATATGATTATTGGATTAAATTTTAGCATCTTCTTTCCTCTTGAGTAAGAAACAAGGGATGAGGTTATGAGATTTTTCATGTCTTGCCTTGCCTCATCCAATGTGCCATATGTTTATATACATAATTTAATCTCTAAATACTCTCTTTACTCTTGTTAGTGTCGTGTTCATTTCATTGGGAAAGAAAAATTCCTTCGACTCATCAGGTCGTGCTCCCACCATGTGTGGGACACTCATGATTTAACCGTAATTTTTCCCATTGCAATCCTTCGAATGTGTGAGTTGTGTATTACTTGAACAATAATTGAAATCTATGTACTTAAGAAAATGTAGAAAGTCGAGTACTCAAATCAAATAAAAAGTGTAGAAGTGTACAAATTTCCCAAGTATGCAATAAAGTCCACATAAAACAATGTATTTGGAACTAATCTAATTTGATTGACTTCGTTTTTATTTTTTTGGCCTAGAGATATGCTTAAGGAATTCAATTACTATCTCTTTAATTAAAGAATTTATGGAACTTAATTTTCTATTAGTTGTATCTCAAAGTTGGCAGACTAGATAGGTCGGTCTATAATAATGCATTAATGCATGCATGGCCCATTGTCCAAACTTTGAGCTTTCTTTTTTTTTTTTCTTTCGCTAAGCAACTTAGTGTTAGGTTTAACAAGTGAGCAGAAACTACAGTTCTTCCATTTTGACCTTTGGATGTAATTTTTGTAGTTGTATGACTATTCTTTAAGTCAATAATTGAAGAGGTGTCCTTCCTTTAAGCATACATTTAATTTCTTTCCGGTGTGGGTTTTCGTTTGGAGTGATAAGTCTTGCACTGTTATACCCCAAAAGGATTTCTTAAATGCAAAGCAATCCAGCTTGCACCTTCTTGACACTTTGTTCATAATTCACGACAACAAAGTGTTCCATCGGGTTGGTGCAAACTCTAAGAAGAGACAGACTTTAAATCCATTAAACTCGATCCATGAATTGGGATTTCTAGAAGTCTTTTTTAATTTTTATATCCCTTCTTAAGAGAAATCTTAGTCTTTAATCTCAAACTGAACCAAATAGTTAAGTATATAATACATGTAAACTAGCTAGTTAAGTTTTAAAAGATTAATTCACCGTTGATTGTAATTTTAAATCCTTCCATGAATGTCTCATTGACTTTCTTGGCATGTCTTGCTGTATAAGGACTCTTTGTTTGGTCAGAGCCAATCTTTTGTGAGTTTTGTCTGTTTTTGCAATCTCTACATTTTAGATACATTATACTGATATACCATTAAAGAATATGCAGTCACGTACACACGCATAAAGTCCTCGCTCTAGCTATAACCAAAGACTCACAACTTATGATGAGCACACGAAGAAGAGGACAAAGGAAAGTTAAGCTGGTCTGACCCATTCAAAGTTTCAAACTGCTTGTAATTGAGTAATTATTGGGAAGTTAGATGGGCAACGCGAACAAAACTACAAATGCAATAGAAGATACTATTCCTTAGCGAACCTATAATCAATCTACAGGGGATTGCTATAATTTTATATCTGAATAGTAGAACCTATGATAATAACCCTGAGTTTGTCAAGTTTTAGTTACCACAGTGCTCCTTGATTCAAACATATGCATGGATTGTCAATTTGCCACCGTGAGACTTCTGCCTCCACGTTAAGTGTTCAAACAGATTAAAATTATAAATTATTTCACTATTTAATTTATTTTTACTATTATTCATAGGTCTTACAGCATTTTTTGACACTATTGATGGGTCTCATTATACTATTTTAACTAATTTTTATATTTATAGTATTTTCAGCAATTAATTATTAATTTTAATAAAATAAATGATATTTAAACAGATCCTAAGAGTGAAAATTATAAACTGTTATTTTTATTGTTTGGATGAAATACTGAAAAGAAAAGAGAGGGGATGCAGGTTTGATTTTGATAAATTTGTGTAGGCTTTGACAGGAATGTATAATGCACCGGATCCAATGAATAATTTCACCTGACTTTGACACAAATTGATGGATTGTCTTTTCTTAAGTCCTGACAAAAGATATATTAATAGTCAATAATCAGAAATCGAGGAAGAATATATACTTCATAAAATGGAAGAAATCATGTTTGACAACCGTGATAAATAAAAGGGTTATACTATAATCATTATAATAGACATTAAAATATCTATTTATCAACACACGCCATTTGCCTTGTAAAAATAGGGTAAGTTATTAAAAATTCATATTTGACCGTTTTTTTTTTAAAGAAACAAACACACATTCATAAGGGAGAGGAAAATAGAATATTTGACAATTGAGATAAATAAAAGAGTTTACTATAATCTATATATGACATATTAAAGTACCCATTTTATTAACACACATCATTTGCCATCTAAAACATGGTAAGTTTATTGAAATTTCATGTTTGAGAATCGAGATAAATAAAAGGGTTATATTATAATCTATATATTAGACATTAAAGTATTTATTTATTAGATTCTCAAAAAAAAAAAAAATGTATCCATTTATTAATATACACTCATTTGCCTTGTAAAATAGGGTAAGTTATTGAAAATTCATGTTTGACAGTGGAGATAAATAAAAAGGTTTTTTTTTTTTTTAATTCAAGATAAATAAAACGGTTATACTATAATCTATATATATTACACATTAAAGTACCCATTTTATTAATGCACATCACTTGCCTTCTAAAAAAGGGTAAGCTTATTGAAAATTCATGTTTGATAGTCGAGATAAATAAAAGGGTCTTACTAAAATTAATCTATATATTAGACATCAAAGTATCCATTTTATTAACACACGACATTTGCCTTGTAAAGAAGGGTGAGTTAAAAGACAGAAAGAGCACATTTTGATTATTTGATAGAAACTTTTTATTTTATATACGTACAAGCTAGTCTGGTAGCTAATTAATGTAGATAGGCCACCGCCCCTTACCGAATTACAAGCTAACACACACCTATAAATCGAAGGTGCTGCAAAAGTTTCCCAAGTCAAAACAGAAACATGGGTGCTAGCGTATCCATGTGCATGAGCATGGAATATATGAACATGATATATATATGGCCCATTGAATTTTCATACGAAACTCTTAGTCAAACTACCTGTTCTACCACACTTTTTGCAAAAGGTGGTAACTGCATTACCAGTCCTTGACTCCTTGGTCTTAGGACTCTAGCTTTTTTAACATGGGCAAGAAAAAGAGTTCCACAAACTCAACCTTCAATCTTCAACGTATGCCCATACATGATACGGCAATCATCTAAACTTTTACACCACAAAAAAGAAGAACTCAGTTTGTGAAAGGTAAAGTTACTTCAGGTTCAAGCCAAATCTGACCCAACACAATCGTCACCCCTTATGATATACCCATGTCATCTGTAGGGTCATGAAAAGTTGACAAACCCTATTAAAAAACTTGTCCATCCCTAGCCCGTTCATCATTCTCTAATGTGCCAGTGCCCATCATTCCTTTTAGCAACACTTACTGCATGTCAAATGTGTGACTAACCCATGCGAGAAGTGGGGCATGTCATATATCTTATGCGAGTCATGTAGCCTCCAAAAGTTCTGAAAAGTGTAATTTAATGAACCCATGCTAGAAGTAGGGCATGAGAAGAAATTACTAATTAAATGCTAAATTTATGCCTTGAATTTTTATAGAATAGTGAGAGCACTAGCATTGAGGTGTAAACACTCTCAGTTGCTATTTTAGAACTCAAGCCACTCGAAATTCACTTCATTCAAGTTTGTAAATTTAAAAAAATTTGCAACCTATGAACAGTAAAGTTGCATATATGCAACCTTACTATTCATAATTTGTAAAAAAAAAATATATATATATATATATTATTTTAATCTTGTGGCTGTGTGTGAAGAGAAAAAGTAAGTGGGAGGAAAAAAAAAGAGAACAATATTTTATATTATTAGGTAGTTTATACTATTTTATTGGATTGTATATAAAAATTAAAACTAGGATGTAGAGTGAATTGTAAAATGAGTTAGTAAAATAGATAAAGTAACGTTTGATGATACAAAATAGCTAAGTTTTTTTTTATTGCATCCCCAGATGCTAATGCTCACTTAAAAGGCAAAAGCATTGGGTTCAATGCCCGGCAATTAAGCGATGACAACAAGATAAGATGGGACTAGGCTGGATTAATTAAGGGTGCCTAATCCTTGATGCAGATGGGGGGAAACCTGCTTGGGAGGCAAGCGGGACACATTAGGTTTGGAGCAAGTTCGTAGGGCCATTTCAAAAGACTTGAGGCTTGAGGTGATTGCTTTTATAAGTGAAATATTTTTGCATATTTATATTTCAATTATTTAAATTTTTTTATGGTAAGATTGAAAGATCTTTTTTTCTTTTTCTTGAGTAAATGATGAAAGACTTTTCTAAATCAGATAGAGAGAAAAATATACATGAAGTTTTTAATTTTTAGCTAAATTATTTTTTTCAAAAGAAAAAATAAATAGGTATGAATTATAACTTATTTTAGGTTGTTACACAAGTATAGCATTATACTTTAGGGGTAAAATTATGAGGAATTATTGTTATTCGTAACCATAGGCAATTTAGGAAATTGCCTAGGGGTTGAGCCAACATTGCGGATTAGAGGTATTTAGCCATCCTAATTAAATAGTTTTGCCATTAATAAGGTAGATATGAAAAAGTAAGATAGTGAGTAGTAGAGAAAGTACCAAAAAAGAGAAAGTAGTGTTTTATGGATAATAATAGAAATTATAGAATATATAAAAATGTTAATTATAAATTTTTTAAAAATGTATGAAAAAATAAATTATATATATAAATAATTAATAATTGAAATCTCTCTCTCTCTCTAACTAACATATGGGTAAATAAATAAAGGAAAAAGTTAACGGATGCTTTAAAGATGTTAGTTTAGAAAATATTTATAAAAACTTTTTTATAAAAAAAAAAAAGAAAAAGAAAAAAAAGGCAACCGTTGAAATTTATTTATTTTTATAAATAAATTTCTAAAAGTTTGGGGGCCATCCCTCGGTCTACATGTGTATAATGTGCTTGCTTGGGCAACACTCATAGCTCACTAGTGCAAAAATATCTTGTGATTTCACTTATTGGACGGTCATACTCATCATGTGGGCTCTCCCATATTAAAAACACTTTGGTTTGTCACGAAAATGGCCCTCTCGTCGGCTGATACTCAATGAATAGGGACTCTATCTCTCTCATTTTATTTTTAAATTTTTTTCCTATTTTTTTGGGTCGGACTCTACACCATCGATCGATCACCATATCTTTAGCATTGGGACATCAAGAACACTTCTTTCAACTTCCCTGTCTACCAAAAATGGTTAGTACTTAGTAGCTAGTCTCAATTCTGGGACTCGAAATTTGGCAGCATTGACAACTGACAAGAGAGAAGCAGTGGTCGCTGTTTTAGACAAATATATAGATGGGGAAGAAGTGGTTCACATGCTTAACAACCACATCTAATAAATATGAGCAATAAATACTACGTAATACAGAGTCATGAGAGCGAAATTTTCTGGTCCAAATTAACGTGTAGTGTTTTTTGGACTTTAATACCGAGGCCCCCTAATACAAAGTAGAATATGGTGGCAGAATTTAAATCGCCGACACTACGTGGTCAAATCAAAAGCAAGGGGATTTACTACATACCCACCAAACTTGTAAGTAATAACTCATCCCGTAGGATGATCTGGAAGAATAATGCGAACTCCATTTATGAGTAAATTTCTAACAAGTTAAAATTTCATAAATTGAGGCCATTTCTTTGTAACAAAATTGATGAACAAAACTTCATTTGTCAATAAAGGGACAGCCATAAGCCTCCTTGAAAGTGAAACTGAAACAGCCAGTCCTTTACAGATTAAATTTTGCATGTCAAAGAACAGACAAGAGTGCTTTTTACATTTATGTTAAAAGATACTGCAGAGAGTCATAATTAGATCTGTTCATGGACCAAGCAGGGAATGCAAACATTAAGATAAAATCTGTAGGGCCCAGGCCTTGCTTCGACCTTGGGCCTCAATTGAGTTCCTGAGCCTGGCCCAAAAAGTTCCCAGGCTCAAGCCCAATAACTGACTAAATATAATAGTAGTCTAATTCAAGATTACGAAACTCAAAACATTCAACTATCTTTTAACAACTTTGAAGTCAAGGTGAATATTGCATAATAACCTGTCCTTGGGATCCCTTTATTTTTTTCCCCTCCCAATTTCTCAAGCTATAAACTGAAATTGCAAGTAACATTTACGCCAAACAAAAGTAAATAATTTTTTTTTTTTTTTTTTAAATGGGACTATTTGTTATTTTGTACCTAGACCATACGTGGCCCAAAAATTTAAACAGGTTTACAACTTACCCCCAACTAGGCCTATAGAGCCTTAAGCCCAAGCCCGCTTTCAATGAATGAAAGCTCCGTGAAGAAAAAGTATGTAATATAAAATGATATTACATCAGTCATATCAAAATTTAATAATTAAGACACATACAAAAGAACCATATCAACATTCTACAACTAATCTCAAAGGTGTTACTGGAGCCGAGGTTTATTTTGTGCATCTCCCATGGATTTTGATTAGTATTGATACCAAAAATACATTCTTTTCAGGCGGGCCAGCCGATCCTTGTACAGGTCTAGACTAGTAATCCAGACCAAACAATCGTAGGCCACATGTCTTCTCTGCCAATCTGATTTTTTTTTTTTTTTTTTTTTTTGGATAGGACCTGTTAATTCTCTTAACATGACAATCTCAATGAAGTTCTAACAAGTTTAGCATGCCAATCTGGAGCACGATGCTAGCTAGTTATCATGACTCATTTACTGAAAAATCAGGAAGGTAAATATAACAAAAGTTACAACACTGAGAAATCATATATCCATGGATTGAAATATTAAGATGTCCGCGAATAAAGATAAAATATTATTCTCTTCTGAACTGATTATCAAATTGGAATTAATTGACCATAATTTCAGTTCGTTACCAAAGACTGTCGAACATTGTGTCATGTATGACTGTAAGCATATGCCAACACAAGGCAATTTCATTCAGTGCAACTACAGCAACTTGCATATAAAACTTCATCCAAATGATGCAATTTCTTGCTACAGATGATCAAAATCATCCAAGAAATAGGGAATCCTTCCATCAAAGCAGTTTTCTCCAATTATGTTTGATCATCTGTATAGTTAACAGCTAGATCCCAGTAATTACCAACACCAGCATCAGCAAAAATTTTCCGGGCAGCAGCTTCTGTCATGCACTCATGAACTGAAAATCTGTTGAAATTCGGTTTGGCAACATTCCCTTGCCAAACTAAGACGCATTTGTTAGGAGGTTTATCATCACTTTCATCTTCATCTTCATCCTCCTCTTTTACAGCAGAAGCCCAATTTATGCGTTTAAGCATAAGCTTGCCATACCTCTTTATGGACTTGTTTCCTCCTTCAACAACCACAACACTAATACCATCACAAATCACAGCACATCCACTCAAGCGGTTCTCTTGGGCATTAACATCAACTTTGAAGCGTGTCTGAGGGTGTGACAGGTCATTGATCTTGTAAACTGATACAATGGCCTCCGGTGTATTTGACTCATCAAAGAGCTTCCGCTCTTTTTTTTCCCGGCGCTCAGCAGGAGTGAGTTTACGAGCAATATTCCTGTCTATGTGAGCTTGCTCACGTTCAGCTGCTGCACTCCTGATTTCCTTTTCAAGCCTAGTTGGATCTTGGGTTGCTTCAGAGCCAAGGACTTTCATCAGATTGCTCATTTTCACTTTTGGTTTTGGAGGCTCAATCAGGCCTTGTCTTATCAACTCCTGCTTATCTTTCTCCCTAGCCAAACGTCGCTGAGTACGGAGTTTCTTCTGCTCCTTCTTGGTTAACTTCAAGGGTTGAGGTGGTGGAGGAGCTGGCTCAGCAGGGGGCTCAATTGGACGAGGATGTTCAACATAGATAGTGATCTTCTCCAACTTTATATTATCCATGGCTTTATCAGTAATGTCACCATAAGTACCAGTTTGCAAGAGAGGCACATCCCTGATGATTCCAGTAAACATAATCAATAAAATAAAACTTACACCCAAAAAAATAAGGACAGATGGCTAAGCTAAAGTTCTTAAAGACTATTAAAAATAATAATAATAATAAGAAGAAGAAGAAGCAAATGGAGGACAAGGAAATGGATTGGTCCTTTCTGCTTCATCACCTACAGTAAGCCCAATAGTTTTTTATAGGTATCACCTACAGTAAGCCCAATAGTTTTTTATAGGTTCATGTGCTCTTTTTAGTGGTCAACAGTGTGACAAGACAATGTTAACCCTTACAGTTAAATGCCAATAGTTATAGTTCAACCCTCAGCCGTTTCAAAATCAGAAAACATACAAACAAATCCAATCATGCTTTTTCAGAATTCATGGGTATTCACAGAACAGTAAAGAATCAGATGTGACTCTCAAACAACAGCTTTCTCTGCAATCAAATAAATCTCTAACATAACGCCCCACCTAGACTTAGTTTTTCAGCCCTTAGTTCGGCAGTAAAAGAGAATGATAATCAGATTTAGCATTACCAATATAGCCTTTATATCATATTCATTCCCCCAAATCATGCCAATCAGACTAATAAAATGCCTCAAATAAATGGAAATGATTCAGTATAAACCATGTAATAAGAATTCAATATCAACTTACCACCACTCAACATCAGGAATTGGGTCCTTAGGTTTTTCTTTGGTGATAACTCTCTCTGCTACCTCTATTAAATTTGGATTAATATCAGGTGCTGCCTTTGCCTTAGCCAACTGTGCCTGTTTTGCCTTCTGCTCTTTTGCTTGTGCTTCTCCAAATTTACTCTGCAAAACCAAAATGTCTACAAGTAAAAAATACATGTGTTGAATTGGTAGAAGTTATAAAGGAAACATAACGGCAACAACAAATACCTTCAGTTTAATATGCTCAGCATCTTTTGACCATTTGCCTTCTTCAACAAACTGGAAATTCATCCTCTTAGGCCTCAAAAGCTTAGTTTTGTTAATACCCATCCTCTCATCAAAATGAGGATTTGAGTCTGGATCAACATCTAATTCAGGTTTCAGAATCTGAAATGCATCCTTTTTCTGTTTATTGATGTTGACCTGGAAAATTTAGAAGACAGGATTAAAGCACTCACAAAATATACCTCAAAAATTATTTATACATGTCTGAACAGATTAAAATACTCACAAACCTTTAGAGTGCTAAGGTTGCTTGGTTTAGTCACATTCACCACATTTCCATGTTCATCTATCTCCCTACCAAGCGCATCAAGACGAAGAACAGGGGCCTTGGTTGGCTTTTGTGGGACAGCAACATCTGTTGCCACCTGACCTGGAAACAAGTTTATGAGAGGAGCAAACTCTGGGTCCTGCCGAAAACCCATCCTGGCAGCAAGTTCCTGCGCACGTTTTACTGCTTCAAAATTGGGTACAGCTGTGAGGCCTGCAGAAGCACCAGGATCAGCTGCAGCAGATGCAACAGGTAAGGCTGATGAGCTTGATATCACCCCTGCTGAAACAGATGCAGGGGCAGTTAACAGAACCGGCCCTTTCCCTGTTCCAGTAGACACAGATTGTGCTTTTGGTTCCTCATTCAATCCTAAGTTTGACCTGCCCTCTGAACTTGTGCTAGCACCCTTGTTCAACTACATGTTCAAGATTTTAGTTAATACATACTGAAGAACACCTACAATCAAGAAAAGAATCCCAACAAAAAAAAAAAATCTGCACACAACTTTAAATGAAAGAGGGATAGAGAGGTTAAAGCACCAAAAAAAAAAATCACTGCAATGGCTACACAGAACATAGTGTGGATGTATTCTAAGATGAATGACTTACAAGGGGAATTTTCTTCAGCTTCTCTGACAATTCTTTCTGCATTTGTAAAGCTTTCTTAGCTTTAGCTAAAGCATCAAGAGATAGACTTCCACTTTTTCCAGCAGCTGAAGATGTCCCATCTGTACTAGATTTTCCAGGAACCTCATGAGATCTGGTAACAGTAACTCCCTTATTTTCATTTGTGGTAGAAATTGAAGATACCTTTGTAGGAAGGGGATGACCAGGGGGCAAAGACATCTCATGCACGCTGCTGGATTCCATGGTGAGTGATTCCAGAGCAGCACCCTGTGTCAAAAAATAAACCATAAGTTCATCCACTAGCCCCTCAAAGCTAGATAATAGAAATGAAAAACAAATTACAAGAAGCATGAAGGAGGTGCGCACAACTTTCCTCAGCCACTGGAAAATTGCCTCCAAGGTTAAGATACTGTTTTATTATATTCAGTTTTTTTTTTTTTTTTTTTTTAAGCCCATAATGTCCTTGCCTCATGAATGCATTTTTGCTATATAGCAGTTAACTTATAGCATTTGTACTCACGAATTTAACCAACAACACTCATGTTCATCCCCCAATTGAAACTACACTCACACTTTAATCAATGCGATAAAGTCACAAAATATCGTATTTTTTCATGACGAACTGTACAGTACAATAGACTAATAAGGTTGATGGGTTGCATTATGCTAAACCAGTATAATCAAACTACGTTGGAAAACTTCGCATTTTCACAGCAAAGCTTGAAATTAATCTGTCCCCCATATAAACACTTTGAACAGGCAAGCAGTTGAAATGTGTGGGTAGTGCATTATCAAAATGAACCTCATGTACTAAAATATAACAAACACCAATCCTATATGGAACTGTTAAAAAACATCTATGTATAAATTATACCTGAGCCACCTAGATTAGAGTTCAACAAGACCATAAAGATGTATCTAAATTCATGTCACGTTCAACTCAATAGAATAGATTGACAATCACTTTCATTACCCTAACCTGGCCAATATTAGACCAAACATGTATCCTTCCTAACACAATCCATTCAGACGCTAACAGCCCTAACTTCAACACTCTCAAAGACTTCAATTTCTCAAACCTCCAAACTTCAAAGGTTAAACTTCAGCGTGAGCACCCCATTTAAGCAAGAACCAAAGTTCTTTTCATAAGAGATGTAATTTTTATTCAAATGAGAAATAGACCAAGCAAATAGTTGACCAACTCGTAAAGAATTACAATCTCAGATTCATAAGGTCTATAAACTATTAAACACTAGAAAAGAAAGTAGCCAAGACGCTCCACAAAACAGTCATACACTCGTATAGGGACCTCATCAACACGGAGATAGGATTCAAACTTAGTACCACCTAATTTGATACATGATAAACTACCACATGTCCCAAAAACCTTAATTAAGAACCGAATCCTTAATTAGATACACGATATCGGCAACCAACTTTTCAACTGCAAAATCAGGCATTTTTAACATACTCCTAGTAAAAACTTGAACATATCATCACGAGCCACAATGGCTTCACTAACCTATAGTTTCAGCTACATGTTTGGATATGTGCAAAACCATAAATTTGAACTACAAATCATCTACAACATCAAAAACAAGAATTGTAAATAGAAAAAGGTCAGTAAACAAAAAACTTACATTACTGGCAGAGGCGGTGCCACGGCGGCTCCGACCATTGTCAAAAAGCTCATCACTCACCTCTTCCTTGGCCTTAGAATCAATGAAATTCACTCGCTTCTCATCTTCAAAGCCCCTATCAACCTCAATTTCCTCTTCTTCCTTTACTCTATCTCCAAAATTCCTTCGCTCCTTCTTTTCCTTCCTCCCTTCTCCATTCTCCGCCTCCTTTCTCTCCGAAACCCTAGCTCTTTTATCAACTCCATCGCTCCTCTCCTCGCTCACGCCTCTCTCTTTCCTCTTGTGCGATGAAGAATGCCGCCTCTCCACGGACCCGTCCCTATCGTACAGTCGCTCGAGCTCCTCATCATCGGACAGCTCGCGTTTCGCGTCGCGATGCTTAGTCCTATCCCTCTCTCTACTCCCTTCCCTCTCGTTCTCGCGCTTCGAATCGCGGTCTCTGCTCCCTTCTCGATCCTCGTGAGAGCGCTCTCGACCAGATCGGTGGCGATGAGAAGAAGAGTAGTGGTGGTGATCGGAGGAATCGCGGTCCCGCTCGCGCTCGCGGTGCTTGTCGTCTCTGGACGATCGGTGCTTGTGGTCTCGGTCGCGATCGTCTCTATCATCTCTGGTGCGCTTGCTTCTTCTGTCTCTCTCCGAGAGGCGGTCCATGCTAGGGTTTAGTTTTGCAGATCACTCTCTCTCTCGCTCTTTCTCTGAGTGTCTCTTCCCCTCTTTTTTTTTTTTTGGGGGGTCTGTCTATGAATGATTGATGCAAAATTCTGAGCAGATAACGGCTCAGATTTTAATCTATAACCCGGTTACTTTACGGGTTGTCTGTGCTGAACCGGGTTTTATTGATATTTTCATTTTTGTGACACAATCCTATTCCTACTACTACCTCTGTACTTCATGAATAAATATTTTCTTTTTCTTTTTCTTTTTTGATATAATTGAACTAAAAAATTCCGCATTAAAATAATTGATCACCAATTAATTTTTGATAATAAATTCTTTATAGTCCTATTCAATGACAAAAAACTTTATTTGAGCTAACTATAACTCATGGAGCATAGAAAAGCTTTATTTAAATTCTAATAAAAAATCTTCCTTCTTCTTCTTCTTTTTTTGTGTTGTTTTACCTAATTTATTATTCACATATGCAACTTTCTTTATTTATTGTTTTTATTATATAGCATTTTAGTAATTTTTGTTTTCTCTCCAAGAATAAATAAATTCTATCTCTTCCCTCACCTTTCTTATTTTCTTGAACATATCCTCCCTCTTCAACACTCCTTCTCTTTCACGTAAACAATTTCACATTTCACAAATTACAATTTTGTATTAGGTTGTAAACCAAGCTATTTATTAACAGCTTGAACTTGACTTGTGTTTTCATTTGTTTAACAAACAAGTTGAACTCATGCCCAAGTTTAGACTCGATTATTAAATGAGTTAAACTAAAACATAATAATGTGCTTGTAAACATAAGGCTTGATTAAATTATAAAAAAAAAATAAAAAATAAAAAACATTTTTTATAATAAAAAAATTTTATTTGTATATGTATATTTGTCTATACACACACACTCTTGAGATAGGATTATGTTAGGTTGTATATAGGTCCATACGATATCAAATTATTTATTTTTTTCATTTATTGATGTATAAAAATCCATTTATGTTAGTAAAAATTTAGAGTCCTGGTTTTATTATATATGGAAAAAGAATAAGTTATTAAGTAACTAGTAACTAGCTAGTGAACAAGATCAAGTTTGTTCAATAAAAAAATGGTCGAAGCTTAAATATATAATCGTGTTTGGTAATGAACTTGAACTCAACTCACATTCAACATAAAACTAAATGAAAAAACTTGGTATTTTAATACTTAGCTTGGCTAAGCTCGTAGCCCAAAATCCAAGTTCAAAACTCAAAAAATACAAATCATAAATTTACAAAACTCTTCCACAATTTTTCCAAATTTAGTGTTCTCCTAAGCTTTGATCAGAATCATGTCTAGCTAAATTACATGTTTGGATCAATGCAACTAGACACCAATTACAAAGGTGGCTCCAGAAATTATTTCTAGGGTGGCCATTAAGAAATCGATGAGGGTACCAAGAGTTTTAGTGTATAATTTTGACTTTAATCACTTGTTTGAGGGTATTTTGAGGAGTTGACCACCTAAAAACTATGGGTTAAATATTTCCTTCAAATTGGAATGAATTTGGGGATGGATATTATTTTATTTTATTTTTTGCTAAATTTTGTGGGTTGATTTGTGTTGTTATAAATTTGGGGAAATCAAAATTTATTTTTAATGGACTCTATTTTTTTTTTCAAGGTGGTCAACAACCATGTAATTTTTTTAAAATACAAAAAAATTTAGGGTATAAATTTGTGTTGTTATAAATTTTTTTCAAGTTAGGGTGGTCATGTGACCACTCTCACCAACACATAGCGCTGCTCCTGTACAAAGGCTGTTCCAAGTTATTTAATGCAATATGTGTGCATGTATGTAGCTTTCCCTTTTTAATATTATGGATGCCAAGAATGTTTTCTATGGAATTTAAGTTTATAGCCAAACTTTTTTATCAGTAAAATGTGACTAAACCAAAAGAACTTGGGGGACTTGGTTTCCACGCTAAGAGAGCAAGAAATATCTTTCTATGGCCAAGGTTTTTTTTTTTGGTTGTTGTTGTTGTTGTTGTTGTTGTTGTTGTTGTTGAGAAGATTCTATTGCCAAGTTGGTTTGGAAAGCTTATATAGAATGATTCGGGAGCATGGGTTAGGTTAATGTTCTAAAGTGCAAGTATCTCGGTAGGCTTAGCATATAGTAGATTGGGCTGGAGATGGGGTGGCCCATTTTATTGAAGGGATCTTTTTGGCCCATTAGAAATGGTGAAAACACACACAGGTGTTTCAAGGTAACTGGATTAGTAAAAGCTCTAATTGCAACAATGTGGTCATTTGCCATAAGCATCAACTGCTATGGAAAATTATGTTCCGTTGGGTATTTGATGACCCTAGCTTCACAGAAATAGGCTGGTTTTCATTCCATATGAGGTTCAACTAGTTGGGCTTATACCAAAGCTTGTCGATGCATGTTTCCATAAGGACTTTGACTTCTTTTCTGTTTTGGGATTTATATTGATTCCCAATGGCCCAAAACGTACAGGTATGGATCAAGTTAATTACAAATGGGTCCTCTCTAAGAAATCCAGGACTAGTAGGTGATGGTGTGGTTTTAGAGACCACTGTGATAAGTGATTTGCGGGTTTTCATGTGAAATAGAAATAGTGTATAACTTTGGGATATAAGAGTATCTCCAATAGTTTCTTTAAAACCAATTTTAGATAGAAAACATCCCAAAAATCCACTTCAACAACTTCTTCATCTCCATTTTTTAGATTAGAATTGCTACAATGCTTCTCTACAAGTAGAGAACATTGTAGCGTTTACTGTTCACACTTCAAATGTTTTTTTCTATTATAATAATCAGTTATTGAATAAAAAAATGTTGGAAGATATGTAGTTGTTAAAGAAAGAATAAATAATGAATAAAGAATGAATGAAGAAATAATATTTAAATGAGATAGAAAAAATGATAGAGAATCTATTGGAAAGTATATTTGAAAAAGTAGGAAGGTAAAAGTTAAATATCACTGTTCACTGTCCAAATAGTACAAAAATTTAGATAAGCTGCTAGAGATGCTCTAAGGTATAGTCTGTCCCTTGCTTCATGTATGTGTTTTATGTGTAAAGTTTCTTTTCTTGATAGTGCTATTAAAGTTTAATAGTAAAGAGGAAATACGTACTTAAAGCAGTATTTAAACTCATATTCTTTTTTAACCTCCTACAAAATGACATGATTGCATTCCATGAATCACAAGAACATATTTGTAATGCAAGTCATTGTTTGCTAAAGTGGCCTCCAAACACATCCTGTAAGCACTAAGCAGTAGAGAGTAGAGGTTTTTAGTTGGGGGCACAAAATTTTGGTGCCCAAAACATACAGTTTGTTCAGTTACGTTCCACATGTTGTTTATGAAATAAGGTACCAGGGTTCATGATTCTTGGGAGCTTGGCTAAAGAACAAGTTTAGGCCTGTGGCTGTGTGTGTGTCTGTGCATGCCTCTTTTGTTTATCTTAGTCATTCACTACAATGCTTTTTGTTTACCTTAGTCATTCACTATAATGCTTTTCTACAAAATGTTGGAAATATTTTAGTAAATAAACAAGTTTTGATACAACAAATAATATCCTCAATAATTAGCAAAGATATAAAATAAAAAAGAGTTTAGAACAATTTCAAAATGCTATAGAATCACACTGCGAAAACGTTGTCTTTAAATGTTAATTTATGCCACTTGGAATAAAACTTGGTGCAACTAGTTCTCTTGGCCAAATAATCCCTCAGGATTAAACTATAACGTCAACTTTCGTGATGGACATACTGCCACTTACGAAGGTTCAAGAACAATTCTCTATTGCCTTTCCTGAGAATAAATATATATTGTAGAAAAATATATGGGAGAGAAATATAATAGAATTATGTATATTCTAAATATAGAATAGTAAAAAGACCCTTTAGAAAATGTGTTATAATGAGTATTATATAGGCTACTTATGAAATAATAGTCTATAGTTATTGGTTACTAATAACCCATAAAAGCCTAATGACTATAATTATCAATTATTGCCTAACGGCTATATTTCTCATAATTGTCCAACGGCTATTTTACTCATAAATTTCCAACGGCTAGAAAATAAATAATAATAAAAGTGTTTGATAAACACACTCACACCAACACAAAATACATAAGATGACAAGTACGTTTCTTGTTTTGTTACCATAATGGTCTGTTTGGAATCCGCTTATTTTACTAAAACTGAAAACTTTTTACTAAAAGTACTGTAAATAAAAGTAAAAGTTAGTTGAAATAGTACGGTGAGACTCATAAATAGTTTCAAAAAGTGTAGTGGAGTCCATAAATAGTAGCAAAAATAAGCTAAATAGTAAAATATGCCGGCAAATTTCATCCATCCCAAATGTACACCAAGTAAAAAGAGATGTTGAAAGCATAATGATAATATACGCAGTATAAGCACGGCAATTAAAACCATAAATGAAGAAGAGCCGCACATAACCAATCAGATCTGGTACTGCAAATGCTATATTGGTGTACTTCTAGGTAGGAATTTACACATTTAATGGAACACAAAATCAAGCTAATTCATCATAAGGAATTCGAGGCACACCCCTTATGTACAATATCCAATACTCATTTCGTTGAGCTCAATATAAGTCTTTTTGCAAATCAAAAAATAAAAATAAAAATATAAGTCTTTTTGGCTTAGTACATTGCTTCACCATCATCTACCTCGTATCCTCTTTCACCATTTGGGCAAAGACCTTACTCATTGAAATACCAGCAATGTCACCCACACTGAATTGTGCAGTGGATACACTGATCTCCAAGTGATTGACGTGACTAACTTGTGAAGACAGATCACCAGCACAACTGGATCTTCGTTCATTACCTTGAAGTTGAAGTGCACACTCCAAATTCCAGAACACATCTCCCATTGAAGGTCGATCAACACCACATTCTGCCAAGCATTTCTCTGCTATTTCTCCAAACTTCATTAATGAATCTGGTTTAATTTGACCTGCGAGATGAGGATCTACAACTTCCTCCAATTGCTCTCTTTTCAGTGATTTACTTGCCCATTCAACTAAATTCACCTTTTCCCTTGGAAGGGATGGATCAATGACAGGTCTCCCACAAAGAACTTCCAACATGACTACCCCAAAAGAGTACACATCCGATTTTTCTGTCAGTTGTTGCCTTGTCAAATACTCAGGATCAAGATACCCAAAGCTTCCTTTTACTGCAGTAGTGACATGCGTCTTATCAATCTCAGGACCAGTCTTTGAAAGCCCAAAATCAGCAACCTTGGCCATGAAATTCTCATCTAGTAGTATATTTGCAGACTTGACATCACGATGAATAATTGCCTTGGCAGAGCCAGTGTGAAGATAGTGAAGTCCTCTTGCTGATCCAATGCATATCTCAAGCCTTTGCTGCCAACTTAAGCCGGGGAGATCAGAACCATACAGATGGTTCTTTAGGGTCCCATTTTCCATGTACTCGTAAACTATGATCATCTCATTTTGCTCGTCACAGTAACCAATCAGAGATACCAGATGGCGGTGACGAAACTGAGATAACATTTCTATTTCAGTCTGGAATTCTGCAAAACCCTGTTGTGAATGAGAAAACCCCCTCTTCACTGCCACTTTTGTTTCATCTCTCAACATTCCCTTGTAAACCTTCCCAAAGCCACCTACACCAATAACTAAACTTTCGCTGAAATTATCAGTAGCCTCTTGAATTGCCAAAAAAGGAAAGCGATACCCAAATTTTGAGCTAGAAAAGATAGCAGCCCTGTTGGGTGAGTTATTCTCCATTTCATTAGGGGCAAAATTTTCTACTGCCTTTGAATGGCTGACATGTGCATATCTTCGTCTTCTTCTTCTGCAGAGCACGAAGAGAATGATAGCGAAAATAACAGCTATGAACATTCCACTGGCCAATCCCACTATCAAACCAACTTTCATCTTAGAACTTTTTTTCAAATCAGACTCCAAGACAAGGCTGCCCTTGGAATTGCTTATTTTCATGATCTCCAGGCCATTAAGAATGGCATTTGGATAAGAATTACCAATATCAGAAGGGCCAACACTGACATTCAGCTTAAGGCTATCGCTTGACCTTGTGATGACATCCCTATAATAAGGCACACCCAAGCCTGATTGACTGCTAAGATCAAAATTTCTAACAACAAGCATTGAGTTGATATAAACATTGAAGCTTATACTAGATGAAGACATACTCCCAATGTCACAAAAGTGAAACCGGACCAAATACTCAAAGCCAGGATCAACATCAAAACGCCATGTCACATTTGCTTTGGTATTAGGATCAGATTCTGAGTCCAACTGAGTGGCAGTGCCATAGACAGAAGAGGGAGCGATAATATCTGTTACCCAGTCTGTCGTGAAATTGACAGCTGTAGTGTTTGACACAAACTTTGCAAGATTATTGTGAATCAGATACGTATCATCAGAGACCCAAAGACGCCATAGGGTATCATCTTGGGGATACACACTTTTGTTACCCATGTCTACCCTTTCAACTGTCTCTAATGCCTTATTCGACAAACTGTAATTGTTGTCTGTTACAATTGCTTGCGCACTCTTAGGAATGAGCTCATCAGGAAGCGAAAAAACTTCCAAGGCATTTATGAAGGCGAAGGAATTGGAACTAGGGGTAAAAGTAAGAGTCAGATTGCTTTGAGTTATGTTCAAAGAGTATTCCTTTACCTGAGGACCACTTTCTATTTGGAATTCTTTGAGAAGGGTGATATTTTGAGCTGATACTGAGAATTTTGCTGTGCTCAGATTGTAGTTTTGATAAATGAAAGGGAAGAAATATAGGCGAATCCAATGCCTCCCATGTTTCTTAATTGGAAATTTGTAACTAGAGGGTCCATCTAGTATTCTTGCAGTTTGGAACAGAGTTGAATTATAAGGAGATGAAGTAATTTCCAGGGTTGTGTTTGCAAGAATCTTTTGTGGGGTTGAAAGAATACTGGAATCAGAGTTATCACCCACAAATATGCGATCACCCACCGGTTCATTGGTGCGGGATCCACAGTCTATCAAATAATTGTCTATAGGATCAAACCCATATGAAACACATATCAAACACAAAATAGATGAAACCCACATGAGCAAGTCAAAATTTTTAGTACTCATTCTTAGTTAAACAACACACTCAACTGAGAGAGAGAGAGAGATACAGAGTGGGGTAGGATCTTGAAAAGCAAAGCGGATTGAAATAGAAGTAGCAAAGCTGAGATAATAATGGAAAGTTGCTACAAAAGTTGCAGAACTAGAGGTGTGAGAATTCTAGGATATTACAAAAATCTTCACCACTAATGTATCAGTGACACAGTACACAAAATCAAGAACATAAATGAATGAATAGACAAAAGGGGTCAAGGTTAAAGATCACCTGGAAATGGATGAAGAGGAAAATCCAGGTTCTTTTATCAAAAACCCAAGATGAAAGGAACATCTGAACTAGAAAGATCTCACTGCAATGAGCTCCCAAACTTGTTCAAACTAGTAGTTAAAAAACGACCAACGGGTACACCATGGGTTTATGTGTACAACAATATAAATGTAACGTACCAAACGTTAATAGACCACCACTGACAAAATTCACAATGACCGTACAATACAAGTGTTCAACTTTTTTTTTGGTTTTGACGAATTCATGAAACCAAGTGTAAAGTTACAAGAATGTAAAATCATAGAGGAGGACGAGGATAAGGAAGTCAAAAGCTTTTGATTTTCTGCCAGGTATTTATGTTAATAAAGTCGAGGACAGCTTTATCTATCTATGGATGGGTCATGAGTCATGACCTTTCTACGTGTGGCCTCTATAAGAGTTGTTAAAGATTAGGTTCCAAGATTTTCTTTTGCTTTTGTTTTTTTTTCCTTTTCAATAATAGCAAGGACATAACTCTTTTTACAATATGTTTCACAAAAATTGTGAATGTGCAAGTGTGCAACATCGGCTACTTCAACAATAATGCATGGTGCATTGAGCTTGAAAGGTACTAGTCTCAATCTATCATGTTCAAGGTTTTTGGACTATTTCATGGACAACAACAATAATTTTTTATTTAAAAAAAATTATAAAAACAATATGGTATCCTAAACTTTTATTTTTATTTTATATTGTTATAATTTAGCACCGAAATATTCCTATCAGAATTCAGAAGTATTACACGAACCTTCTCACTCCCTTTTTTTTATATAAACAATAATGGTGCATTGATCTTGAGAGATACTAGTCTCAATCTATATCATGTATAAGGTTTTTGGACCGTTTCATGGACAGAAAACTTAATTTTTTATTAAAAAAATGATACCCTAAACTTATTTATTTTATATTGTTATACTTTAGATTTGAAATATTCCTATTCAGAAGTATTACACGAACCTTCTCACTCTCTTTCTATATACAAACAAAAGATCAATCTGCATCCAAAAAAAAAAAAGATCAATCAAAGGGACAAGGCAGCATTAGGCTGATCTCTCTGTTTTTTTTCTCGATAATAATGGCAGAAACTATTATGCCCTTTCAGTCGTGTCAGGTGGGGAAAACGCGTTTTCCCCACAACCACTCAACACTGTGTGCTAATGATGGATAGTGATAGTGATAAGCAATTCTCCTATTAAAAGTGATTTATAATACACATTTTCACATAACCTGTAAATTTGTTAATAAAAAAGTGATTTAATCAATCGTGTCTAAGTTTTGTCAAAGTGTCCGAACGTATTAGACTTTTTGTAGCGAGTAGCCTGGACCGATGAAATTGATTGATGTGGGAAAAAAATATTATAGTTATTTGAGAAAATACTGGTCTTAAACGTCCGGCGGTAGGAGAGACCTTTTCAACAATAAAGCCAAGAGTGGGTTGCTAGGCCTCCGGGCTAGTGCTTAGGGGCATATAGTGGGTATAGTACTGGTGGGTGTCCCCTGGTCTAATCCAAGTGGGCTCAATTGCCAATTCTGAAAACTGGAATGTTCTTTACAGCCACTACTAGGAATATTGAGATCAAGGGATATTATATTATATTGGGTGTAATTATAATTATTATTAATTTTATCAGTCGTTATATTAAAAAGTTTTAAATAAATAAAATAGTTAAAACTTTTTGTATCTATCCAATGGCTAATGTGAAAATGTCAAAATAAGAGGGTAATTAAATAATAAACCTTTTGTATCATCCATTAGATATAACTAGTATGTAACTCGTGTTTATGCACACAAACGATGAATTGTAATGATATTATTGATATTAGTTTGGGTTATCAAATATATAGGAAATTAGATAGACCAGGACATTTAGAGGTACTAATATGATTTTTCTTTACAATTTTATTGATATTGATTATATCAAGTTTCTTATTACACTGCTATTATGTATATAATTTTAAAAATCACTATTGAAAACTACATATACAATATCAATTCACTATCACTATCCGTGAAATTTCTACTAAATATAACCCAAAATAAAAGAATAAATTGGTTCAATAATATTCCTTAAATTGAATGAGGATAGGTACATGGGATTATTTAACACAATTATAGTTTATTATGTTCAAAATCTTCACATGCATAATATCTAAATAGGAAAAAATATACTCATTAATTTAGAAAAAACAAAATAACAGCAAAAATATAAATAATTAAATTTGTATGAAAAGCTAACAAAGGAAAAATCTAATTTTGATTCTAAAAAAAAAATTAGATGGGACACGTGGCACAAAATTAAACTTTAATTAAAATCCAATAAAGCATGTGATATGTATCCAAACACCTTCTCCCCTCTCCCTGTGCGTGTGTGTTAAAAATACTTAGTATTCTAAAAAAGAAAATTAAAATCCAATTTTTACATTAAATTAACTCACTTGGTACAAAAATTTAAAACCTTATATTAGATGAGATACATTGTACAAAATTAGACTCTAATTGAATTTTGGATTTTCTCTCAGCTTTGGCTATATATATATATATATATATATTGCACTCGGTGGTTGGTGCAGTACACCGGATCTCGATTAAAAAAAAAAAAATCAATGCACCCTCTAAAAAAAAAAATTCAATGGGAAGAAAAGAATAGAAACTTCAATAAGGTGAAGTGTCAATGCACATGTTGTTTGTTTAATTTGCATTAAAAAAAAAAAAAAAAATTAAGACAAGATAAAATTTAAACCTACGATTTAGTTAAGTACGTAGAAGTTAGAACCCATAAATCTATTTAAGTTGTTGGTTTTTTAGTTGAATGGGATTAGTGCATTATTAGTCTGAAGAATATTTTTATTTTTTATCAACTTTTTCAACATTTCTTGTGCATTCCGCAAGTGTATTGACCTTTTTTCATATGAATTCTCAATATCAATAAATAAGAACAGGTTATTTAAATCCAAAATTCGTATCTTTGTTGATTGTAACACTATAACTAATATTAATATGGAATGTTGAAAGAAACAACCTAAGAAAGAGTATTAAGCACTTAACAACTTTTCCACATAACTTAAAGAGAAGTTATTGAAGAATGGAAGAGGAATGTTCAAATCTGTTTTCTAAGGATTCTCCTCCTCCTCTTATTGGCTTTCAAAGTTGATATTCTGCTTTGGGTTAAGTGTAACTACCCACACACATCACACAATCATTTAAATTGGGGCATCATAATCTCCCTCACTTAAATTACTAATGTCCTCGTTAGGGCTCCACACAGAGTTACTAGGCCGGTTCTGATACCATATGTAACGATCTAAAAAAAAAGTTAGTCACTTTTGCGTTATACCTCAAGAGGACTAATTACAATTGAGGTTTCTTGTAATTGTTAATAAAACTCAATTTAACCCAATATGTGCTCGATATGAGACTTATCACATACTTACACAAATCACACAATTAATCAAAATGAAGCATCACATTAAGTCCAATTCAAGGCCACCCCCCCCCCCCCCCCCCCCCCAAAAAAAAAAAGCGATAAATGAGAGGAAGAATCAAAGTCTGACCTTGTGGAAAATTCTATCACGGTTACAGTACAGGTGGGAAAGTTTGCGGTTTTATGGATAGACATAAAATATTAGAATGTCACCTAAACCTTACTCTTTTTGAATTTCAAAGACTTTGGTGCCGCCCACCTTTGTTGACCTTTGTGTGAATTGTGATGGCCCTCGTGTTGTTGAACTTGAATATGGTGAAAATCTTGTCACTAGAAATAGAATAGATCATCATCGCTGAATGTGAAGGCTCTTTTTTGTTTATTTTGTTTTTTGATAGGATATGGAGGCTCTTTAGACTATAACATACAGGCAACATCACGTGAACTATAGCTTGGAGGAATTAATGGAGATAAAAAGGCAACATTATGGGCATGTGTCGTGTGACTCAACGTTCAATATATGGCTTAAGATTTGTGCACCATTTTTTTTTTTAAGATTTGTGCACAATAGGTGTGTGTATATATATATTTCATAATATAAACTTTATTTTTAAAATAGAAAGAAAATTTTTTATCTTTAACGGAAAAAAATTCCTATTTTTATCAAAATTAAAGAAGTAAAAGTTTCAATTGATAACATTAAAGAAGTATCAATTTTTTTTTTTAAAAAAAAAAACAAACACACACAAGGGAGTGAGAAATCAAATACTATTACATTTCAAAAGCGTTAACAACTTTTTATATCCATTAACTTATTAACAATACTACAACACAATAAATTTCATAATTGTTGAAGTGATAGATTATGATTAGTGTAACATTATTTCCAAATAGGAGTAATATTGACATCATTATTGTTGTATACCAATCACAACATGTCATATTTGTGAAATTTGTTGCAACTTTAGACATTACCTAGTAACTTATTGTACTTCATAAAAATTAGTTTATAAATTATAAGTGATAAAATTTGTTAATAATTATATATATATATATAAAATAAGTTTTGCAATTCAATATTGTTTTTTAGTTAAATTCTACAACTTTAGATGCACAATTTGTTACCATATGATGATTTGATCTAGTTACTAAAAACCACTCCATGATAATGATAAGTGAAATTAACACAGTACAAAAGACTTATACAGATATAGGGTGAAAAAAAATCCTAAATAATAACCATAATATAAAATAGGGATGGCAATGGGGCGGGGCTGAAGGATGGGGTCTTCGTTCCCGCCTCGCATGGTTTTGTCTTGCCCCATCCCCGCCCCACCCCGCATGACAAGAAAAACTTTCTCACCCTATCCCCACCCCTTTGGGCCCTGTGAAACTCCACCTCACCCCGTAGAACTCTACTTTTTATTAATTTGCCCTACAACTAGTATAATTTTTTTAATGAAACCTATTTCATTAATAAAAATATAATTGAAATTACAACTAAATTTATCCCATCAAATCAAATCAATTTTTAGAAAAAATTGAATAATATATCCAAGTGTTTAACAAGACAATCATAAAAAAAATCTTATAGTATATAACACATAATAAAATAAAGGCAAAGAACCACATTGGGTAGAATAAAATAAGCTAATATTGATATGTTTATTTAAATAGTTGAGTTTTAGGGTATGAAAAATTTACAATTATAACTTTTAGCAACGCGAGGCGAGGCGGGGACGAGGAGGGGCAGGGCAGGGTGGGTCTAAAAAGTCTAAACCCATCCCCGCCCCATGGTGCGGGGCTAAAATCTTACCCCATCCCCGCCCCACCACCTTTGCGGGGTAGGGAAAACCCGCGTGGGGTGAAGCAAGAAAGGGCGGGAAAAAATTGTCATCCCTAATATAAAAGACATATTATATTTTAGGTTTTCTAGCATTAAAAGGTTACTTAATATTCACGTGACTGACATTTATTGTTCAACAATAGTAATGTTGTAAAATATATATATATATATATATATATAAAGTTCTATATTTTTCAAAAAATAGGATATTTATTTTGTTCATTAATAAGTTTGATCATTGGTCCAAATACAATAAGTCTAGGGATACAATATTATTGACATTTTTATTCCACAATGGCTAGCATGACTTACTATGATTGGTACATAATAAAAGTAGTGCTTAGTAATCGACCCAAGTAACAGTGATATTACTTTGATCAAAACAAACCAAGTTAACAATAGTAAAAAATGCTTTGTCAAAATGGTAAAAAAAAATTTGTTCCTATCATTCCTTTGGGCAATAAGTTACAAGCCCTGGTAGTTATTTCTATAGCTCTACTTTTGGACTCCACCTTGTGTCACTCAAGTCTTTAAGTTTAACACACGATGTCTATCTTAGAGCATTCACATCAAAATATCTAAAAAAAATATAGCTTTTAGCAATTCAAAAGGTCATTTTATCTATTTAAACAATTCACTTTACAATACACCAAACATCAAAGATTCTATTTTAGCATACAATATATTAAAATAATATAAACAATGTAAGGACGCGATTCGTGGCGGACCTTAACGGTGTCGGGTTCGCAGTAGGGACGCGATTCGTGGCGGACCTTAACGGTGTCGGGTTCGCACGTAAAAAGGCCCAAACAATATCATTTGTAGAGCGTGAGTTTGGAAGGCTAGGCCTTGATCGACAGGCGATGGGTTTTTGGCGGTGTTCATACAAGGTTAAGTTTTCCTTCACCCCTGGAGTCTTTCTCCTGGAGGTGGGCTGGGAGGCTCTGGTTTTTGGCCATTTTTCCCCCCTCTCTATTGGTGCACCTTCCTTTTTATTATATAGTCCGTCTTGGCTGATCCTGTCCCTCCACTTGTAGGTCAGGCAGGAGCTTATCTCTATATCCATCCCATCAACCGTCTCGTCTAACTTTCTATTAGTTGCATGGATCGAAACTTACACCGTCCAAACGTCTTTTCTCATTAATCAGTTCTGGGTATTGGCAGGTGCATTTATTGAAGAGGGGACGCATTTTCCTTGGTCCAATTTCACACCCTGCTTCCCTATGGGCCCCATTCCGTCCACATCCCCTTGAGGGGGCTGTTTGGGGATTGCCTCCACCAAGGTGTTGGTCTTCCCATTGAAGCTTTGGAATGCCGAGGACAGGGTAAGTTCTCAGCCGTTCCCCTTGCTACCCCGGCCACTGATCATTCGTCCTCGGCAATATACCTCCTCGGCATGGGCCCTTGGCCCAGATAGAGTTTGAGGCCGGATTGCCGACCTCTCGGACCCACAAACAACATAATAAAATAATATATCCTACATAACAAAAGCCATAAAAAACTAAAAAGAGAAAAGAGAGGAGAGGGTATGCACGTTGCCACAATAATTTTTTATTTTTTATTTTTAAATTGTAAGTTTTAGCAATAGTAAACTACTAATGTATTTATAAAATATGACAGCTTTAATGTAGAGCCTATTTTAGTGTTTTGAGTTATAAAATGACATTTTAGCTATTTTCATCTTTGACGTGAATGCTCTAGTCATTTCCTGTCTTTGTTTACACTCAATATATGTTTCTTTTGCTGTATCCCTCTACCATTTTTTCATGCAAGTCATATCATGTTCGTAATGCATGCACTACCTTCTAAAGTTCACTCTCTCAAATCATGATAGTCTGCCCTAATCAAATATCAGTTTGGTACATGTAGACATTAAAATTTTATGATGAATTCACAACCGTCCGATCATTCATGATAAAATATTTGTGATCAAATTAATCTCTAAATGATGACATGGATGATCAGCAAATGAAATCAAGCCACGTGGCAACATCAAATGAAGAAAGCCATATGGCAGCATCAGAAGAAAAGATCTATATAGAAAGTTCTTATAAATGAAATACCAAATTAAATTCATATATAATTCAACTCTCAATAAATGCTGAGAGAAAATTTCAAATTAAATACCATTGAGTTACCTATAAATAAAGGCTTCTCTTATGAGAAAATGAGGACACTTAGAGAGAAAACACTACCGACACTCTGCCAAAATAGAGAGTCATCTCTAAAGTTCACAAGAATTCCATTGTTCATCAAAGCCTATTCCTACTTCTTCAAATCAAAGTGGGGATTCTCCTTTAACCTAGTTCGAGATCAAGCCAACAGCCCTCGCATCAAATCAAGCACGTTCGACTATTCATTCAACTTGGAGACATCACATCACAATTCAAGATCAAGCTTCATAGCCCCTTCGGATCGTAACGTTTCTTGGAGATCGAATCAGAGGAATTTATTGTATTCTTTCATTATAAAGATTCATACAGAGGATTGTACTCACATATATACAAATCAATATAAATTGATAATTGGTTACACTATTTCGTGATCGTGTGATTTATCTTTTACGAAAATTGTGTGTACAGTACATTTTTTTTTTCAACTTTTTGAAGATAGAGTTGTTTAAAATAAAAATAAAAAAAAAGGAAAGAAAATGAAAAACACTCTCTCCTCTTGGTTGATTGAAGACCACAATAGAAAAGAGAAATGAGGTAGAAATGTTGTCAGTGGTGTGGGCCAGCAGGTCCATATATATATATATATATATATTTTTTTTTTTTTTTGATGAAAGCAGGTCCATATATGATCATGCCTAAATAAGCCCATGGACCGATATGCAAACGCAAAGGGCCAAAGGCCCACAACTTCTCCATATTGTTGTGTAGTGTGTACCATGTCAAATTCTCATTCTGTCGCGTTATTGGGTAAGTATTGCTTTGCTTCAGCTCTGGAAGCAGCATAAACCTATCCTATTCCTTGACTGTATAGCAACAAGGCACTTTCAAGGCTGCAACTCATGAATCCCAAAAAGAAAAAGAAAAAAGGGAAGCAACCAGTATTAACCATCAAGTGGAATATGTGTTTTGAAAATGAATTTATTTTCATCAGTAATTATAACTTATAAGCGAATTATTTGTAAAGAGGGTAAGGAAATAAGGATCTTTATCATCTCACAGATATGTATATATATTAAAATGGTTTATTCAGGAATGGAAATAAAGGACTTTTACATTGATAAACACAATTATTTTGAACCATACTTATACAAGTAGAGAATACCAAGATACAAATCACGGAACAAACGTGTTCATTTTATAGTTCAGATATTTTTTTCTTGGATTTAAAAGTGTATATTAAAATTTTAAATGATCGTGATTCTCGATACACTTTTAAAATCATAAAAATATTTAATCAGAACCATAAAATGAACTTATCTTGAAATGGACTTAGTGAGAATTTTAATCTATATTCTTCATTGCTCTCCTGTCTCCACTTATTCCTTTCCCTCCAACTCTACTCTTCAGTGACCTTCACATTCACATTGTTGATTTTCGGCCACCTTATCAGTATCCTGTTTCAGCAACTCCGATAACCTCTTAGCCAAACACTCCTTCGCTTCAGGAGAAACACCATGTTTGCCAATAATGGACTCCAGTACTGCCTCTGATAGTAGTTTATTCTCTATCACCGCTTTCCCAACTTCAGGTATTGACCCATCTTTAGAGAAGCCAATCTATAGTAAAAAAAAGGAAGAAAAATGTAAAAATTATCACTTATCTTTCATTCTTACTAACAATAGGATCATTGATTAACATATATCTACGTGGAATTAACAATTTTAGAACTAATCAAGAGATAAAATTTGACATATTGGACATCACAACAAAGACATTTTTGTAATTACAAAATAATCTAAGTATCAAACAGGCAGCACCACATACAAATACGATGTGTCTTGATGTGAATTAAAATGACAAGAGTTTACCCTTTCATATTATCAAATGAAAACTAAAAATTAGCTACGTGGATATTGACATTTTACTCATTATAATTATGGTTAAATGATTAAATTTATAAGTGTTTAACGGTTTAAATTTTTGGAATAATAGGTAATTAGTAAATATTGATTTTTTACTTTACTTCTCATTTAAAATATTAAAAATTTCATGTATTGAGCTCCACTTATTAAAAGAGAGTATTAAGATTATGATTAAATAATTAAATTTATCATTTTTTTAAAAATAGTTTAAGCTTTTTGAAAAATCAATAATTTAAAATACTGACCGTCAATGATCCCTTGGGTGATTGCGTAAAAAGTATAGAAGAACCGGGGGTGAAGTTCTCGTCCTTAAAGACCTCAAGGAACTTTTCAACGGCTTTGGTTTCTGCCTCTGTGTAAAGTCCAACAGATTTCCAAAAGGCAACACAATTCTCTGTCACCTTCTCCGAGTATTGTTGGCCGGTTAATGGCAAGATTGTCGTAACCTGTGTGAATTTCTCAAATGGGCCTACATGTGAATAGGAATAATATTCATATTATTCATCAAAATAATTATTTAAAAAAAAAAAATCTTATTACAAAACTTTATAAGTAGTGCTATAAGTACTATAAGTTTTATAACAATTAGAGCGGGCCTTAGGCCTAGGCCACTTAGACCATTGCCTAAGGCCTCCTACTAGAGAAAGACCCTCAAATTTTAGGGCAAAAATTGATCTATTTTTTTGGAGATATAGGGGAAAAAATTAGTTTTACATTTTTCCTCTACTTTTAAGAAGTCTCAAAGAATTGATTAATGTTAGAGTTAAAACAACTTTAAATATATAGGTCTTACAAATATATGTGTACTAATCGCAAGAAATAATTCAGATAAGAAAATACTAGAAATATTATTAATTTTACTTGAAAACTTTTACAAATTGATGTGACAATTAATATAATATGCAAAAGTCAATAACCTATTAAATACATTTTTGAATTATTTTTTTGTGATTGTTTATACAACTTTGTAAGTTTCATATTGTAAAAGAGAGATGCTACGTCTACAACATTTTTACAACAAGTCACATGTGGTTAGTTGTTATTGGTTTAAATTTCAAACTAAGGCTAAGATTACTTTTTTGTTCCAACAATAACAACTAGTAACAACTTACCATTTAGGATTTGTTGTAAAAATGTTGTAGACATATCATTTCTCATTGTAAAATTTATAATATTTTTAATATCACTCATTCAAATACTTATTTATTATCTTCTTGAAATGTCATTAATCGCATTCATTACTATATTGTTTGTAAGTTTTTTTAGTAAAATTTACTATAGTTTTAGCATTTTTTTTTTTAAAAAAAAAAAAGCATATTACAAAATAAAAATAATGGATTTTTGTTATAAAAAATTATAATATTAAACACTAATTAAATATTATTTAAATGATAACAAAAATATCTCATTTAAATTAATCATCTTAAGCCTCTAAATTTGTTGGCGCCACTACAATAAAGTTATAAACTAACATGTCATTAATAGAGACAAATTAAATATTATTATTGAAGTTCAACCACATCCATTACCAAGTCAATTTTTTATTTTTTAACTTTACCGAGTCAATTTTTTTAGACTTTATAGAGTACAACCTTTTTTAGCATAACAAAAAAATAAATAAAACTTGTACTAGCTTTTTTCTCCAAACTTTAAACATGAGTTGTCAAAATGCCCATAAACGACCAGGTCAAATTAACGAAGATCCTGAAGGAACCCAGGGCAGATTAAACTGTAAAAACTATAAACAGTTAAGTCCCTTACCTGTAACGATATCCCTGAAGAACTCAACGGATTCAGTCAACTCCTCCGCACTCTTTCCCCTCCACTTAACGGCGAGCGACGGCACTGCATTATTCTCCAAGTACACTCCGATCGCCGTGAACTTCACGAATTTCCCTTGAATCTCCAACCCTCTCACCCCTGCGCACGTTAGCAAACACCACAAACCGTACTAAATATAATGAAAAATTAAGAAAAAAATAGTAAATTATCAACTGTCACAACCGTTTAAACAGTTAAAAAATAGTAAAAGAGATTGAAACCCATGTATTTGTAAGTGAAATAATTTTTTCATCAAACTTTTAGATTTTTTTTTTTGTGCAGGCAGGAGATCATGATAAAAACATAGATTGACCCAACAGGTTTAAGAATTAGGTGTTTTGAAAGCTTAAAAATACGTTTTTAAAATTCAAAACTCTTATCCGAACGCATCGTTAGGAAACGATGAATATAATAATTTAATCTAACCAACAGAAAGAAATTAAATACAACACACAAAAAAAAGGTGTATACAAATTGCAGTGAAGATTAATTAAGATTTAAGAACCTGCGCCGCCGAGGAACAGTGTGTTGGTTGAGCCCGGAGGTTTTGCCGTGGATGGGAACGCCACGTGTTCGACCTGAACTCCTGGAAGAGACGCTGCTAGGACCATTTCTTTTGCTCTGTTGAGTGTGAGAGTGTCTCTTTGTCTTTGTTGTTAATCTGTGTCGGTGTGTACGTTTGACTGGTGAGAAGAACGGTGTTTGATAGTCGTTTTATAACGTTAAATGTACGACAATTTAAGGCGGTAGATGGGTAGATGGGTGCACGTGTGTTGATTGATAGGTCACGTGCGAGGAAGGAATCGAACGAAAGCTTACCAAATTAGTCGCAAGCAATAATATCCAATGTCCAATGTCCACACCTACCTTGTTTGGTAGACTTTAATATGATATATGAGTATTCATATCATATGAGTGAGAAAATGAGGACCACCTCTTAATTTTCAATTTTTATTAGGTAAGATCAATTTTGTCTATGTTTTTTGTTTTTTTGTCTTTAATTATTTTTAGGAAGAACAATATTGCAAAAGGTTTCATTTCATACAAGGATAAATAAAGGAAAGAATAACGCGTCAAATGTATGATATTCTATGATTTGATTACTGACTAATATTCAATTTGTTTTTTCCGTTATTAGGCTGAATTGTTGTGGTTGTGTTTGGGGAGTCTACGTTTTGTATGAGATGAGAGGAGTGTTTTGTGGAATTGTTATACTATATATTTACTACATAAGAGACCCATATGTCAAGATATTATAGCACATTTGGTAGACTGTAATAGGCACTGTAATGTAATAGTTATTCCTATAGTTTAGTTATTCAATAATTTGGTTATGTTTTTATTACAGGGAATAGTCATTCTTTATGAATAGCTATTCTTTAAAATGAGGAATAATTATTCCTCTCTAAAATGGTTGTAATAGATATTCCTTAGTAGATGTAATAATTTCTAACATTAATATATTTCCAAATAAATAGACTTTTCATATCCACCTAACAATTATGGAAATAAAAAATCATAAAAAAATAACTCATCTCTCTCAAATTTAAAATATATTATTTTCTAGGAAATATAATTGTATGAATGAGATTTTTCCTAAAATAGATCATAAGTTTTATTTTAATATTACAACTCACAACCAAACTAATGAATAAATTTAGTTATTCCATTACGACACATTTTATTCTTGGTAATAAAGATTACCATTCCTACTGTAATCTACATTCAATGTACCAAACATACCCTTAGTCAATTTTGCCAGTATGGGCACCGCTCAAGTTCTCCTTGTTGGAATAATCAAGTAATGTCATTGAGTTATAAAAATCTTGAATTTTGATATATCCCACGAGTTAATATCAAATAAGCATATGGCTGTCGTATATATGCAAGTTTCATGTGTATGAATTTATCATGCGTGATATGAAAAAAGTCTAATAGCCATGACTTTAAAAAATCAAACCACGTGAATTTCGTCTAAATCCTATTGGTTCTCTCTAAAATTTAAAATTATATAAATAAATAAAAACCCGAAAGTTTGCTGGTTTAACCAGCTAAATTAGGAAAATGAACTGGACCGATTAGATTGGTTTTGTATGACACAAAAATGTAGCTGCTTTGGCAAAACTTCTCATTAATACGACTACATTAATGTAGTCAAAGTAAGAGTGCAAAAGTTAATTTATAACGAAATCACATCAATGCAATAAAAAGCAAAAAATAATGCATATATTAGGAACCTATTTAGTATGAGTTTTACTAACAGATGTCCTTGGAGTCTAGACATCTATTAATAAACCATTTTAGAACAAAATTTATATAAAAGTGAAAATGTAACTAATTTTTTGACAGCTTTTTAAAAATTTTATTAAAAATTTCCTTAAATGAATGATTAAATGATGCTCTAAAGACATCTATTAAGCGAACCTATATATTATTTTATATCAGTTTTGTTAACAAAAGCTGGGCAGCATCTATTAATGACCCAACTGCTGGTAGGGATGGAAATTTTGCCCGCCCCTTCTCGCTTCGCCCCGCACGGGTTTTTCCCATCCCACAAAGGTGGTGGGGCAGGATGGGGCAAGATTTTAGCCCTCCCCCACCACTCCCCATCCCCACCCCGCCCTGTGTTGCTAAGGAATTATAATTGTAAATTTTTTATACCTTAAAACCCTATTATTTAAACAAATATATCAATATTAGTTTATTTTATTCTACCCAACGTAGTTCTCTGCATTTATTTTGTTATGTGTTATATTATGAGTTTTTTTTTTTTTTTTTTGGTGATTATTTTGTTAAATACTTAGGTATATTATTCAATTTTTTTCTAAAAATTGATTTGATTTAATGGGATAAATTTAGTTGTAATTTCAAGTATATTATTATTAATGAAATAGGTTTCATTAAAAAAATTGTATTAGTTGTAGGGCAAATTAACAAAAAGTAGAGTTTTATGGGGTGGGGTGGGATTTCGCGGGGCCCCAAGGGACAAGGATGGGGTGAGAAAGTTTTCTCCGTCATGCGGGGTGAGATAGGGACGAAGATCCCATCCTTCGGCCATGCCCCGCCCCATTGCCATCCCTAGCTGCTGGGCCCCACTTGCATAGGAAAATGGTAAAAGTTAAATTTTCAAATGTTATTAGTTATAGGTCCGTGCGTTGCATGGTTTTATGAAAAAACTTATAAAATAAATGTATAAATAATTATATATTTTAATAGATTCAATAAAGATAAAAGAAAAAATTATCAAGTGTAAATAATTATCTCACTAAAATAAAGGGTAAGATTTCTTCCTAAAATTAAATTAAATTGATAATTCCAAATTTAATTTTAAATTGATAATTATTTTAAAAAAAGTAATATTATAAATTAAAATTGAAGTTGATAATTCAAGAATACCCGTGTAGAACATCTTGATAATTTGATGTAACATAAAAATCAAATAAGAAAATTGTTAAAATTAATCTATTAATTCTAACCATATTTAATCATTAATTCTAAGACCCTAACCCTAAGCATATAAATTAGATCAAATCTAAGAAAATTAGTTTAAACAAAAGGCAACCAATACAAAAAACCTAATCAATTTAATAAAAACAAAATACAAAAACAAAGAAGGAGCCTTTAGAAACTCGACAATCTTTTCGAATGTTTTGAATTCATTAATTAAAATCACTTGAAGACAAAAAACCAATAATAACACTAAAGAAGATAAACAAAATGAAAATAATAAATAAATAAATAAAAGAATGCATACATGCATTTTCATGGAATTTAGGCATTCACATATTAAAATAAGTTTCACTCCAAAAAGGATATAGAGGGATATATATATATATATATATATATATATATATATTGTAGGGACACGATTCGTGACGAACCGTAACAGTGTTGGGTTCGCACGTGAAATGACCCAAACAATATCATTTGTAGAGCGTGGGTTTGAAAGGCTAGGCCTTGGTCCCCAGGCGGTGGGTTTTTCGTGATGTTCATGCATGGTTAAGTTTCCTTCACCCCTTGGAGTCTTTCTCCTAGAGGTGGGCTGGGAGGTTATGGTTTTTTACCATTTTTCCCAGCCTCTTTCTTGGTGCACCTATCTTTTTATTATATAGTCCGTCTTGATTGATCCTAGCCCTCCACTTGTTGGTCAGGCAGGTGCTTATTTCTGTATCCATCCCATCAACCGTCCCCTCTTACTTTCTATTAGTTGTGCAGATCGAAACTTACACCGTCCAAGCGTCTTTTCTCATTAATCGGATCTGAGTGTTGGCAGAGGCATTTAATGCAGAGGGGACGCATTTTCCTTGATCCAATCCTACACCCTGCTTCCCGATGGGCCCCATTCCACTCATATCCCCTTTAGGGGGCTGCTTGGGAATAGCCTCCACCAAGATGTTGGTCTTCCCATTGAAGCTCTGGAATGCCGAGGACAGGGTAGTTTCTCAGCCGTTCCCCTTGACACCCCGACCATCGATTATTCGTCATCGGCAAAATACCTCCTCGGCATGGGCCCTGAGCCCAGATAGAGTTTGGGCCGGATTGTAGACCTCTCGGACCCACATATATATATATATAAATATATATATTGGTAGAGTTTCATTTGAAAAATAATTCATTTAAATCTTATTGAAATTAAAGATATCTAATCAATGTGTTTGTTTTTATCCCATAAAAATTGGAATTAAAAAAATGTCATATGAATAGAATGAAAAAAAAAAAAAAAAAAAGTTGATTCAACATAACGTAACATATAAAAATTAAAAATTTTTAAAAATAAAAAATAAATAATAAATAAAATAAAATAAAAAGAGAAAGAGAACATGGTTGATAGCTATAAGGAATTCTGATATATATATTTAAATGTCATCAACGTAGAAATTATCAAATTAATGGAGATATATACTTTTTTTTGAATAGATAGAGATTATCAAATTATTGAAGATATATACTGTTTATTGGGATAGATTTATATTAATCACGTCTTGAAGAATTTGGATTGTGCTTATCCCTTAATAATCAAGTTTTATAGCTTGATATTTTGATAAAATAATATTAATTTAGTAATATTAAAATTTTTAAAATTTAGATGATAAATATTATCTAAATTAAATTTTTGTATGTTAAATATTATCCCCTAATTTAATAAATATATCCTAACAAATAAAAATAATAATGTTAATTAGATGATAAATATTATCTAAATTAAATTTTTGTATGTTAAATATTATCCCTTAATTTAAGAAATATATCCTGTAGGTACTCAAGAATTCTTGACGTTGACTTTGGCTTTTTGGCTTGATTGCCTTGCCTTGAATTCTTTTTGTCCCACATTGGAAAAATGACTTCTCTCCTTCTACCTTATAAGGCATGAACCAATGAGAAAGAGTACCACTAGTTTGGTTTTATTGTAGGTACTCAAGAATTCTTGGCTTTGGCTTTTTGGCTTGATTGTCTTGCCTTGCCTTGCCTTGAATTCTTTTTGTCCCCATCTACCACAATAATTGTCATCCGTACATCAGAATGAGATAAACCAATTGTTTAGAGGAAAACTATACATACATGTGATGTAACCTGGATGAAATGAAACTTTCCCCTTTTTTTTTTGATAATCAGAAACTTTCCCTTTTTATGGTCATGTAAACAGAAGTAAAATATCACCTATTTGCCTTCTTCTTTTCTTTTTTTTTTTACTCTCCTTTGAAAACTCTCTCTGACTATCTCTCTCTAGTCTTTGCTACTAAAATTCAAAATTGGCAAAGTTTGTTGGGTAGGGGTTTCGTATATTACACCTAGTGAGGTGTGTGAGACTTGTGACTGTCAAAGAGTTACAATTTATTTGAAGTACTTTACTTCCACAATTCTACTTATACCCTAATTTAGGTCTTATACTTTTCAATTTCTAACATTGGATATTTTTACTGTGGTTGAAAAAAAAAATCAAATATAACATTTGAGTATAACATAATTTTGAATTTTGTGATGCATACATACATACATATATAAATATATATATATATATATATAAAGTGAATTAGTGAATGTAATGGTTCTAATTAGAGGTGTTTGTGATGCGGTTTAGTCTGGTTTTGGGCCAATTTAAGCACCGCACTTTGCGGTGCGATTTGGCCAAAACCATCACCGTACTGCACCTCAATTTTGCGGTCATGTGTGCGGTGCTGTATGGTGTACAAGGTGTGGTTTGGTCAGTTTCAAGATGGTATATTTTTCAAGATGTCATAGCCAATTACTAGTTTACTATTAATAACTATGATAATACGACAGTAAGTTAATATATAATGTGTGTAACATAAAAAGAAACACGAATATATAGAAGACAACCAAAAAAAATTCATGACAGATTAACAGTAAACTAAAAGTACTACAAATATATAAAAAACGAAAAAATAATATTAAAATTTTGAACTTTTGATTTTGTGTGAGTGAGAGTGAGAGCATGAGATAGAGAAGTGAATGAGGTTTTGAACTTTTGATTTTGTATTTAACTAAAATGAAGCCATTTTTAATGTGAAATTGGAACACACTAAGGCTAGTTTGGCCACTTATTTCATATAATATTAAATTAATAATATATATATATGGGTGTGGTGTGGTGCGATTTTGTGCAGTTTTCTTATTATAAAACCGCACACCGCATTGCACAATGCGGTGTGGTTCACTACCACATGCGGTGTGGTTCACTACCACTTGTGGTGTGGTGTGATTACTCCATTTTAAGAGTGGTTTTGGTCAGTTTGGATGTGGACGTGCAGTTTGAGCAATTTAGTGAACACCCCTAGTTTTAATTATTAGGTAAGGCAAAAAAATATTGTTAACATTTTGGCAAAGTTGAAAATTATTTTAATTTTATTCATTCATCATCACATTCTTTACTTGTAATTTGAAAAAAAAAAAAAAAAAAGGAAAAAAATCACATTCTTTACTTAAACACATTCTTCCTTAGCTCAACAAATTACAATAAAAATGGAAAAACATTGTTTATCAAAAATTATTATACAATAAAATCCATCAACACATAATTTCACCCATAGATATTTGGGCATATGAGTTTTATTGATGTGGTGGGTTCCAGTTAGTTCAATTGGTAAAGTCTCTGATAGTTGTATAAGAGATATGAGGTTCAATCTCCGCCTACACCAAAAACTGATTGGTGTCTTGGTCTGATAATCTATATATATATATATATATATATAAAACCGAAACTTTTGCTGGCACCACAATTTTTCACGTCAGCATAAAAAATAAAAGGCACCACAATTTTCCACATCAGCATAAAAAATAAAAAAATAAATAAAAATTATAACTCCTCAAAACCCTAGCAACCTTACCCCTCTCTCAAGTTAATAAATATAAAGCCACGGTTTCTGCAAACTCTCTCTTTCTCCAGACGTAGGAAGCCCTAAAGCATTCAAGATCTACAAAACCCTAGTAACCTTACCCCTCTCTCAAGTTAAGAAATATAAAGCCACAGTTTCTACAAACTCTCTCTCCAGACGTAGGAAGCCCTAAAGCATTTCAAGATCTACAATGCACGGTATAGATTTTAGCTTATAAAGTTCAGCTTTTGTAAGGTTAGTTTGTTTATATATTTAGTCCTTATGTTTAGGTTTAGGTTTTAAGAGATTTATATATTACTACTATGTGACTGAATTTCCCGTGACATCAGTTTTATTTTTTTTTTTTTAATTTGTTTTATGTAAGGTTAGTTTGTTTACATCAGTTATTTATCTCAAAGATAAGGCTTTTATTTATACCGCAAGAACTATTTAGGTATGTATCCCTTACAAGCACACATGAACTTAAATTGTCTTTTAATATATGCATGCTTTATTATTTTCTAATAGTTTTCCCGTGCATCGCACGGGTTAGCGACTAGTAAAGAGTTATTATCAGGAGCAAACGTCATAGGTTGAAACTCTCTAAAAAAAATGTTTTATTAATGTGAGTAATGTCCATTTAAGATAACGTATCTATTAATTACAATCCCTTATTTCAAGTGAAGACCCTTTGGTTCCAACCACGTTGCCTTTATACATAAGTTTATTTATTTTTTTCATTTTAGGGGTATGAGTTTTTATTTATTTGTTGTTGCACCTAATAATGCATTCAGGTTGCTTACGTACCCTTGGCGGGGATCAAGCCAATTCGTTCTTAAATTGAGGCTTTAGATTTAAAAACCTCAAATATGATTTTTTCAATTTCAAGTGATGAACATTTAAATAAAATATTTTGTATTTAATTAAGCATTGACTTAATTTTATTTTTGGGTGAGATAATTTATTTTAATCTCAAGGATAAGTCAAGGGCCCATGTTTTTTATGGAAATTGAACCAAATACTCTCTTTTTGAAAAATTTAATGTCCAAACAAATTTCCATTTCTTTCATTTGCTTCTTGGTAGGAATTTTAGATAGAAATGATATTTTGATTGAAGTCCCTAAAATTAATTAAGAGAAAGAAAAATCTTTTGAAGCAATTTTATATTCATGCACATCTTTAGAGATTGGGAATTAGAAATTTCTCTCAAATCAATTTTATGATCATTTTATTTTGGGAATTAGAAACTCCAATTTTGGTTGAAGAATTAGGAATCCCAAAGAATTTATCATATTGGAAATAATTACTCCATTGAATCATATTATTTTAAATTGGTGGAATCTAGAACTCCAAGTTATTTAATTGGTAGAATCAAGGACTCCATTTGAATTGATGCGAAGCAATTAGAAACTCCACTCCATTAAAAATAATTTGGACAACAAGGATTCCACTGGATCGTATCATTTTAAATTAGTGAAGTGAAGAACTCCAAATTGTTTAGTTGGTGGAGTCTGGGACTCCATTAACCTATCTTTATTAGTTGAGTGAAGGACTTTAGTGAATTAATTCATAATGGTAAAGTTAATGACTTCGTTGATGTATTTGATTTGGTAGAGTACTCTAATATTTAAAGGGTTATGCTAATAAGTGCCCTTAAAGTAATGGTTAACAATCCATTTTAGGAAAATTTTGACACCACTTTTATTGGAAATGAAAAAATCTGTCAAAATATTAATTATTTTTTTTTTCCCATGAAAACTTTCTTTAAATAGATTGTTAACAATTGCTCTAAACACATCCATTAGCATTTCTCATATTTAAATTGTTAGAGTCAACTCAATCAAGGACTCTATTGAATTAATTCGTGATGATAGAGTCAAGGACTCCATTTATTTGTTTAATTGGTAGAGTCAAGGACTCTATTGATGCATTTGAATTGGTAGAGTCAAAAACCCAATTGTTTATATTGGTAGAGGTAATAACTCTATTGTTTAAAGGGTTTGGATTGGGTCCAGTGTCCGGTGACACTGGACTCATTGGGATTGTGACACGTGTCCATACGCATGTCATTATCTCAACAGATCCAGTGCACTAGAAGCATTGGACCCAAACTGCTCCATTGTTTAAAATGGTAGAGTCAAAGACTCTATAGATGTATTTAATCAAGTAGATTCAAAGACTTCATTATTTAATTTGGTAAAGTCAAATACTCTATTAAATTAATTAAAATAGTAGAATAAATGACTCTATTAAATTAATTAAAATGGTAGACTAAAGTACTAAATTGAATTAATTAAAGCCCAAACTACTCTCTTGTTTAAGATGGTAGAGTAAAAGATTCTATAGATGTATTTAATCTAGTAAATTCAAAGACTTCATTATTTAAATTGGTAAAGTCAAATGGTCTATTAAATTAATTAAAATAGTAGAGTAAATGACTCTATTAAATTAATTAAAATGGTAGACTAAAGTACTAACTTGAATTAATTAAAGCTTGGCGGAAGATGGGGAATAGTTACTTCATTTTTTTTTTTTTTTTTTTTTATACAAGATAGAATTCTACTTTAACCTAATCTAAGTGTATATGTATGTAAAACTTCCTCCTGGAGACTTGAACCCTGGGCCTTACCCCTCACACTCCACAAACACTTATACTTGTGGAGTGACCATCGCACTAAGAATGTGCGGTGGTGAAAATAGTTACTTCGTTACTTCCTTCTATCACACGTCCTCACGTTTATGTGTTTGTTCCTTTTAGGGTGCGTTTGTTTCGACTTCAAATGAATTCCGGAAATCAATTTCCGGAAAATGGAGCGTTTGGCTGTGACGGAAAATATTATTTTCCGGAAATGAATTTCCTGTTGACCGTTGTTTGAAGCCTTGACCACGGAAATGCAAATCTGCCTTCATTTTCACTTCAAATGAATTCCGTGGCTTGCAAAACGCAGAGAGAGGGAGAGAAAAAACAGAACACAACACGCGAGCTTGAGCCCCAGAACAAAACGGCGATCGAACGCGCGCGGACCAGTTCGATGACGGCGATCGACGCTTCGCGAGATCGCGCCGTCGATCGCGATCTCGCGAAGCGTCGATCGCCGTCTCGCCTTCGCGAGATCGCGTCGGATCGAGATCGCGATCGACGGCGCGATCTCGCGAAGCGTCGACCGCGAGATCGCGCCGTCGCGAGATCGCGATCAACATCGCGATCTCGCGACGGCGAGACCGCGCCGTTGATCGCGATCTCGCGACGGCGAGACCGCGATTTTCTGGGTTGTGGCTTTTGTGTTTTCTGGGTTTTGTGTTTTCCTCCTTCTTTTCCAAACACTAGAAAATATTTTCCGGAAAATTTTTTGAAATACAACCAAACACACAAAAATATTTTCATTTTCCAGAAATTAGCATTTCCGGAAAATATGTATTTTCCGGAAAACGTTTTACGGCAACCAAACACAGCCTTAATTTTTTATTTGTTGCTTTCTCTTCTTTTGATGTGACGTGTTGCAATTTGCAATTAATACTGTTCTTCTTCCATTTAATAAGTGGTGTGTGACGTGAGTATATTTTACTCAGCCACTCGTCCCACGCTGGTTTGAGTATATTATTATTACCATTCCTATTAGGTAAAACATTATCATTTAAATTCTATTCAAACTAAAAGTCTATTATTAAAAATTTTAAACTTAAATCCCAAACAATAACTCATGTTTTCTTTCTAAAAAAAACTATGTTTTGACTTTTACTCAAACTAAAAGTCTATTATCAATATTTTAAGTACAACTAATTAGTAAATTAATTTTATATTATTTGTTATGATATTTTCTCAAATTAAGGATAACATTTAACAACTATTTGATTTAAATAAAACTAAAAGTCTACCATCAAAATTTTATAAGCTTAAATCTCACACAACTCATGTTTTTGTTTTGTTTTTTTCCTCAAGTTGCATCTTATTAAATTAATATTATATTAGAATATTAAGTTACATGACTTTTGACTAAGGGATAAAAGATTTAACAATAATTTAATTTAGATAAAATTTTATTATCTACATTTTAGAAATTTAAATTCTACTCCAACTAATAGTATATTATCAAAATTCTCTCTCTCACACACACACATATATAATGTCATGGCTTTTTGATATAATCTCTCTTAACCAATAAAGTCATCCCTATAATTAAATCCCACACAATGCACTTCATGTTGTTATATTTTTCTTTTTTACTTTTTTTTTTCCCAATATGCAACTTACGCTTATTTTTTAACCTAATAAATTTATTTTACTTATTGTTTTTTGCTTATGAATTTGTGTGCAAGATATTATGCAAAATGAAGTTTACTATAAAAAAATAAAATTATGGACACTAATTTAAGTTCTTGGTTCACTTATGTAAGCTTCCTGATGAAGTCATTGTCTTCTCCATATTAAATGCACTATACTAGCTAATCATGCCGCATTAATGACTGAATGACCATTTTGAAAAGTGCCCCAATAGCCTGTTAACTACTCAACTCATCCTCAAAATGAGGGAAAGGGAAATATGAGACAACTATCTTACCTGAAGGGTCATCCACTCTACAAGTGGACCACTAAGATGGAAGCACTAGAACTATAAATAGGAAAAGATCACACATGCTGTGGAATTGAGAATTACCAAGCCTAAGAGATGAGAAATTATACGGTCCTCATGATAGATCACGTCATTTGTCCACTATTCTAGTAAAAGACTCCTACCTATTTAAAATTTCTAAGTCAGTATTCAATTTTTATTTAAAACTCTACAATTTTAAACAGATGAGAGTTTTTTACTAGAATGGTAGATCACAACACTTGTCCACCATGAAGTCCTTATAATTCTTTCTAAAAGAGAAAGAGAGAACGTTGTTTACACTTGGGGGAATTTTGTCTTGTATTCATGCCATTGTAATAGTGCTCATCTGATATTCCGAGGGGAGTTAATAAGGGGGTGTTTAGATTTGTTGTTTCTATAACTCATAACTCTATTTCCATCACTCATAACTCAAAATATGTGACTCCCACGAAAAAAAAGTCTATTTGGGTTTGTTTTTTGTTTTTGTTTCTATCACTTAATTCTTTTGATTTTTGAGTGATGAGTTATGGAAATTGAAAACACATTTTAGGTGTTTTCAGTTTCCAATGACATTTTCGTAATTAAACCCACATGCATGGACCCACTGTCAGTGTACCACACGTGAGGCATTGCTTTTGATGGTCTTTTAATGGCTTTCTTCTCCACAAACATTTTCTTTTTTCTCTCCTTTCTCTGGTCTACGCTGCACTCCATTCAATTCTTTCTTTCTTCTTCTCTTTTTTTTTTTTTTTTTTTTTGTTCTTCATCACAGAACCCATGAACTCTTCGCTGCAGTTCTTTCTTTTTTTCTTTCTTTCACTAGGTTTGGTGAGTTTGGGTTCCTGGGTGTCTTTTTTTTTTTTTTCTTTTTTTTTTTTCTTTTTTTTTTTTTTTTTGGTTCTTCATCACAGAACCCATAAAATGGTGCTGCCGCTGGTGATGGTGGAGATTGTCGGAGGTCCGATTTTTCTTTCTTTTTTTTTTTCTTCTTTCTTTTGGCTTTTCTCATCTCAGACCCATAAAAAAATAAAAAATAAAAAATAAATCAACGATTGGGACAATGAATTGGTTGTTGTGGGTTTGTGAATTTTCTGGGCGCTTTAAGGATGCTAATGAATTTTGTGGGTTTGTGCTTCAAGCTCAGAACTGAAGTGGTTGTTGTGGGTATTGGGGGCTGAAGGGAAAAAAGAAAAAAAAGAAAAAAAAAAGGAATGCCTGGGTTGAAGTCTCTAGTTTTTGGAGGAAATAGTGTGAGGCGGGTAGGCTAATAGGAATGCCTGACATGGTGCTCAGGTATGGGTTCCACAAAAAGTAGAAAAAATTGAGTGATGAGAAGTTGAAAACGTGTGCCAAACGGGTAGGGTGTAGGAAGTTGGGGTATTTTAAGTAATGAGTGATGAGTGACGAAAATTGAGTGAGGAGTGATGAAAAAAAAATAAAAAAACCAAACAGACCCTAAATATCAAGATATTATTTGTCCTTAATCTGTCCTGATTCCAAAGTTTCTTTTTCTTATCTGAGTCTATTTTCATTGCTTAACTGTTAAGCCAAAGGTTCATCTCTTACAAATTAATAATTTGGGATAGAGGCCTAGCCCAAAGAGGGTTTCTTGGTTTTTAGCCTATACAAAAAATATTTACTTATTTTATAATTTATTATACTACTTATTTAATAATTTTGTTTCAATTATATTATAAACAATACAACTTACATATGAATTTTTATCAAGCCATACATCGCATCTGTATATAAAATTAATAGCCAAAGTTTAGAGAAAATCCAATTAGATTTTAATTGGATTTTCAATTTTGTGCCACGTTTCCTATTTAATTTTTAATTTTGTGTCAAGTGAATTATTGAGTGTAAAAATCAAAGAGTTCAATTTCAATTAGATTCTAAATTGGATTTTAATTAGAGTCCAATTTTTCACCATGTGTTCATCTAAGTTTTTAATTTTTGTGACAAATGAATTATTGAGTGCAAAAATCAAAGAATCTAAAGCCAATTAAATATATATATATATATATGTGTGTGTGTGTGTGTGTGTGGGGCCAGAGAACTTGTGATCCCGACCCACTTTGCTTTAGGGCCCAAGGCCCGAGCCGAGAAGGAATATTGCCGATGACATACAGTGAAAATCCAAATGGCCTAGAGATACAGTCGAGGATGATTCTGTCATTGGCATCCCAATGCGCTCCTGAAAGAAAGGGCAAGTACGGTATAGGAACAGTTTAAGGAAAAGCTGAACACCTCCACATTGATGGAGAAAGGACCCCTGGACAATATGGCGACAAAGGACAAAAGAAAGACTGCCATTACTGCAATTAAATACTCTGCGCTAGACAGAGCAATGCTTTTTAGTTTTTACAACCACCCTCAACCACTTTGGGTATGGGCTGATGGGACAAGTATCAGCCCTGAAAAGCTGAACCTACACGTGGACGTTGGAGGAAGGGTAAGGGCTAATATAAAAAGATAAGTAAGCAATCCAGAGAAAGGGCTGGGAAAAAAGGCTAAGAACCAGAGCCTCCCAGGCCATGCCGAGGAGAAAGACTTCTTGAGCAAACATGGTTCACCTCTGTATGAGTACCATGACCAACCACGGTCCGGTGACCAAGGCCTAACCTTTCAGCCTACGCTCTACAAATTATATTATTTGGGCCCTTAACGTACGAACCCAATACCATTTTGGGGTCGTTACAAATTGAGTCCTTACAATATATATATATATATAAATATATATGTAAAATGAGAAATCATTACATATTTTAGAAATATATGATTTAAAAAAAAGTATAAGCTAATACCATGTATAATTTAAATATCTTCTAAAAAAAATACCATTTGAATTATATAATTATAATTATTTTTAATTGTATCCATATATGTGCACGAGACTATAGTGGTAATAATACTAGAAACTAAAATAAATTTATCCAAGCATTGATTAGTTTTTTTTAATAATAAAATACCCAATAGGTGTGTGACGTGGTGTTAAAAGTGTGATTATTGAATAAACATGTGGGACCTCACCCTTCTATTGTTGTTGACATTGTATTTGTATGCTCTCATTCCTCGAGAAAATTGGGGTTTAAATTCTCCACCTTCCATTGTCGAGAGTTTGAAATTAGTGACATTAAAAAAACAAATTTAAAAAAGAAGAAGAAAAAGTTCTATGTTCACGGGGCTAGGCCTAATAATATACGATCCATATGACTGTGTGAGACGCATATGAGGAATGAGTACTCCATTTAGAATGCACGGGCCAGTATTATCGGCCCTATTTGTAACAGCTAATTGGGCTAAACTGGCCCAATGGATATCAGGTGGACCTATCTCATTTCATCAATAAAATTTGTGGGAGCTCATCTCTTTCTTGGCCCAAGAATGAGTGCAGTCATACCACATTGCCATGAACCCATGACACAGTTTATTCAATGGGTGGACTTTTTATTAATAATTTTGAATCTTTTTAAAAATTATTCAAGATCAAAATGACGTCATTTTGGGACTGAATTAATAATTGAATCAAGTTAAAAGTTGAGAATTCTAGCCTTTTGCCCTTAATTTTTAAAAAATTAAGCAATATGCCCCTATTTCGAAACTATATAGAGATATGCCCTTGTTTCGATACTCGATTATCTTAAAATCAACTTTCAATGAAATACTCGATTCGTAGAAAATCGAGTCATGACCAATAAAACTTAAAAAATTTAAAAATGCATGGAACTCGATTTTAGGGAAGTCGAGTTCCAAAACGCTGCTATAGGGCTTTAAAATGTCACTATAAGGCTTAAAAACGCCACTATAAGGATCCCTGAATCTGGTATGGTCACATTTAAAAAAAAAATTGCAGGAAAACGCCGCTATAGGGCTTTAAAACGTCACTATATGGCCTAAAAACGCCATTATAGGACTCCCTCAATATAGAGCAGTCAGACTCATAAAAAAATTTGCATAAAAACGCCGCTATAGGGTTTTAAAACGTCATTATAGGGTTTAAAAACGCCACTATAAAGCTCCCTGAATATGGGGCGATCACACTTATAAATTTTTTTTTGCATGGAACTCAATTTCCTGAAAGTCGAGTTTCATGCAATTTTTTTTTCTTTTTTAAGTTTGATTGGGCATAACTCGATTTTCTATGAATCGAGTATTTAATTGAACTCGATTTTAGGGTAATCGAGTATCGAAACAGGGGCACGCCCCTATATAGTTTGTAAACAGGGGCATATTGCTAATTTTTTAAAAAATTAAGGGTAAAGTGCCAAAATCTCCGTTAAAAGTTAGAGGATTGAATTGACCAAAATCAAAATTCTAGTATTGAATTAAATTCTCTGATTGATTTGAATTTTAAACAAATTTAGAGAGTATAATTTGTAATTTAACAAAAAAAAAAAACTAATTCAAGTACTAAATTATTGAAAATTCCAATCAAGTGAATCATGTGAATAATTGAATTGTTGAAGAATCCAATCGACTGACTTGACAAAAGAATATTGATACAACACATTCAAAAATGTCTACTTGTAAGGTTTCATGTGATTATGGCATGATCAAATATTTCAATGGAAATCTATAAATGGTTAGGATTTTCAAATAATTTGTATATATTAAGAGGATTCAGAAAGTTAGTTATTACTTTTTTTCATGTCAAAAATACCCCTAAATTAATTAACCAACAACTTAAAAATAGGGTTAAAATAGTAAATTAACAAAAGAAAGTTAGTTATTGCTTTATTTATTGTAAAAAATACCCCTACCTAAAACTTAAAAATGGGGTTAAAATAGTAAATTGACAAAAATAATAAATTTATACTTCTACGTTGAAATATATTCCTGCTTCTAATGAACTCCTACTTTTACGTTGATTTAAATTCCTATCTCTATTCACTAACTCTCTACAAAATAGGATTACTCTTTTATTAGTTTTAAAACTCCTCCAATCTACAAAACTTACCCCACGTATTCATTTTTTTTTTTACCCAAAAAATACAAGAGAGCACTGTGAGCGTTGTGAGATTTTATAATATGAGAGAGCACTGTGAGCACTGAGATTTTATAATATGAGAGAGCACTTAGAGGCTGTTTGGCCACCATTTTTTGGTCACTCAATTTCCGTCACTCATCACTCTAAATACCAAGGCTGTTTGGCACCATCACATATGAGTGGATTGTTTGGAAATAGTAATTTTTTTTTAATTAAATAAGATGAAGTATGCTGTAGATTTTTTTTTGTTTGTTTGTTTCTTGTTTTTGTTTGAAATTTAAAGTTTCAATTTGAAGGTGGATTTTACTAATGTGTGCTCTAAGAATTTAATTTCCATTTTTTGAAAAATTTTCTTGAAAATTGAAAAAGTAATGACAGCTTTTTCAATTCCCAAATAAATATTTCCAAAAATAGAAAACTTAATATGTGCCTTTAAGACACACATTAACCGGACCTTTCTATCATTCATGCCTAAAGCTTATTTGTCACGCAGAGTCCTCTTCAAACTCCTCTCTCTCCCTCATTCACAATAGATTCATTTGGACTCTACCTCATATTCTTTAGATTCATAAATTTTTTGATTCAAATCCTACTTTAGATCTCTTAACAAATGCTTCCCAACTTTCTCATAAATTTTCATAAATTCTTTAGATTCATATTTACTCCTCTATCCACCAATGGCCTATTCTCATAAATGAAGTCTTTCTGATTCAAATCCTACTTCAGATCTCTTAACAATTGCTTCCCAACTTTCTCATAAATTTTCATAAATTCTTTAGTGTGTGCCCTAAGGACACACAATAGTAACCAATTTTAGAAAAGTTTTATCATAAATTGAAAAAGTTTTGACAACTTTTTCAATTTCCAATAAAACTTATCCAAAAATGAATTTATTAGAGCACACATTAACAGGACCATTTTCAAAATTTTGTACATGTTAGTAAAATCCATTTAATAAAGCAACCTCAAAAAAAATCACCTAAGAATCTTACCATAGCAGATTCATCAATCAGAAAGCAGCTTTACTGAGAACTAAGTAGTCACATCATAGAGTCTATGGACTCTAAACTTAAAGTTTTGGCGAAAATGGGTAATTACCCATAAAAAACAAACTATATAGTTAGTAAGGTCGGTTTACAAACTATATGGATTTTTAGCAACTCGAGCTTTAAAGGCTCGATTTTGGGCCCCTAAATCGAGCCTCTAAGGCTCGATTTTTATGGGTTGTTTATGTCTGATATGACACTTTTTCCAGGTGGCGTCTACATGGAAATCGAGTTTCTAAGACTCGATTTCTAACCAAAAATAAAATATTAATGACTCAAAATGCAATCCAAAATGCAGAAACAACGAAAAAAAACGCAGAAAGAAAGAAAAAAAAAAAAAGAGAAGAAGAAGAAGAAATGGCGATCAGCTCAAGCCGACCCAGGCTGCGCCAGATCCAGGCCGGCGACACAGGCCGCGTGCGACAGATCCAGGCCGTGCGCGACTAGGTCGCCGCGCTACTATTATTATTTTTTTCCTAATGAACACATTCTTCTTTGGGGTTTTTTTTTTCCCCTTTCTTCTCTGATGAACATGTTGTTGTGGTTTTCTTTTCCTGCTGCCTTCTGGTTTTTTTTTTTTTTTTTTTTTTTTTAAATGTAAATCGAGTCTCAGAAACTCGATTTCCATGTAAACGCCAACTGGAAAAAGTGCCACATCAGACGGAAATAACCCATGAAAATCGAGCCTTAGAGGCTCGATTTAGGGGCCCAAAATCGAGCTTTTAAAGCTCGAGTTGGTAAAAATCCATATAGTTTGTAAACTGACCCTACTAACTATATAGTTTGTTTTTTATGGGTAATTACCCATTTTCGCCTAAAGTTTTGATTTCAAACGTTAATTCAATACCATCACTCTATACTTAAAAGTCTTTATTTATTTATTTTTCTTTCAAAAAATAATTTAGAGTCTATGGACTCTAAACTTAAAGTTTTGATTTCAAACGTCAATTCAGTACCATCACTCTATACTTAAAAGTCTTTATTTATTTATTTTTCTTTCAAAAAATAAGTTAGAGTCTATGGACTCTAAACTTAAAGTTTTGATTTAAAACGTCAATTTAGTACCATTTATTTATTTATTTTCCTTTCAAAAAATAAGTTTTTATCTAGGGTATGGTTAATGTGTGCCCTAAGGGCACACATTAACAAATCCATTTTTGAAAAAGTTTTATTGAGAATTGAAAATGTTGTCAAAACTTTTTCAATTTCTGATAAAACTTTTCCAAAATTGGTTTACTATTGTGTGCACATTAATAAAATCCTTTTATCTAAATGTTAATTTTTCGTTATGTCAAATTATTTTATTATTTTTTTTTTAAATGTTAACCTGATCAATTTTTATTTAGGTCTAAGGCTCCAGACTCAAGTTCTGGTCCTCTAACGAGGGCGTGGATTCTCAAATCCCACTTCTGACAAAAACAATCTTATTTACAAAAAAATAAAAAGCTTTAGAATTCAAAGTTTGAATGTTTATCTTACCCAGTTAATTATGTGGCCCATATATCTGTCCTTAAAGTTGTTTGTTTGTTTTTTTTTTTCACCTTCACACGTTTTGCTTTCTTTATGTCTTGTCACTTTGCTTCACCACTTTGTTTTGAATGGCTACTCAGTTTCAAACTTTTAGCAGTAAATTTGACTTTTCAATATATTAGTGAATCTCGTGTACTGTTTACAAAACGTATAAATTTTACTTTTCAGTAATTTTTTCATTAAAAACAAGTTTTACGGTATTATTTACATATTTAAAAATTATTTTGTTACAACATTTTTACTTTTTAGTTTTTAATTTTAATAAAATAAGTTCTATTTAGACGGACCATGATTGGAGGTCACTGGCTTCTTTGCGAGTGACCACCTTGACAAAGAAAATTCATTATTATATATAAATTTTAAAATTTTTATAACCTCCATTTCATGATTGATTGAAGTGTATTGCCCCATTAATTGAAATGAATGAATGAAGCACGATTTAAGGCACTGCAACAACTTCCAAAAAGAAAAAAGTTTGACTGCATGGTAGATAGCTCTCTGGGGCCCTGAGTTAGTCTTAAATGTTGACCGCCAGATCTTTTGGTTGGAGAAAATGGTTTTCTCACCGATTACTAATAAAAAAGCTGCTTATATGCTCATCAGTACAAAAAGCTTGTCACATAAATAATAAATTTACTTCTTGGGTTTTCACATCGAATTTTAATAGGATTTTACTAATATGTGTCTTAAGGACATACAATAATTAACCATTTTTAGGAAAAAAATTTCTTGAGAATTGAAAAAGTATTAACAACTTTTAAAATTTTCGAAAAAATATTTCTAAAAATGAAAAGCTGGCGTAAAGCAGCTCTTTTACGCCAGCAATAATAATGTGCCACGTCAGCCAATAACTTTAAACTTAATACACTTTATTACACACGATTATAACCCACAAAATATCCCAAGACTCAAGCGTATTTTTCTCTCTGATCCCTCTCATCTTTGTTGCTCTCTCCCTCTCATCAAAACCCAGCGCTGATCTGCCAGAGCTTCTTAGACCAAAACATTTAAGCTTTATATTCCAGATCCCGACATATCATTTGTGAGCAATGGAAGGCTAAGCACATATTGCATGTTTCCTTCTTTTTTTGACAATATATAATCCAAATTGAGCCAGCAAACCCAATCAACAAAACCCCCTAATCATTCTGTGCATCTAGCAACAAAAACCCCCAACAACCCAACCAACAAAAAACCCAGCAAATCAAACAAATTTTAGCAAAAAAGAAATTTTTTGCAGCCAATCGACACAAATCAATCAGAAAACGAAAACCCAATGCGCCAATATGAATTTGAGATTGAAAAATCAAACAAATTAAAGTAGTAACTTCTTGTGAATAAATTAAAGTGATCCAAGGCACTAATAACTTTTTTTTCTTCTTTTAATTTTATACCAATAAGGCACTTTTGATTTCCCTTACTTTGAATATTCATGTAGAGCTTCAATTGTTATCTTCATAGGAGTATTATTTTCCTTAGAGGGCTACCTTTTCACTTTTCAAATATTATTTCTGAAACTTTGTTTGAATATAACTCATTCAAGTAATATATTAAAGCGTAAAATAACTTATGGCAAGAACTTGAGTTTTACTCGTACTTCATAATATTTCTAACAAAGAAAATTAGGATTTAAATTCCCCTTCTTAAGTATTGTAATTATCGATTATTAAAAAAAAAATGTAATTGCGAGTGTCAAAAAGGGTGCTCTAACGTCACAATTAGTTTATGAAGTTTAGGTAGGAATGAATCCAGAATGAGAGACTTGAACAAGTGTAAGAAACTAAGAACATCAATCAAGAACACTCAAGGAAAAATATCCTTCTTTATTCTAAAGAAATTTCCACATTACAAATACACATTCTCCATGCGTCGCTGCTTTTTATACTCTCTTTTGCCTTTCTCCTTGAAATCCTTTGTGGCCACATGGCTGGCAAGATACTTGTCCCTTTAGACATCTTCCTCTTTCTTTTCATGTTGAATATGAACTTTTGGAGCTTGAAGCATTGTTCCGATCAGTCATTTAGTAATAAACGTGACTGCACCAGGCAGGTGAATATAGTGTGCGTTTGCGTACTGCGGTTTCAGTGTTTGCGTTTGCGTTTGACTGGTCTTATGGCACTGTTCATGGACTAGCCAAGTTGCACAAAATGCGTGAATAATGTTTTGGTTGTTTAAAAAATATTTTCCTACAGTGTTTTTAGCAATAAGTTTTCAGTTTTCAACAAATAAGCGGAATCTAAATAGATACATAATTAATACAAATGTGATTATTACTTTATTAGGAAGCTTGATTATGACTCCTCATTTTAGTCTCTTTGTATCCCTTATCAAGCTCTCCAAAAGGAGTCCAAATTTTCTGTCCCACTTTTTTTACTTCACTCTATACTCCACCAATAAAAACATGCCACGTGTTCACCTAATTAATTAAATACTACTATTAATTAATAACGGTAGTATTAATAAGTCAATAATGATAGTATTTAATTAATTAGATGAACACGTGACATATTTTTATTGGTGAAATATAGAGTGAAGCAGGAAAAGTGAGATAGAAAATTTGGACACCTCCAAAAGCTACTTGATGGTGGGGCTGTTTCTAACGCACCTCGGCAGGAGGACATCCTCGGTTCCAAGATCCATCTCCCTTCTATTGGGCTTGTAACCCCATTTCGTCAAGAGGAAATGGGCCAATCTTCCCACCAGGCCCAATACTTCCTAAGCTGAAAGCCACTTCTGAGTAATTATCAATTATTATTAAAAAAAAAAAAAAAGAAAAAAAAAAGAAAAAGAAAGGAAAAAGAAGAAGATAACAAGAAGTACACAAAGGAAGAGTGTATGGTTTTATAGATGCCAAACTCTCGTGAAAGACAAAACTCAGAAACATCATATAGTTTCAACATTTTTCCGTTAAAAAAAAAAAAAGAAAAATCCCAATATATTAAAGTGGACTGGTAGTTTGGCAGGTAGGCAGTTTGTACTTTGTCCCGGGTAAAACGACTAGCCATTAGCCGTAAAACGACACCACTCCATTTCCAAAACTTTCCAAATCCATTAAAAATTCCTCGCACACAGACAGCTATCCAAAACGCCAAAACTGTGTCCAACACAGCTCCCAAACACAACACTTCCCCCAATTCCCCATTTCTAAATTCTAATCTCTAAAGTAAAAACCCAAAACACAAAACAAATTAACAAACACCTTGCATGCACGATTTCTGGTTCTCCCACAGTACTCTCACTCTGTGTCACTCACACACACACGCACACACTCTTCGTCTTCCTCGAAATAGTAAGTCAACCTCTTGAACCCTGTGAATCGCGAAAAAAAAAAAAAATGTCGTCGTGGATAAGATCTGCGGTGAGCAAGGCCGTCGAGGTCGGCAACAAGAACAACCTCACTCGCACCGTCAAGAACTACGCCGACACCGTCGTCCACCACGCCGGTCAAGCCGTCGCTGAAGGCGCCAAAATCCTTCAAGATCGCATTGTACAATTACTCTTCCTCTTTCATTTTTTTTTTTTTTCCGCTTTCTTCTATTTCTGCTAACTTTCACAGTATCGGTTTTGATTTGTTGTTGTTGTTGTTAGTGTTGCAATTTTGTAATAGTCACTGCTTTGTTTGGTTTAGTTACGTACTGTATAGCTGGAATTGCTTTGTTGTTGCATTTAGGGTTTTGAATATTTGTTTTCGTCGAAATTGAAGAGGAGGCAACCCTAAATTGAAAATGGCATCTAATTTGACAGTCTGGAAAGCTCTAATTTTGTCGGAAAATGTAACGAGGGTGAAAAAACAAAAAAGGAAAGAAGAGATTAGGTTTTTCATTATATATGTTTGGTAGGAGGGGTAGAATAGCGAAGAGAAAACAAAGCATATTGTATTGAATTGTTTTGATTAAACTAGAGGGATCATAAAACTGTCAAGTCGCCTATGTAAGATGGTTTCTCTCCTATTTTGCTCCCATTTTGGCAAGATGAAAAATGGTAGTTTGGATAGAAATAATCATCTTTTGTTTGTTTCCTTTCTTCCACTTTTATACTCCGAAAAACTAGTGAAAATAGCAATCCATTTCCCATTTCCATCCGCCGTGCCAAATGCACTCTAAGGCGAGTCATTTGGAAGTCCACATGGATCACTATTTTGTAAAGGAAGATATAAGAAGAAGATTTGCATTACGCTATTTGAACTTTATTTTTTTGATAGGTAAGAAAAATTGTATTAAGAGAAAACTACTCCATTCAAATAATGAAGTAGGCAAAGAAAACATTTACAAGCAGCAAGAAGAAAACAGAAAGTTATGTACAAGAGGAAAGGGAACCTAAGAACAGCGGAAGTAAATCCATCTATTTGAACTTTCATATGTGGTTTTTGAAGTTGATGGGAATGGTCCATACTATTTTGGGCGATACGCGTCACTGATGATAATTGTTTGATACAAATGATAAATTACTTTTTTGGCTTGTATGTACAATGTGTCTGACTTTGATAAGTTGGACGGGTGTGCAGGGGGCTCGGAATTATAGAAGTGTTAAGCTGACCGTTAAAAGGTTGGAAGAGGCTGCTGTTTCGTGTAGGGGCCCTGAAAGAGTTCAGTTACTAAGAAGATGGTTGGTTGTGCTTAAAGAGGTTGAAAAATTATCTGGACTTCCCCTTGAGGATAAAGAGAAGCTCCATGAACAACAGGTTGCTTCAGATGAAGCAAAGGATAGCCCGAGAAGACCACCTCTGGTGAATAAACTTTCTTTTCTTTATTTGGATTCTTGAAATGCCATATTGTAATAATAGTATAAGAAGTTCCATCTTATTTTCTTCGTAATTAGGTGTCAAATTATGTTCAGATGCTCTAGGTTGACCGTACCTTGTGACTTTCTGTTTCATGAATTTGATTGGCTCTGAATACTTTCTCAGCAGCTGTAGGGGTATTTGGGTTATTGGAACCTTTTAAGATGAGGGAAGTAACCTTCCCACATTGAATTAGTGTCTATTACCAATTGTGAATAGTATATATATATTTTTATTATTAATTTTTTGTTAATTTTTTTAGTTTTATATTGACCTTTAATAGATTCACTAATCCAGAGTGAATTTTGATTTTTTTTTTTTTATGCTATTCCCTCTCATTCTACGTTTTTATTTTACTTTATTATGTTAATGAGAAGACAACACCACCAAATATTGTACTGGTTACATTGCTTTTATTATTATTTGTTGTTATTATTTCTTTTATTCTTTTATATCCCTGGACATGTTACACTGGTGAGAAGCTCATTTCAGTTAATCAGTTATTCTAACAGCTTATGATTGCATTGGTAATAGTTTTAAGTAATTCACCGTGTTCACTGGTTTTCCTTGATAAAAGACCTAAAGGACTACTATGTATCATGTTTTTGCTCATTGTTTTTGAATCTTAAATGCTCACTGCATGACTGTAAGTTGGGCTGAAATTACTTGTGTGAAACAGTTGGTAATCAGAATAAAATGGGCGTTATCTTTTTTTTTACTGATTCTCTCTCTCTCTCTCTCTTTCCCCATCTTCTCTCATAGGTTCTGTACTATGACTCTGATATTGGTGGTGAACCAATGAATTTTCGTGATGTTTTTCTTCAGAGCCAGGCTTTGGAGGGCATAACACTGTCTATGGTATGTCAAACCAACTTCTGTCATTTAAACAGATTTACTTTGACATGTACTTAGAAATAGTTGAAAGTAAATTCATTGTGTCGTACGTACTTATAAGAAACTTCATTCTATTGATTAAACTATGTACACTGGTATACTTTGAGGAAAATGGTAAAGAGTACAACTGGGTTTAGTTGGCCGAAGTTTGTACTGTATAAGATGCTTCAAATTACAGAGATAAAGACAGTAATTTCATAAGTCGCCAATATCCTAGGCTATAGTTCGTTTCAGTTTATTTATGAAAAATGGTCAGGGAGATTTACAAGGACATTTCCATAATATTACTGTTTTTTTATGAGGTGGTGATGTGTTCTTAAGTGTTATGTGATTGTGTTATATCTGGCTAGTTGGGGAAAAAAGTTTTTGATGCAGTTAGAATGCCAGTTATGGCAGTCAGGAATTGAAAATTTTAAGAAATGGTTCAAGTGTTTAATAAGTTGGCCCTTAATATGCGCACATGAAAATTTGCTGATGTCTGGTTATGTTCAATGGATGATTCTGTTATCTACGGATATAAAAATCTACTGAAAAAAATTGATCTTATTGATTTTTTTTTTCCAAGTATCTAAAATTAATTTATTTTGATATACTTGAATATTTTCACATTGCAAGGACATATTTTGCTACTCTACAGGATTTTTTTTTATTTTATTTTTTATAATAATCTATCTAAATATTGAATTAAGGTAAACTTTTGCTTAGGTTGTTGATCAGGACTCATTGCATGGGTTTTCGTCATTATTCAAGCCTTATATAATGACAAAATGCTTTTTGGGTACAATGTTCCCCTAACCTTTCATATCAACGCAATTCTAAAAGAATCTCCTATGTCTTGTAATTGCTGATTAAGTAGGTTAACCGCAGGTTAACTCTTTTCTATGCCTCAGATTCTTGAAGCACCAACTGAAGATGAATTTTCTCTGCTCCTGGAGATGTTTGGGTGAGTCCTCTCACTATTGCAACTGTGTCTAATGCTGGATCTTGGTTGGAATTGCCTGCATTTATTTAATTTCTCACTGGAATGAAAACAATATTTTCTTGTTAATAATGTAAAAATAATATCACCTTGGGTTTATAGAATATTTGATAAATTAGATTTTAACATGAGGGAATGGTTTTGTTTTTCCTTCAATTATTTTTTGGATTTTTTTTTTTTTTTAAATTTTTTGTCTTTTGCTAACAAATTTACTAGTGAGTGTTAATAAAATGGCTAGTGAGTGATTGAATGTAGGTTAAGACTTAAAACAAGAACAAAAAGCCAGGAACCTTGTAGGTTTGTCTTTAATTAGTATGAGAACAAGTGGAGGCATCACATGTAAGTTTTAATCGCAAATAATTTTTTGTGGGGTTCCTTTAGAGGAGTGTTTCAAATACCCTTTGGTGGCTTGGGAAAAGTTTGTTTACCTCTTGAGTTGGGTGAATTGGGGTTTCGGAAGTTGGTGTCTTTTAATCAGGCTTTATTAGGGAAATGGTTATGGAGGTATGACCATGAAACTAGTCATCTTTAGTAGAGGGTTATTGCCATGAAATATGGAGAGGGGAAAGGGGGTGGAGTACTAAAGTTTGTAGGAGGGCCCATGGGTGTGGTTTATGGTGAAGTATTAGTGAATGGTGGGAGAGCTTTTCTAAACACTTGAGTTTTGTGGTAGGTGATGGTTTTCGTATTCTTTGTTGGCATGGTAAGTGGATTGGGGATAATCCTCTCAAAACACTTTACCTTGGGTTATATGAGTGTTTAGACAACAAGGAATCTTGCGTTTATGATGTTTTGTGTCTTCCAGTGGGTGGAAATGACAGAGTCTAGAACTTACGATTTTACATGGATTTCCATGACTCGGAGGCATCTTTCTCTTTTCTTAATTTTATTCAATCTTGGATTCCTAGTGTGTTGGAAGCGACAGTCTATGTTGGGGCCTTAATGGAAGGGGAAAGATTGATACTCGGTCTTTCTACCATAATATTTGGGATGTTCCTACTTCTATTTTCCCTTGGAATGGCATTTGGAAAGCAAAGGTTCCTAAAATGGTGGCTTTTTAAATGTGGATAGCAACTTATAGCCAGATTCTTACATTGGATAATTTTATGCTTCGAGGTCGCCCTTTGGAAAATCGGTGTTGTATGTGTTGTAATGAGGAATCTGTGGATTACCTTCTTATTTTTTGTCCGTTAGCTCATTCTTTGTGGGTGCATATGCTTCAATTGTTTGGGATTCATTGGGTCATGCTAGGTTCTGTTGTTGACTTATTATTTTGTTGGTAGCAATGGCTTGGGAAACATAATTCCGATACTTGGCATTTGGTTCCAAGCTTTTTGATGTGGATTATTTGGACAGAACGTAATCGGCGTTCTTTTAAGGATACTAAGAAATCTTTGACTCAGTTGATAGATTTCTGCCAACGGACTCTCTTAGATTTGTCTTGATGTTGGGGTTTCTTGGACTGTTCTTCTCTTATTGAAGTTCTCTTGTCTCTTAGCATAGCTTCTTGATTCTTGTGTTTCTTTGCCTTTTGTTTTGTTGTTCTTTGTTCATTATTGTGAACACCTTGTATTCTTTTTCCTTTTTCTTTTTTTAATAATATTACTCTTTTACCTATAAAAAAAAAGTTTTAATCACTATAGGTTTGTATCAAGGATTAGCATTAAGTCCATATCTCTAGGTACTTGTGATCGATGAGTTCACTAGATTGATTCAAAATGAAATCATTTGTTATATGCTTTTTGTAGGTGATATTGTTTTAGTGGATGAAATTTTAGGTGTGAAGTTAATGTCAAGTTAGAAATTTGGAGAGATGCCTTAGAAGCAAAGGCTTCTAGTTAAGTAGTACTAAATAGAGTATATAGAATGTAATTTTAGTAAAAGTTGAAAGAAAGATGAAAGAAGTGAGTGCTTTTGATATCTTGGATCAATGTTTATAAGGATGGAGGGATTGAAGATGTGAATCATAGGGCAGGGTTGATGAAATGGAGAAATGCACTAGGAGTATTGTGTGTGACATAGAATACATATTAAAGTTAAATGGCTAGTTTTATAAGATTGCTAGATAAACCTATCAATAAAAAAAGATTGCTATATAAGATTGGCTATGCTTTATGGTATTGTATGTTAGACTATAAAGAAGCAACTTGTTTATCAAGTGAGTGAAGCTAAAGCGAGAATTTTAAGATGGATAAGTGGAAATACAAAGAAAGATGGATATTGAAATGAAGAAATTCGCTTAAAGATAGGGGTGCCTCCTATTGATGAGAAGACGAGAGAGAGTCACTTGAGATAATTTGGTCATGTGCAATAGAGAGTGATTAATGCACAAGTGAGGAAGAGGTGAGTTGATTTAAGCCGAGAGAACAAAAAATAGAGAGTGAAGAAAGACCTAAAATAACATTATTAGAAGTAGTAATATATGACATGTCAATTAAGGAGATAATAGAGTATAACTTTGGATAGGATAGAACGGTGAAAAAGGAATACATATGGCCGACTTCGATTAGTTTGTTGAGGATTTATAGACAACCTCAAAGTTTTGAGACAATGGCTTAGTTGTTATTGTTGTTTGGTCTTTTGCTGAAAATGTAAAATAGGTTGTCAGTATCTTACTTGTATTCACCCATAATCAGATCTTAATCTTTTCTATAATATTATCACTTGCAGGATCTGTCTTACTGGAGGAAAAGAAGTTCATAATGCAATAATGAGCAGTATACAGGATCTGGCAAAAGCCTTTTCAAGCTATGAAGAGGAAGTCTTGGTAAAGACATGTTTAGAAATATGCAAATTATAAGAAACCACACTTTTAAAATTATTTTCTTTGTATGGGAATCATGCTTAATGATTTTTGATAAAATATAAATTCCTTAGCAAAAGTGTCATTACCAAGTCCACTCGATGGGGTGGTAGTTTATACCATTATTTCCCCTGTATATTGCTTTTTGTCCCATGATAGGAAACTAAACCTGTTTATTTATTTATTATTATTATTATTTTTAAATTTTGGGTAGTGAAGTACAACAATATTAAAGGCATCAAGAGAAAAATAACCTATTCGGAAAAAAAAAAAAAAACCAGTTCACTTTTAAAATAGAAACACATGATTGTGATAAAAAAATCTTATGGCACTCTCTCTCTCTCTCTCTTCAGTTATTTGGGAAAAAATAAAAAACACTCCCTAAACTTTAGGTCAAAGTTAAACTGACCCCCTCTACTAATTTGAACTTATAGGTCCTTAAACTTTGATAAATGGCAAAATTGGTCCTTCTGTTTGCATTCTGTTGGTTTAACTAAAGGAATTAGGAATTACTATCACATGCTGTGCACATAGCAGCGTTTTAATAAATAATTATTTTTAAATTAAATTTAGTAAAATTCTTTTTTAAAATCCTTTTTTCTTCTGGCAGCAATATTGTGATATTGAACTCTGTTTTGACTCTTATTGTTTGATGGGATGTTATCTAACCTATCAATTTCATGAAGTATGTCCATAGAGTTCCTACTGGCAGCAATATTGTGGAGGAGTAGCCCCATCAATTCCATTGCGTATTGAACACACAGAGGAATGCCATGTAAATCTCTAATTCAAAATTATCAGAGAGCAGTGCCATTGCCGAACTATTACAACCACAGCAGCAACATTATCATCCCATCCATTTCAGCCATACTCCAGATTATTGTCATACCACTCAAACCCATGAACCATAAAGGCCAGATCAAGCAAATTCCACATGGCTATTCTTAGAACCACAACACCGAGAACACAATTTGATTCAAATCAAATCAAGGCCTAGTTCTCATTAGCACATAAAAATCTCTAATTCAAAATTTTAAAAATTTTAAAAAAAATTTCCCAAAAATTTCTCTGATTCAAAACTGTCCCCTTTTGGCCAATGAAGAGAAGCCTAGCAACACTGCCTGAAATGGATGAGCTACACTACCCTTGTCCGTCTTTGTGCTGTTGCAGGTCAGTTTCAAATCCCAAGAGAAACCCAAAACCCACTTCAGTGGCTGTGGCACAACAGAAATGTGAAACTCGTGATGGTGGCACCACCATCCTGAATCATTCAAACTGCCACCCAAAAGCCACAATCACCAGCTGACTTCTCCCATCACCTGCCCTTCTTTCCCATTTGTTATTTGGATTTTGTGTGTGACTCTGTGTTTTGTTTTCTCTTGCTATCACACACACACACACACACACACACACACACACACAGAGATTTTAAAACAGAATTATTTATTAATATGTTGTCACGTACACAACATGTGATAGCAATTCCGTCAGTTAAACCAATGGAATGCTAACATAAGGGCCGATTTTGCCATTTCTCAAACTTTAAGGACCTAGAATTTCAAATTATAAGAAGATTTGCTTCGACCTAAATTCAGGGGGTGTTTTTGATTTTTTTCCCAAAGTGTTTATAGTTATGTTATGCTTTTAGGTCGCTCCACTAAAATCATAGCCCAAAACTCTATTATTTAGATTTCTAACAATGAGATCAAATGTCAAGCAGGCCTTAGCATTCAATCATTATGTGTGCATGTTTTTTTTTTTTTTGCCCCCTGTTTGTGCTTTAAAGTGAGGATTTGCTGTTTGTTTTACGTGTATACTTGATACTTAGGTGAAGCGGGAGGAGTTGCTTCAATTTGCACAGGGTGCCATTACAGGGTTGAAACTTAATGCTGATATTGGAAGGTTTGTAAGATATAAGAACCTATAATTATATATATCCTTCCAATATTTTCTTTTTCATTTGGCTTTGTGTCTACCTGTCGTTTTATGACTTACAGATGTGTGCTGTTTGCTGTTGTCGAAATGACTGTTCAAAATTTTACCTTGCACTTGTATTTGCTCATTGGAGATAATGATAGTTTCATCCTTAGGATGATATTTTATTTCATTTTGTTCAGAGCAGTCTTGATTTTCATGTTTAATTGAGTTTTTTACCACTAAAATTTTTGCTTTATTGTGAAGTGTGAACAGCTTTTCTCATGATTATGGTTCTTTTGAATCCTGTTGTAATTCAGTAATGAAGAATTGAAGATATCCACACAGTTTCTTAGTACAAGATTGTCTCATGTCAATCTCAACTAACCTGAATGCCATATAGTGATGGTCCTGCCTTTTGTCATTCTTGCTTGTGTGCATGTGATGGACATCCACCTAGTTTAAGGGAACTTGTCAATTTTATGTCAGTAGAACTTTAAAACACTGTCAGTACTTTGGGCCATCCACTTGCCACTAGTTTAGGAGGTGAAAAGGTCAGGTGGGCTGGGGTGTAGTTGGGGAAGGTTCAGGATTGAATCTTGCTTAGCAAGAAAAATCAGATGAAGGTATTTAGGGTGGTCTAGTGGGAGTTTGCCTTGGTATCCTACACTTACTAGAGCGATATGCAGGATTGGGAAATGACTTTTGTATTAGGCCTTTTTAAAGCTTATATTGGGGGGCTGAGGTGAGTGGAATTACAGTGGGTTGGTTTCAAACCAATAACACAAAATTTTAAAATGAGTTCTTACTATAAGGTTTCTAAGAGATGGTGTCACGATTCAGGAATCTTCCTTATTAGTAATTTTGGAATTTTAGTGCATACTTTGGTACCCAACAAGGTGGCTTTTCTTTGTGTATAAGGCAATGATTTACTAGTGTCATATAGGTTGAGTGGTGGGGAATAATCAGATTATATCTTGTTTCATTGCAAGATTTTCACTTTATTCCATTTTATAAACCTTATAAAATCTTATTTCCTGACAAGTTATAAGATTTTCACTTTATTCCATTTTAAGTTATAAGTTGCAGAAACTGATTTTCCTCTTGCATAGAAAATCTTATTTCCTGACAAGTTTTTTGCTCTGTTGCAAGGGTTAATTTTTCTTCCTTTTTGTCAAATCTCCCTCCCCTCCCACATAAAAAGAAAAAAAGGTCTTTGGTGCTTTGCTAGCCAATTGGGGCTTATGTCTCCTGGGTTTATCTCTTTTGGCACTTTTTTTAATGAATTCCTTAATAGAAAAAGAAAAGAAAAGATGAAGAAAGATAGTTGTAGGAATTCCAAGGAAGGACTTTAACTCTTATATTTGGTTTGCAGAATAGATGCTGAAGCTGTTAGTCTCAAGAGAAAGCTTGATGAAATTGCAGCTCCCCAGAAGCCTTCAGATGAAGGCCATGAACAAACATCTGAAGAAACAACTTTAGCTACAATAGAGGTCAGCTTGGTTGTGAATAGGCAGACAAATACAGTTGAATAGAAAATTAGCACAATTGTGGTGATTTTGTTGTTTCATTAAAAGCAGATGATAAAATTATTGCCAATGCATGAATCGTGATTTATACTTCCATTAAGTCCTTTTGATTTCCAATTCTTTTGCTTGAATTTTTATTGTTTTGACTCTACCTGAAAGTAATATATCTAATTCTTTCCATGTACAAGGAGTAGGCTGAATCCAGCCCTTTCTATATTGTTGCTGATATTAGCAATTGTTCTGGAAAGCAAGTAATTTTTTTACCATTTGTTGAGGGAAGTTATGAAACATAGAGTTTTGTTGTCCCATGTTTGTGGCAGGCTTTGAAAGAAGCACTTGCACAAATTCGAGTTTGTTCTAGATTGGAAGGGCTGTTACTGAAAAAGAAATTCCTAAACAATGGAGACACTCCAGAGGTTCATGCTCAAAAGGTATGCTTTTCTCTTGCCGTTGGGGGCCTTGGGGCATTGCTTGGTTACTTTTTTAAAACATGGCTCTTATTGTTGGTATCTTGCTTGTGCTTAACAGTTATGTTTCCAATTTGTGGAAGTGTATATGATTTTCAATTTAGCACTTACCTGTGGCTGTGGTCCACACTGCAGCTTTCAAGATTTAGATATATATGCGGTGTGAATTTAGTGGGTTGAACACTTTTTAGTCTGTGTGTGTCTAAAGGAGTGTAGGAAGCAAAAAAAGATGATGGAATTATTTTTCTACGATAAGCGGCATGTTTCATGAGATGTATGAACGCCAATATTTGTTCTAAGTGTCTGATGGTGTTCTGTGTGCAAGCTACATTGTTATTGTCTAGAAACAGTCCAATGTACCATCTCTGACAGGGAGAAGTCTCTGACAAACCATAGCACACAGACCTATGCCATACATAGATCATCTCTCTTATATATATTAGCATGATATTCACTCATCAATTCTTCACTTTTGGATACATTTTTCTGACATAATATTTAAATGTAAAACTTATTAAAAATCAAGTGTGGCGCCCATCTACGTATCCACAAACCATAGGTTGGATTTATCTCCTCTGATTGTGGGTCCAAATCAAGACTAAGCATAATGGAGCATATTTTATATGTTCTGTTGTGCCAATTTCTTGGCCTTAATTTGTGCAACTTTCTTTCCCCTTCTCTCTCTCTTCTTCCTCCCACTCCTCCTTTTTCTCCCGGTGATTTCTATTTGTATATTTTGAGTGCACGTATTTATTTCTTTTCTTTCTTACCTGTATTAATCAGAAAATGCTTAGTTTCAAAAGCTACTGTCACCACTATTTGTCTTGTTTCAATGAGCAGGTTGATAAGTTAAAGGTCTTATCAGAATCTCTTGCTAGCTCTGCTGCAAAAGCTGAAAAACGTATTTCCGATCATAGGTATAAATCAAACTAACTTTTCTTAAAGATATTGGGTTATCTCAAATGATAAATTTAAGAGCTAGAAGCTGTTTTTCATTTAGTTATTATTTTTTTGTGTGAAATACTTTATTTCATCTTCTTAGAAATTCAGCTTGTAAATAATTTTGAAAAAGTATTTGCTATCCTGTGGGAAGGACCTATAATTAATTTTTTGAGGCTTTTTATTATGAGGAAGAAAGGATGTGGTATGATAATATTGATAAGCCAATATGCACTGATAATTGGTTTCATGTTGCCTTTTTTGTTAATGAAAAGATTAGCATTGTTTTACCAAGATTCTTTAAGGTTTCCAAGTCATCACTTGCTCCCAAAAGAAGTATAGCGTTTCCATGCATCGAACACTTACTGAGTCATGAACATGCCTGGCTCCTTACATTGTATTATTAATTAATTGCTTCCCCAGGGTTTTGGTAAATAACATGGTGTCATTTTACCATTGGAGTAGCTCGTCACTAATTTATGTCATTATGCTCTCAGTCAGTCCTTCATGCATGGAATCTAGGATTACTAGCTGCTAGTGGTGGCTAACAATATTAGGCTGATTTGAGCATGACTATATATCAGTTTCAGAGATGGAAACCTGGATGCAAGGAAAACCTGAACCTCATTACATTTCCTTCTGGGTTTCTCTGATGGATACATGATATCTTAAATATCATGAATGGCATGTCCTTTATGCTTAATTTACTGTTGACTTTTAGATGTTAGGTTTATAGATGTTCTTTCCTTGTTGGCAGATTGCAACAAGAAGAAGCATTAAAAGTTCGTGTGACCAAAGCAAGTGAAGTTAGTGAAAGAGAAAAGGTAATGTGCACCCACAGGCATTGTCTTGTCAGGTACCAGTAGTGACTAGTGAGTAAACTTTAGCAGATAAGAAAAGACACCATTCTTTGGTGTCTTTTCTTATCTAAACAATGGCATATTTTCTTATCTACTATAGTTCAATCATTCTTTGCGTTTAATCAATAAAATATTTACTTATAAAAAAAACAAAAGAAAAAAGAAAAGGCACCATTCTTTTGCAGTTATAGGTAGGAACATGAAAACCTGGTATGATGATTTTTTTTTTTTTTTTAAATAATTTTTAAAATTTAAAAGAAGGCTTGGTATTTTCTCAACTTCTTTCAATTATGTGTCTATAATTGCTTCAAATTATATGGAAATTATGGAGGGTTATAGGAAGGTTTGCTAAGTGGTGTGGATGTTGTTAACTGTATAGAAATTATTATGAAGATTTGCCCTTTGATGTCCATTATTATTATTGTTATTTTTTAAAGCTGACAGTAATGGTTTATGTAGTTTTGAAATCATTGAGAACATCCTCATCTATGTGCATGCATCTGCCACTATCAAAACATCTTGTTGCTTGGTTTTGTAATGTTTTACACTTAATGGTACTGCATGGTCTTGTAACAGGAGAGTAGCTTCCTTTCTAGTTGATGAACTTCCTAGGCTGTATGATATACATGTGGTATAAAGCCCATGATTTGCTGTTCCCATTTGTTTTAGGAGAAAAATTATAAGTTCTTGTTCACAAATATGTTTTCAGGAATTAACAACTGAGATATCAGAACTTGAAAGACAAAGGGATGGTCTTGAAGCTGAATTGAAAAAGGTTTTTCTGCTGTCTCCTTCTCTTTCTTACCTTTAACGGGAGACACTTTCTTGTCATATTTAATTCTTATCACTCATGTAATTCTATCTTTCCTTATCTGTTCCAATACTTGAATCTACTCTCTTACCTCACTAATGCTGCTTCCAGATTATGATTTTTTCTTATATTATTCCATCAAAGTTATATGAGAATAGTGTTTGCAGAGTTGATGCCATTTACCACTTATTGTTATCGGCATTGCTCAATCCAATGATTAACTTTGAGGCTATTTTGCATTCTATGCATTGTGGCTTTTTTCAGCTAGCGTTAGCTTCTTGATCAAAGCTCACTTTTCCTTTCACAAAATGTTGCATATCAGGTGGCATTCTAGTCCTTGGAACCTGTTAGTGGCTAAAATCATCAAAGAATGCATTCTACTTCCCACAGAACTATGATTATGTGACTAATTATTCTTATGAGTGATCACCTATTACATACCTTGCTTTCTGCTTCTGTTACTTGGGAACATGTAGGCCTTTTTTTCCCCTTTAAGAAAATTATACAGTTATACTTGAAGTTTTTTTCTTTGATATCTATATGCCACAGGGAACACATTAGTGGTTAGCTTAATGGAGTGTAATTAAATATTAGTGGTTAAGGCATTTAAACTTATTTTAAAGTCATGATTTTGCAGTCTTGTCCTCAGAATATATTAGCTTAATGTCCAAAAGTAGATTGACATGGGTCGGTCAATGCTTTTCCCCAAGATTTTTAGTAAGCTTTCTTTGTAGGTTTGTGCCATTTGACATACCCTTCATTGATTCTGAGTTTTTAACAATAGTACATGTGGTGCAGGTTAATATATCCTTGGCTGCTGCTAATGCACGCCTTCACAATGCCAGAGAAGAGAGGGACCAATTTGAGGAAGCTAACAATCAGATTGTTGCACACTTGAAAACGAAGGTTTGCATTCTTTTTTCCTAGTTTCTCTCCAAGTTTTTTCATAATTAATTCTGATCATAAATTATTCTGTCCTCTGGCTTCTCTTATCATTTTAATGCCTGAAATATCTTATGAAATTTGCTGATAGGAAAATGAGCTTTCCAAATCCATAGCCTCATGTAAGGTAGAAGCAGGTGTTCTCAGTACATGGACTAATTTCCTGGAAGATACTTGGGTTCTCCAACGCTCGTATGTGGAAATTAAGGAGAAGCAGGTCAAGTATGTACATTGACTGAGTGTTTTAATAGTGCAATCAGTATGTGTGAGTGTGTGTTTTAATTTTTATTTTTAAAGCATTTGTCAAGCATGTTTTTTTGAAACCTCGCACCTAGAAGATAAAAGTTCCCTGTTCTTTCTTATGTGTCATGCGCTCTTACTTTAAATTATTTGCATATCCAAGTGATGAATTGGAGAGGCATGAGGACTATTTTGTGAACATGGCCATTCATCTCCTTTCTAATTACAAGGTATGTATTATATTCTTTGTATTAAAGATTTATTCCAGCAATGGACCTAAAGTTGTGAGCTCTTCCCTCGTCCTTATTCAACCTTGTACCCTTGATGCAGAAAGAGTTGGGGCCTTCAATCAGCTGTATACGGAAATTTGTGGAGAACCTGAAGAATTTGAGTGACGGGTAATATCTTTTGTTGCACTGAAATGGTTCTGACCTATCTTAACCCAGTTTTTAATTTCTTCTTACCTGATGAGACAGGTCGGAGAAGGCACCCACTTTGGATAATGAGGATTCCACAGTATTAAACCCTAGGAAAAATCTCGAGGAGGAATATTTGGATTATGAAGCCAAGGTACAAATCTCTTATATTCATAATTACAGCACTAAATTATTGATCTGTTCATTTTTAAAATTTCAAAGTTTCGTTTGTAGTTTCTCTTCAACCATATAGAAAATTCTACCTTCTGGCTCTATTTTCTTTTGTTCTATCGTCCTCAGAATTTTTGGTTCAAAATTGCAAAAAGCTTAAAACCACTTTTACCATTTACCAGTTCTGTTTATCATGAATGAGGTTGATAATTTTGATTTACAAGTGTTTATTAATATATACATGGCACGTCAATCAAATCTAGATTTATCCCGAAAATGACCTTTGAATTCCACAAGTATTATCAAGATTTATTTGTTATTTTCTTTGTCCATGCACAACCTGAAACTCCCCTTTGTAACCTCCTTTAATACTTACACTTCTGTACGGCTGGAGGCAAGGCCAGTAGGGAAGGAGGGAAGGCATTGGACCCAAAAAAATGTGAGGGAATGAGAGGAAGCTACCTTTTCTTCCATGTGTCTGGTTCTCTGTGGAAGAAGGAATGAAATGAATAGAAATGCTAGGCCTAGTTTATGCGTCTGTTGATTTGCTTTCTTGTTGCAGATCATAACCACCTTCAGTGTAGTGGATAACATGAAGGAGCAGTTTTATGCTCAGCAAGGCAAAATTTCCAGGTTTGATATTCTGGCAATAACCTTACCTGTTTTGTCTTTTTACTTTTTTTTTTTTTTTTTTTTTTTTTTTTTTTTTTTTTTGTTTGGGTCCAAAATTTTCCCACAAAATGTAATACTTGGCTCCCATTTATCCAGGAAAGATGATCCAAAGGTCAAGGAGCTTTTTGATGAAATTGAAAAGTTAAGAGCAGAATTTGAGTCTATTGAGAGACCAAATTTAGAAATGGAGACTCCGACCCCGAAGGATGAAACTCAATCTAGTGAGAACCCACAGAAAACTCCATCCCCTCCTCCATTGCCAGATTCTGAGACACCAAGAGCTGGTATAGATGAACAGCCCAAGTCACCTGCAATCAAGGCGGAGCAGGTGCTAGATACTGAGGCAGAACTGGCAAAATTGGAGTCAGAGTTTGGAAAGGTTGGTCGAGACTACTCTGCAGAGGAGATTGGTGACTGGGAATTTGATGAGCTTGAAAGAGAATTAACAGCTGGTGATTCAGCGACAAGCAAATAAAATTTTAGCTCTCCTACACAGATATCCAGTGATTCAGGTCTAATAAACGAGCATGCAAATGTATAATTACGATATAAATTTGCGTGTGACAATCTGACCTCCACAAAGCTGCTTTAGATCTCCAGCTTCTCTTTGTAACATCTTATGGAGTTCCAATTAATTCATTCTTATGTAAATTCTCAAACTTGTTTCTTGTGTAATGAATATATTAAACAAATGAATGTAAGTTGTTAGGTTGTAAATGTGAAACCTTAACAATTCTTAAAGACTATTCTGCTTGCATCATAGTTGCAACATTCATGTAAAGTGGGTAGGGTAACGGAAACATCATTGTTTCTTTCTTTTTCTTTTAGGTGAGGCTTGCCTTGCAATATATTACATGTTGTTGTCCTGCAAATATCTAACTGTCCCAAGACTACCTACTTGGAGTGAGAATGTGGCCAAAATTGTCTCTTGGAGAAGTTGGAGGGGAATGACCTTTCAGTGTTGTAGGGGGGCCTGTCGTGCCTTCGCGCTTAGAAATGAAGGAAACAAGAGGCAAATGTGGGGTTCTAAGGTCTTTGTTAATGTTGATTTATTGAAAAGTTTCCTGAGATAGAAGCTGCAATTTGTTTTATCTTTGAAGAGCATCATGATTGTACGTGATGTCTATTCTTTCAGCACCAGGGTACAGAAGCTAGTGGGCTGGGAACACCTTACCAAAAATCCCTTAAAAGGCAGTTTGTAAAATGACTCCCAAAAGACATTTGTTGGAACTGTTTAGGTGCTGTTGCAATTTTCTGCTTTTGTTAGTGCTGGTTGAATACCCGGCAAGGGAGCCACTGTGCTCGAACCAGAGAGGCTCTACTGGTGGATACTTGAACCAATCAAATTACTCTAGCATCCTGATTTTTTGGGTGGTGGGTCTTTCGGATGGATATATGAATGGCTGTACTTTGCTTCTACTTTTATGCGTCTGTAAGAAGAATTAATCTTCCATAATGTTCATCCAGCGTGTTAACAGTGACTCATATTCTCAATAAGAGTAGGTTAGCGTATATTGGGAAATTCAATGTATCAGGTTAGGTCCATCCCAAAAAAGAAAAGAAAAAAGTATCGTGTTAAGGACGCGTTTGGATTGAGAAGGAGAGAGAAAGGATAGAGGGGAATAGAGTAGAGTTGGCTAAAAATAGGCTAATTTTGAGTTAATTCCACTTTACTCCCTCCCTCTCTCCCCTTTAATCCAAACGCACCATAAGGTTTTTTGGGTAATATAAATGTGTTGTAAATCCTCATTTTTGCAGGAATTTTCAACCATTCACTCCTATGAGCATAGGTACACAGAAACCATATAAATTTCTGTGTCGAATATCTCTATTTTTTACTAAGATTGCTTAGAACAGAAATCTTCAACACAACACTTCCGGGTAACACAACACTTTCGGGACTGTGTGGTAATGTAAAAGCTACCAAGGGGGTGACATTTGGATGTAGGCTTAGCATGCTCTTCTTACAATTATAATCCAATGGCTAAAAAATATTTTTTTCTTGAACCTTGAATTGGTCAACATGTTTTCAGGATGATATAATCTAACGGGCAAAACTTCTGTCCAGTGCTCTAGCAGATTAAGAGCACTAAACGGGACACACGATAAGGATACATGGTTAATTTTGGACATTTGGTCACGTTTTATTGCGTTCAGTATACTGAGCATCGGATGCAAGTCAAACTCTAATCTAATTGCTTGCACCTAAACCATGCACACCACAATTCTGGTGGTGTGCTCCCTATGGCTATAACCACAATACTTGTGAACACAGCAGCTATAACAAACTGTCTCGATTTTGAGAATGGAGGGCTCCCTATGGCCTTGTTAGTGGTTAAAATTAAGCATCTAAGAGTGGAAACATGGAGGGTGTTAAAAGAAGAAAAAAAAATCTCGAGCTTCGCATGCATTCCATCCAAAATTCCCTTCCCCACCATGAATTGTCGGATCATGTGTTGGTCCTTTCTGGGGTCAACAATTCTCTCTCTCCCCCTTATTATTATGTCAACTTTGAGTTAGTGAAGAGAATACAAGCTTAAAAACTACGAAAATCTAAGAGGATGTAAAAAGAATATTTACTAAAAAAGAACAATAAAAATATCCAGAGACCAGAAAGGTGCTTAATTGCAAAGAAATTTAACGAAATTTTTTCTTATAAATGATTAAAAAAAGTAGTTACAAAAAGTAAAAACACACCCAGGAATCCAGTGAAAGTGATAAAAGCATGTAGTATAAAGCGATTCCCTAGTTCTAAGTATTATTCAATATGAAGGACCTTTTTCAAGTTTGTTTTTATTAGTTATGGTGCATAGAGAGCAATCAATCAAATACTTCTTCCTCTATTGCGGGTGTGCTGAAAAGCCATGTTTTAAGCTATGAGCCGGCTTGAAGTTTGAATTTGGATGTGGTTGATAGGGGCTTAGTAAGTTTTGCATTAAAAAAACCAGAAATATGTAATTGCTTTTTAGGTACATGCTCTTAATCTATGGTTATCTAATTCACTAAATAAATTGAAAAAATCATGCAGATTCTCCTACTCTTTTGATGCAATGGGAGGGCTCTAGAATCCACCAGATAAAAATAATAGAAAACATCTCTGAAATTCTATTAATCAATAATTTGAATGCTTAGGGACTACAATCACTAATTTATTGTAAGGAAATCTTGGTGCGATTAGGATACGCTTAGGAAACCCTAATTCGTGTTAGACACAAATTAAAATAAAAGAGGTTAATATGATAGGACTCTAGAAAATGTTCTAGAATTGATAGGACCTTATGCAAACTCTTATTTTGAAAATTATAACAAAATGAAAATATTATGTGGCTTTCATCTCTTGCCTCAGAATCAAATAGAGTTGACCCATCTTATCTATGTTCCTTTTTTTTTTTGGATAGATTATAAATCTAAAATTGAAATGAAGATATATTTGGAAGAATTATAGAAAAAGATAACCGAATAACTACAATATAAAGTTATAAACTAAAAAGAAAAGAAGAAAATAAATCCAAAACAGAGAAAAAATGCAATCTGCCTAACGTTGTCATCTAATAAAATATTGATCTCAAGAACTTAATCTTAGGTTCTTGAGAGATAAATATCAGCAGCAGAAAATTTGTTATTAGAAATGAAAAAGTTTGAGTATAATTAAAGTACACAAGGAGTACACTAAAAGACCCCGAAAAGCTGCAGCCTAAAATAAAATGAAAGAGGGGAGGGGAAAAATGTAAAAGAGTCATGTTAGGAGAGGAGGATTTGAACTCTTGACTGTTTTTGTTTAAAAACACCCGTGATTGTCAATTGAACTACAAGACTATTAGCAATTTTCACAATCATTTTCTTTTTTACAATCATTGATGTGGTAAGTCATAATTAGAGTGTCATCATTTTTACATCGATCCATCGCTGACGTCACTTTTATCAATACTAATCAAAACATATCATTTCAATAATTGTGAAAAGGATTATGAACTTATTATAGTTAGAGGTAGGGTATATCAAACATGGAATTTTCATAGAAAATGGTATTTGCAAATTACTCATTTTTTACGCAACTAAGTTTGGCTAGACAAATGCCAACCCTAGTACTACAACAGTGCTAGACTGCTAGGTGAATCCTTCAATGATCAGATCCATTTCTCTGAATATCTGATAATCATATCAAATCAATGGGGGATGATTCATTGCTCATGGATGTAGTCTTCTGATCACAATTTAATTTGAGAATCTGCAATATGGCATATGGTCCCAACAAATAATCAAGTCTTAATGATGCCTACAAAGTGCTTTGTAAGGAACAATGAGGCCATGACAGAGATACTATAATACTGCATAATTCATTGATTAAAATCATTACTGGTTTTCTTTTAACTTCTTTAAAGAGCAACTTTTAAAACAAAAGAGGCCATTTAATAACTAAATATATAAATGAGAAAAGCAGTAAGCCACAAGAAAAGAGAAATGTAGACATGAGTCAGTGCTGGGACATTAAAAAAGCTCTTTAATGTTTCTGAATTTTATATTTGGAAGCATTCAAAGATATTACAAATTTCGGACAATAAAATTTATTTCTTTCCAAAATTGGCATCATCCACACTTTAAAGGGTGCACTTGCCCTCTTCCCTCCTCAGAATGCTCAACTCCCATAAGCTACTTCATTGAGAGAGAGAGAGAGAGGTCCATCTTATCAAAACAGGATTGAAACTTGAAATGGCTGTGAACCTCCTACCATGTGAGCAAGCAGATGATGACTACATTGACATGGAAGTAAGCTCATACTCTCACTTCCTTTCCCATTCTCTAAGCTCCCCTCCACACCCCAGAGAATTTGAGTTCCAAATGTCTTCCATCTCTCAGGAGAGAGAGCCTACAACTTCACCAGCTGATGAGCTCTTCTACAAAGGAAAGCTCCTTCCTCTTCAGCTCCCACCACGTATACAAATGGTAGAAAAACTCTTGCAAAACTCCAGTCCTGCTTATGATACAAGAAAAGACATCTTTGAAGAATTCTATAGCACCCCATTAACCACTAGTGCCCCAACACCAAATTATAGTACCCCATTTGAGTCCTGCAACATCTCACCCTCAGAATCATGCAGGGTCAGTGGAGAGCTGAACCCAGATGAGTATCTCTACGAGTATTCCAATGAGGTCAGTGGCTTCATTGGTGAACACCCAAAAAAGTCTTGGACCAAAAAGCTCAAGCAGTCCTCACTTGGCTTAAAGCTGAAGGCTTCCAGGGCTTACCTCAAGTCCTTCTTCAGCAAATCCGGTTGCTCCCACGAGTCCTGCACAGCTGCTACAAAGGATGCAGATGAAGGATCGGTTTCAAAAGCCAAGGAATGTATGAATAAGTACATGAAGGAGTCTAAGAAAATCCCATTTGGACAAATTAACAAGGACAAATGCTTAACTTCAACTAGTAGTGTGAGGAGCATTGACAAAGAAAAGAGTGCAGAGATTGGTATTGTTGGTCGCCATAGGAGATCATTCTCCATGGCTATCAAACGCCATTCAACAAAGAAGTCTTCATCCTCTTCAGAATCATCTGGATCTTCTTCATCTTCAAGCTCAAACAATTCAAATGGATTCCATGAGTTACAATTTCTCAAGAGATGTAACAGTGCTAGTTCAGATATTGAGATATCAATCCAAGGAGCAATTGCTCATTGCAAGCAGTCTCAGCAGCTCTTCCATTCCAGAAAGACTGTAACTGAAGTGGGGTTTTGCTCATTGTCAACTTCAAGGATTGCAGTTCTTGAAGATCAAGAAAGGCCAGACCTTTGCAGGGGCTGAGAGAGAGAGAGAGAGTCAGAGAGAAGAAAAACAAGGGCAAAGTACAAAGTTGTAATTGTCTAATGATGTGCTTTCCTTCTTTCATAATTTTGATAATGACTATGCTTTGATCCAAGACTTATAATTGTGTATGGCTTTTTGTAATTTTTAGATCAGAGCAACCTGTGGAAGTTTGTGAAAACTCTGAATAAAAGTTCTCTTCCTCAAAACAAGTTATGTTCAGTACAAATGAATGAGGTTCTTCATATAGATTACTCCACTTAAGTGGGATTTACCAATATTAGTTGATTGACGTTTCTTGTTCCCACATCTTCCTTAGACAAGAAATCATAGCTCCGTCTATTCAAAAGCCACTTTGGAAAATTCTATACAAAAAAATCCTCTTTTATGCACAAGCTGTTTTTCACTTTTGAACACAAACTTCAAAAGTTTCCCACCAAAGGCCTCTTGACTTAATGGCGCCTCCAGTTCCCCCAAAGGGGTGAACTTGGGTTCAATCCACCAATTCCACTTTGGGGTAAGCTTGACTTCTTTGATGTCCATGAAGTTGTTACAGTTTTATTTTGACGGATACCAAAAGGAGTTACAAAGATCATCAGCATATATATACTGCCATATTACTTCTACATTCATGTGTGAAATTACAAATTTGAGTATAGGGCAGCCAGTGTATTCAAATATTGGAAATATTCCTAATAATGGTACAGACACCCGTTTTATGTGATCCAGGACTAGACCTGCTGGCTCTCGAATCCTCAGCATAACCAACATGGAAGATTAGACTCCATGCACATCCCATCACCTGGCTATCAAGTTGACTTCAGTAACTCCAATCTTTTAAGACATTAGTATTCAGGTTGTGGATAACACAATGAATTATAAGGACCAAAGTATAAGAATGAAAAATCAAGATAGCATCTATTTTATATAGACCTTGCTTCTCCTAAATGATTCTAACTAATTCAGGGAACATTGACATCAATTTTGATTCTTCAGGTGTACTGTACAACTAAAAGTCTGGTATTGATAGTAGGATTTTATATCCTTGTTTCTTCTGAAATGGAAGCTATTTGAATCTAGGCTTATTCACCTAGATAATAACTTAATAGGAAGTGGATCTGATAGTGATTGTTTATAATGAGAAATACAATCTTTTCCAATTTTATTAAGTAGCAAAAAGTAATGATCATGTTCCATAACTGACAGTTTCTATCATGGTTATGAAGTTAAAAACTTGGAAGATATAAATTAGAAAAAAAATCCCAAGCTTGTCCATGATTTTGCAAAGCTTTCCTAATGACATTCAAGCATTTCCCAACATAATTCTCAAGGCCTCCTTAATTTCAACTTTGTTTTTAAATGATTAGGAGAAAAGAAAAAGAATATGTGTGTTTGGCTAGCTTATTTTCTGTAAATTTATTTGCTTTTTACTCTGGAGACAAAAAGTGACTTTAGCAAATAAACTGGCTTATAGTTACCTATTTATTCCAAACAAATAGAATTATATGTTGCTTACCTGTAAAGTTAGGTTGTTCTAATCACCAGCCATCACTTCCACAAGCTGACAGGGTTTCCTTCAAATACATTACAAAATAATATAAACTACACAAAGATAAGTATCATTATGTTCCAGACAATTATCAAATAACAGAATTAATCATGACTGTAATACTAGAAGCCCACTTGTCCACCCCTCTAAAGCAACTAAGAGACACCTACGGCCTCCCTTAAATTTCTTATCACTTCCGACAAAAAAAAATGAAACATTCTTTTACAAAGTTTTAGAAAACCGATCAGAATGTTGGAAAAGTGTTAGGATTAAGTTTAAACCGCCCATACTTGCACGGTTACAATATGCAATACCAACAAAGTTAAGCTAAGGAAAGACAATAAAAAAACAAAATATAAGAAGAGGAAATCTTTCAAGTGCAGACAAAAAGCTTTTCAGGTGGCTCTTTTGCCATTCTTTTTATTTAGCTATAGTGGGTGTACAGTGTGCAATACCTTAAACTAAGTAAACATGTCAGCCAGAACTTTGACAGGATTAGAGGCAATGGAAAGTAATAAAAAGGCCAGTTTGATGTTGTTGAGCACCAAGGTGAGAAACCCTTTTCCTCACCCAGCTTCTACAGGGACAAAGAAGGAAATGGAAGGCCTCACATACCTACTGATGTGCCTGATTAGTGATTACCTCAGCTTGTTCTTTTGTAACTTACGTTTTCAAAATGACCCCCAAAACAATTGCACAAAAAGTCAGTGTACGGACACTCATTAGTGTGCACAGTGCACACAAATGGCCTTTCAGGGTCATGAGGTCTGGATGCATAGCTAAATAATGCCTGATATATTTGCAGCCATTACATCTAATCTGACATCGGAATATCTCACTTTTGAGGGTAATTGATTTTACAATTATGTAGTGTTTAACCCAGGGCGGAACTAGGATTTTTACTTTTGGGTGGGGGACTAAACTATCACATTGATTCACAATTCAAGAAAAACTCAAAAGTACCACACATACATAAGTCTTGGATTTTTAATTCCAAAGTGAGTCATAACTCATATATATATCGCATACAAAAGTTCCATTTCTCAAAACTTATCCTATATAAAAGCTTTACATTTTTCTAGACTCTATTGAATATACAAAAGTTTTCTAACTCACTACAAGGAAAAATGTCATAGCTGGGGCCTAATTATTTTCTTGGAAGGGGGGCCAAGTCTATAAAAAAAAAAAATGGTGAGTCTTATATTTGCCAACTACTAATTAATTTTAAAAATTTTGTGAGGGCAACCCCCTTATGTTAGACATAGTTCGTCTTTGGTTTAACCTATAATTATTAGGTCATATGACAGTATATATTTTGAAGTACAATTGACATGAATGCTCTATACCAATACATACAAGTAAGCTAATATTAGAATTTATTGGTATGGAGTAGTACATCACTATGATTTGAGAATAACTAATAATTTTCTGGTGTTTAACTTTGTGCTTCACTAATGATCAATATCGGTTTTTAAGGATAGAGTTTATGGGTATGTACTTGTTGGAGTATTATTATTATTAATACAGGGAACAAGTTCCCCAAGTTTACTTAAAAATTACTTGAAGATAGACTTAATGAGCGTTTGGATAGTTGAAAAGGTTTCAGCGTTTTATGTTTTGTTTTGTTTTTTTTTTTTTTTTTGGGAGAGCGTTTCTTTTTGACTTTGTCTATCAGTGCACTGTTCACACCAACAAAATAAGTGGTGGACAATGCACACCAGTGGGTCTTGTGCACTGTTCACGGGACCTACAAACTTATTTTTTCAGAAATTTTTTCATTAAAAATGGGTCCCATAGCACTATTCACACATTTAAAAATTATTTTGTTACAATATTTTCAATTTTCAGCAAAATAAACGATATCCAAACTGATTCTTAGTGCATGAAACCTTGCACGCCTAAACAAAGTTGCCTCATGTGATCCAGGTAACCTTGTTTTCCTTAGAAAACTGTTGGTCCCAAATCCCAATGGAATAAAAAAGGAGCTTGCAGAATATATATAACCAGAAATGTATATATATATATGTAGCACTTACTAGACAACAAGAATCACTGGTTAGGTAAGTTTGAACTTTGAAGGCTCGGAGGACCGCATGACGTTGGTATGTGTTAGGATTATTGCTGCTAAGTGTTAACAATTCAATAATAATCTCATGCCTAGCTACCACCTGAACCGAAGTTAATGGACTCTAGGTTGGCTTAACCAATGTAAAGGGAAGGAGCACTGAATTCCTCTTCAGCCTCCTCTAGTGGGTCCATCTAGCTAGAACCCTGAACTAATATTTTTTCAGTTGGTCACACCTAGAACTGAGACAATTGCCACCTTTTTATTCATTAATAACAAACAAAAAGAAAGAATCTCTGGAAGAAGAAGAAGATAAGTCTTCGAAATGTTAAAGAAACGAATTCCCTTGATCAAGGGCCCAATGAACAGAGTGGGGTAGAGCAGAGATGGAAATGGGGCCATTTCAGTTATAAAATAGAGCCCACTGCCCATGTATACAGACGAGTTGCTCACTCAGCACAAAAGAAAATGAATAACAATTAAAATTCCTATATGTGTCGAAAGCCTTAATTCAATGATATTGTTTTCATACCAATTTAGAGAGAGGTCTCATGTAACGACCTCACCCCAACTGTGTAGGTATTGTCCGCTATGGAACCTATACTTTTGGCTAGAGCATGGCTTTGATACCATTTGTAACGACTAGTAGCGGCTTTAGGGTATATTTTTAGGAGGGTCAGTAAGAAGATGCATTTTGAGCAAAAAAAAAAAATGTGAATCTTGCCGTACATGATTTCTTTATTACAAAAATTTTCATAGTACGTACTAGCAAGAGAATAAAAGATGAGAAATGTTACATTTACAACATTTTCACAGCACTTTTCCAACAAATTTTAGGTAATAAATTGTTTTAAGTTCTAATTTAAACTCACTACTGAAATTACTTTTTTTCTCATTAGTAACAGCTAGTAATAATTTGCCACTTAAGCTTTATTACGAGCGTATCATGAACATAGCGTTTCTCATATAAGATAAACTAGTTCTTTACATATTGTTTATTAATATGATGAAGATAATAATTATTGTTGCTAAGATTAAATCTTGAAAATCATCTATATATTGTTTTTAAATACAATCAACATATGAATTATTGTTGTTAAGTGAACTCCAAGTGAGATCTAAATTCAATAAACTTTTATGTATTAGTTTATTTCAAATTTGCTAAGATCTAAATGATTTTTTTTTTTAAGATTTAAGATGAACAAATTTATACTTTTGCTATTAGGCTTACTATTCCCCCCCCCCCCCCCCCCCCCTCTCCAATATTTTAGATCAAATTGGTTTGTTATTGGGTGTTTTTTTGTGTGTGTGTTTAAAAAGACCAAGATATTGTCAAGATGATCATATTCAAATTCATTTTAGTTAGGCTTAAAAAAAAATTTAGGTATAGAGGGTTCAAAATTTATTTTAGGAGGGTCAAATAAAAAAAATTAAAAAAAAAAAATATATATATATATATTTATATATATAGGCCCAGCTCAGGGGGTTCATTTGAACCCCCTAGATTGCACCTAGAGCCGCCCATGGTAACGACCCTACTTCAACTGTGTAGATATTGTACTTTGGGGAGAGAACAAAATCGTGAGGGGTATGGGCCCCAAAGCAGGCGGGGTCATTACATCTCATAAAAGCATCTCGTAAGATACCCTCTTGCTATGCAGCTACACTACTTTGTTGTAATTCAGTAATTGAAATTGTGAATATACATAATCCTTTAAGGGTCATGCTAACGAGTGCCCTTAGGGTATTAGTTAACAATTCATTTTAGGAAAGTTTTGACATTACTTTTATGAGAAATGAAAAAAGCTGTCAAAACATTAATTGTTTTTTTTTCTTTTCCTATAAAAATTTTCTTTAAATGGATTATTAACGAATGCCCTAAGAGCATTTGTTAGCATTTCCTTTCAACAATAGAAAGTAAAATGACGTTGTTTAGTAAATACTCCCTCCGTCCCACTTTGTTTGTCCTCTATTCCATTTTAGGATGTCCCAAAATATTGTCCTGTTTCTAAAAATAAAAGTTATTAATTTACTAATGTTCCTATTATACCCCTATTAATTTACTAATTCAATTTTTTGATAAATTTATTTAAGGATAGTTTTGGAAACTTAAACATTTTTAAAAGGTAGACAAGACAATAAATGATGTTCCCTTAAAAAATTTGACTTTTTAAACAGGACAAATAAAGTGGGACGGAGGGAGTACCAAATAGTGAAAGGCTCTTGTTAAAGATATCAAGCCCAATTATAATCAAGACCCAAGCCCAATCCTTACGGTGCAAAATCAAGAATCCTAATTTGTACTTATAGTACAATTCAATTAACTATGGTTTATTATTGTAGGGTTAATTTAGAGTTTAGTCTCCTATAAATTACCTAGGAATTGAGATTATAGTGAAGAATTATTCTGCTCCTTCACAATCTTTGGCTTTTTTTTTTTACCTTTTGTTCCATCAAACCTACATCAAATTCGTTCCAAAAATCTATATCTATATATATCTAAAAGTTGAAGCGTAGCATTTATTGTTGCTACGCTCCAGTTGAGCCACATCAGCTCCATGTCATTATCTTTTTTCTTTCTAATTTTCCTATAATTGTTTTTAACATTTATTTTTTAAATATTTACATTTCTCCAACCTTTCTTCTTCCCTTAACTTTTCATCTCCCCGCTACTTCTCTAACCTTTCTCCCTCTCTTACTTTTTCATCTCTCCACTACCCTCTACATTAATATCATTCTTCCTCTTTCCCTTCATCTTCCTTTATTTTTGTTTCTTCTTATTCACACTTTCTTACTATAAATTTGTCACTACCTCTTCTATTCTATGCATAGTTTTCCCTCACAAAAAAGGGTTCTCTCTCTCTCTCTCTCTCTCTCTCGCAATTTTTTGGTGGATTTTTTATTTTTATTTTTCTTGCATCTCTGTTTTAGGTTGATAATTTTTTATATTCTTTAAAACTCTACTTTGGGTTAATGTGATTTAGTTTTGTTTTTAAAATTGTTTTTTTTTTTTTTTGTTGTTGTCTCTTTGATTGTTAAATGTTATCTTATTGTGTTATAAAGAATTAAATATAGCATATAAAAATATAATATTATTCTATTACATAGTATGATTTGGATAATTTGATATTTATTCTATTACATAGCATGATTTTTTATAGTGCTCAATTTAGATGTTAAACTATGAGACTTTACTAATTTTTATTTATTTTTTAATCCTTTGTGGTGGACAAAACATTCTTAATAGTTGTATTAGAAGTACTCTATAATGCCATTTATTTAGAGAAAAGCAAGGGTTAGCCAAACGAAAATAATCAGATGGGTGATAAATTTTAGCTGTTGCAATTTTATTTTAATTATTATTATTATTTTATAACAATACATGTATAAAAATTTAATTCTTAGATTTTGCTAATAATTTTTTATTAAATAATATGTTTTTGGTGGACGAAATTACATATTTTGCAAAGAAAATAACCTTAATATATTATCAACAACAATTAATTTTTTAGATTTCCTAATTAGTCCAATTAATCATTGTTAAGTTTTATTAATTTTTTAGTTACGTTTTTCAGTGTTTTGGATTATAGGCAGAAAAAATAAGGTTTGAGAAAGATTGTTTAAAACTAAAAGAATAATTTTCAAAATTTATATTCTTTTTAATGATTCACAAAATGTTATATATAAATTTTTATTAAAAATGAATATTTTCATTGACTTGCCGTTTGAATTTTTGAGAAAAATTGTATTATTTTCATTTTGGTACGACAAAATTTATATTTATGATTGTTTCTATATAACATTTATGGTTGTTCTTAGAGCACCCACAGTAGATGTGGAAAATGTGCCAAATGCCAAATATTTGGCACATTTGCCACACCAAACACAAAAAATACCTCCCATCAAATGTTGTATATGTGCCAAAATTATACAATTTTTGTCCGTACTATTGCAAATTTGCAACGGTATGAACAGAAATGGTAAATTGAAATATTGTTTTTTATTCGGTTTTCTCTCCTCTCACTTCTGGTCTTGATTTTTTCTCTCTTCTCACATCAAACCCAGCTCCTTCTCACATCAGACTTAGCTCCTCCCTCAACAGAGAATGAACAAAATGGCACACTCCACATCTTCAAACAATAAGCTCCAAGGCAAGGTGACCATTATCACAAGCTGAAATTGGTGGTTACTGGGTTTAAAGTGGTGGGTTGTTTCAGTGGTTGCTAGGTTCGGATTGGTGGTGGTTGTTTGGGTATTGGCTGGGTTTCATGGTGGAGATCGGGTTTGGGTCACGATGGAGATCGGTTTTGGGTATGGGTCATGGTGGAGATTGTGTTTGAGATCGGTTTTGGGTTTTAGTTGTCTCTCCCTCTTCAGTCGTTTGGGTTTCAGTTCCGGTGGTAGTTGGTGTTTCAATGGTGGAGTTGTGGCTTGAATCGGTTGGGGCTTGGGTTGAATCGGTTGTAGGTGATTGGTACTTTGGCTTGGGCTGAATTGGTGTTGAGATTGGTTGGTGTTCATGGGTATTTTGGTGCAAGCGGCATGGGCGAGGCCACTCCGATCATTGCTGATTGTCATCGCTGCTCCGATCTCGCTGATCTCTCTCTCTTTTTTGGTGGTTGTTTGTTTTAATTTTTGGTGTAGGGGCTGATATTGGTTGTAGTGTTTTTTTTTTTTTTTTTTTGGTAGCAGTGGCTGATATTGGTGGTCGGTGGTTGATTTGTGGGGGTGGCCGGTGGTTGTGGGCTGTGGCAGTTGATCTGCGGTGTGGGTTGTTGTGGGTTGTTGTTGCTGTTGTTGATGATAATGGGGGAGGAGATAATATATTATTTTAATGTGTAGTAAATATTATTTTAATGTATAGGATTGAATTATAAAACATCTGATAAATGGGATGTTGTAAAATGATGTGATAAAATAATAAAGTAGGCATTTGGTGTGGTAAAATGACATAATTTTTGCAATATCTGCTACGGATGCTCTTATAGATTACGAAATAAATTATGGGTTCCAGTTAGCTCAACTGGTAAAGTCTCTGATGGTTGTATAAGAGATCTGGGGTTTAATCCCCGCCTACACTAAAAAATTGATTGGTGTCTTGGTCTGATGATAAAGAACCATCATCAGGAGCGGACGCCATTGGTTAAAACTCTCTCTCTAAAAAAAAAAGATTACGAAATAAATTACTCATTATTAAATTAGTTTAAATTATAAAAAAAAATTAATAAAACTACCATAAAAATAATTATCACGCATAACGCATGCCGGTTTGAGGCTAGTAAAAAATAAAAAAATAAAAATCAAGCCTTGTTCAATGTACCGCCGCTGAAGCCTTATCGAGATATTGCAACGTTGCTGCTCAAGCTTAGCCTTTAAGTGCTGTCACCTTCAACCATGTTTAAAGCCCAAATGTTGCAAATTGACAAAATTGTGGCAAAGCGTGGCCCATCCATTAGGAATTTCAAAGCATGATTTAAGTCTTTCTATGCCTACGACAACCACGTGTTGTTGAAGATGCTTATTGTTTTCAAAGGCTTCAAAGACCATTGAACTTAAAGCTAAAGCTATGTCCTGCTACTCCTATGATTAAATTGTTGTTGGGTTTTAGACCGCTCAACTTATGCATGCCCGCAATCCACTTCACATACACAGTTGCTAATATGAACTGATCTTTATTGCTCTAAGTTGCTTTATACCTTGTAAGTTTCTATGGCCTCTATTAATTGCAAGATCAGGGTTGTCATCACTGCCTACTCTATAGGATCATCCTAATTTATTCCCTGTCATGAAAAACATACGAACAACCTCGATGATCTTGGTGATTACTGCTTCGCTAATCGGTAGCCTCATATATATTGTCTTTTCTTTTTTTATTATGCGGCTTCATCACGCCTCTAATAAATAGCCCCTACAGGTATAATGTGCACCACTTTTCATTGAAATCTCAATCGTTGGTGCATTTGGATTTCATTAAAGCCTTTAATCATTGCATGCATCTCACCAATCATTGCTCTATTTAAATCGGGTGTGTCACTTTGTTTTTAGCATGGATTATGATTTTGGGATCCGTTTGTCCGTGTGAGTCACCCAAATCACATGAATTGACAATTTTATATTTGGGTTCTTCGACATTATTAACTCAGTCACATACTTCATCACAACGTTTAGTGTAGACACCCATAGGCCATAGCAGCCCCTCCTTGTTCAGTGATGCACCCTTCCTAAGCCCTTATTATCTTCTGGCATTCATCAAATGTTCAAATGTTGTAGTTCATTGTCATAATCAAAAGTTTACGCATTAATTCTACACGATTCATTCTCCATCCATGTTGGTCATTCATGGTCATCTTTTTCAAGACATTTGAGGCATTTTCACTTTCCAAACTCATGTTGTTTTCAAGCTTCCACTTTGAGTTTGAGTGGATGCTAAAGAAGGTATCAAGTCCAATCATAATCTAGACCTAAACCCAATCCTTGATGTGCAAGTCAAGAATCCTACTTGGAAGTACAAGTCAATTAACTGTTGCAATTATAGGGTTCAACCTCTTATAAATAATACCCCTCATTGTAACACAAGAATTGAAATTATAATGAAGACATAGTTGTCAAAGGCTTTCCTCCATACACAAGAATTGGGATTATAACTTCAATAATGAAGTTATAGTTGTCAAAGACTCAAAGGCTTTCCTCCATATATATAGGCTGTAATTTTTGTGTTTTCTCATTCTCTCTATTCTCTCTTTTATAATTTAAAAAATTCTAACAGGTCCATATGCTTTGAGATAAAAGTATTTTTATGGTTTTTTTTTTTCCCCAATAAAATAAGTAAATTTAGAAAATAAAAATAATGTGTTTTAATTATTTGGTTGAGAACATGAAATTAATATTTTAGTGATTAGTTGCTCTGAACATTCCTATGTTAAAATTAACAAAAACAGACAAATAAGTCCATGATTGTAATAGCAGAGAAGGTATAACGAGTTGAGGGAAAGGGGGAGGAGCAGAGGTGGTTAACTACTGTTACTGAGATCAACATCTGTACTTACATATCTCATATTAAAAGCAACATTACATGATTTTATCATTCCAAGTTTTGGATCCCAAAAAATAAGCCTGCAGGGATGTGGGAATACATAGACATGCACAAGAATGTAACTGTTAGAGGTATTGTTTCTTATTGAATACCAAAGCGATTCTTAAAGGCATACCTAAACACGTTTGTACTCTCTTCTGCATGCATTTTCCAGTCTATATAGTCCTACATACTTCCAATACTAAAAGTCCCCCAATCAAAGGGCATAAATCCGATCAACTTCTGAGTTGGAGAATTCAGATTGCGGCCACGAGTTGGACATGCTCCTACTCTTGTCTCTCCTCCTCATTGAACGATTCCTCTTCGACTTCACCACATAATAAGTCATGGTGCCAAGAACCCCAGCCATTATTGCTCCCCCCACAACTGTAACCAAAATCGCAGCCCATTTATGCTTCCTCCCAACCACAATATATGAGGATGCCATAAATGCCACCGAAGTGCACACAGAAGCCAACCACATCAACTTGTTAATTATCTCCACTACCCGTTTTTCGGCTTTTGTCTCGCCTCTAACCAGTGTAATTTGAACAACCACAACAGCCAACGATGTAAAAAGTGCAACGGCATTGGAGATGAAGAAAATTTTAAAAGAAATTGATTTCGCCACCACAGCCGAACCATTATCATTATCCCCACCAGGCAAAGTGAAAATAGCTGCAAAGGCAACGGTGGCAAATAGCACAGCCACCACAGTAACTGAGTTAGTGGCATTGTTGATACCTTCTCGGTGAAGTTTCCTGAGCTCTTTAGAAATATTATGAACATTTTTGTTAGTTTTCCTTGTTTGTTCAAGCTGGATATGAACATCATTTTTAATTTGAGTCACAGTTTTCCTCAACTCATCCCTTGGTTGGTTCAGTTCATTAGCTCTGAGAGCATTATATCTCAAAAGGCAGTCCTTTATATCTGACGACTCTGGGGAAAGGGGAAGCTCTACAGCTATGTCAAGAGCTGTTTTGTGGTCTCTGGTCAGTGCATTGACATTAGTGTCAGGAAGGGATAACAACTCAGTCACTATCTGCAAGGAGAAAAGGGAAGGTCAGTTCCAGGACAACTCTTTTCCCCTTAAATGTATATATGCAGACTTCAAATAATATAAAGCATGCACAACTGGAACATGCAATCAAATGAGTTATCTGTTATGCCCAGAGAGTAGAGGGGGTACATCATAATATAATTTACTAACTTGGCATAAATCGAAAAACACAGAAGTTGGATAATTTTAGTCTAATATAGCTGATTATTGTGGCTTGGTTCAATTCCATTGTTAATTCAAATGCAATATAGTGAATTCAAATTCAAAGGAAGAAAAATTTTAAGAAAAATAAGCATGACATACATGAAAGAAGCAATTAATACATACTAGTTTTCCTGCTGCGGTGTTAAAATATGAGGAAAACATTTGAGGTGCTAAAATAGGAGGAAAACATTGATGGTAGAAGACCAAAGCAACATGATATTTTTCATCTTTCATAGTACAATTAATGCCCAAGAGAAACAATAAAGAATTTGTGACAAGGTACTTAATTTACACTACATTAGCAAGTAAGCACAAGTTCATTACAGAGATGTTAATTGCATTGTTTGAAAGAGATAAGATCCAAGCTACACACTTGCAGAGATAAAGTGGCAGGCATTTGGACATTGGAGAGATTCAAAGGAAGTAGTAGAGAATGCATGTAAAAGAAAAGTTGGTACTAGAAAGGAGAGAGTAGCTTGATTAGAAACAAAAAAAAAGGATGAAAGAAACTAATTTAAAACTTTAGTTTTAGGCTGACACTAGGCATCAATCTGATTTAAAGTCGTTGACCATAATTTAAAATATATGGTTTTTGTTATTATTATTTATATGTAGAAGATACAAATATTATTAGCGTTCAAAAGATATGTGAGCAATCGAATCTCTCAAAGGATACACTTCTAATTCTAAACAAAAAAAGTGCAGCATCACCAAAAGAAGCACCTACCTCTACTCGCTTTTTCCTTGTGGCTACATGTAACGCTGTATTGCCAAATTTATCAGGAAGCATAACAATTGCAGCATCAGCACCAAGAAGCAATTTCACCACCTCACAGCTCTGCCCTTTTACAGCCATATGCAGAGCAGTCTGCCCCTTCTTGTCAGTCCTTCGTGCTAACTGTGAATCTTTGGTCAGCAATGCTTCTACAACGCCAAGATGCCCCTGTCGGGCAGCCAAATGCAATGGATTTTTCCCATTATTCCTAGAGATTTCCAACAAGCTACAATCCTTTGACAGTAGTTCATTAACTACTTCTGTATGGCCTCTTGCAGCTGCAGTTATAAGAGGAGTTGCATTTGATGGGCCGATTGTTTTGCTGAGCCCAGGGTCATGATCTAGTAGCACCTGGACAATGGCTGTAACAGAAGAATCATTATCAGTGCACTGTCAATTGTATAGAAACCAGAGATTTTGCAACTAGTAGCATATTTTACATATGTAGTCATTATGACATTCAATTCTTTGGTCTCCATAACTTTCATGATTTTAAACAGATTAAAATGGAAACTTGTAATCTTGAAGACTGAAGCAGAAATCAGGGCCAAAAGCAATAAAACTAAAAAAGTGGAAATTCAATAGTAAGGGGCCGATTACAATCCAATTGAGCTCACCATTTCTTTTTGGTAAACGATAATCTTCTAAACGTTAACACATATAAGCTAATACCGAACCAAAACCCACAGAGAACCTTTATAACTGTTAACTTGTGTGAACATGTGCTCTATGAATGTTCAATTTTGATATCTATCCATATATAGGCATTTAAAGGACAACTGCAAAGAAATCTTTTTTCTCAGTTAACTAACTTGGTAGTTCATGAAGTTGCAAGTTGCTACTTTAGGAAGCATAGACACGGACACGGACACAGACATGGGTACCATACAGTGACACGAGCAATAATGGCCGGTACAACACTGGTATGACACGGTAACGACACCCTAAATGAAGTGTCCGTGCTTCCTAGCCGCTACTTCTCTTAATTGCAATCAAACAGAGCCCAACTGTCAAATACCTTATATAAACCTTCTACAATTACCATAAGTAATGCATTTATACCTATATAACAGCATTCATTGAATAAATGCCACATCTCTAATAAATTCAATACCTATATAAGCTTAACTTTCATCTTTAATAATCTCTACCATAATTCAAACTAAAAAAAAAATACAAAAATACAAAAATTCATAAACCACATAATCAAAAACAAGATAAAGCTACTTGATCCCTTACCATGGTGGCCTTGACTTGCAGCTATATGCAACGGATCAAACCCGGACCGGTTCTTCTTCGTAAGAGTTTCTGGAGTCGAATACTTCAACAATTCCTTCAAAATATCTAGGTACCCCTTATCCGCCGCCGTAAACAGCGCCGTCTCTCCCAACTCATTCACTTCATTCACAACCGCAGCCCGGACTTCCGCGACTTCGGCCGCTAATTCCGCGCCGCTCAAATTCCCCATCATCTGCGAATCGATATCTCCGAGTATCTGCCTCACGGCGGCCAGATCGCCGCGCTGCGCCGCCAAGTGGAGCTCGGTGTCGTTGTGCCGGCCAGTCACCTGCTTCACGTACTTCTTCTTCCCGGCTTGATCGATCCGCTTGCCGGAATTGGATAGAACTAACGCCGGAGCCGTGGCTGTCGCCGATGGAGACGGAGACGGAGACGGAGACGGCGACGGTGAAGGCGAAGGAGAGGTCTCGGCGAGAGGGTTTTGAGTCGATGATGGCGTTGGAGTCATCGTCAGTCCCTTCTCTAAGTCTCTCTCACCTCCTGTTCCTATTCAACAAAAATTAACAACTACAAAGTCAAAATACAGTACCTAACAATTTTCTTGAAATCAAAACGATCGAAGTGATTGAAGAGAGTACCTTGTTCGATTTGTGACGCCATGGATGAATTGGAAGAGAAAGTGGAAACCCTAGGGAGTTTGCTGTTAAGCTTAGGAGGTCATCCAGAGAGAGAAGGGAAAGGTTAGGTGTGAGATTGAGAAAGAGAGAGAGAGAGAGAGAGAGGAAATAAGAGGAAGTGGACAAAGGAAAAAGGAGAGGAGAGGAACGTGCAGAGAAGGAGAGGGAGAGAGAGAGAGAGAGAGGATGCGTTGGAAACTTGGAAGTTCGAGTAAGAAAGTTTTTGTTTGTTTGTGATGAAAGATGAAAAAGACCATTGCTGTTTGAGCTTTTACTGTAGTCAGCAAAGAAACTGGCCCACTTCAAGACTCTACTACTCTATACAGTGAGGCCATTCCATGAACTTGCCGCGAAATCACTAGTAAAAATAGACTTCACTGTGGCCGCCCGCCGGTTTAATTTCTAAATAGTCGTTTACTGTTTCTGTTAGGTATAACAAATGAAAACACGAGGGACGGAAAAATAAAGCAATGCACGCAAAATACACGTAGTCGTAGTCTCGTAGACTCATAGGGCCTGTTTATTATCCTGCCTTAAATTCACATTTTTACATTTTAAACAATATTACATATTTTTTTATTTATATATATTTTAATTACACGTATTTTAAAAAATTACAATCCCCAAAATCTTACACATCATTATATAATTGTGTAAAAATTATCTACAATTATAGTAATTATATATAAATTTACATTGACACTATTTATTTTGTAGTGAATGATAGTAATTGTGTGTTGTGGGGCCCAATAATTTGTGGCCCTGGCCCATTTACTCATTAGGGGCCTAAAACCCGAGCCGAGAAGGGTTATAGCTCAGAATCGGTAATACAAGTACAAAATAGCCTTGTGACGCAGCTGAGGACAATTCGGTCCTCGGCAGGTCCGAGATCTCACAGGAAGGAAGGACAAAAAACGATCTAGACACAGCTTGGGAAAAGATCTAAAATATCTACGTCATTTAGAAAAGGGTACGCTGGGAAATATAACGACCAGGGAAAGCTGCCCTTACTGCCATTCAATACTCTGCACCTGACAGAACCATATTCTCCAGCTTTTACAACCACCCCCAACCACTCTGGGTATGGGCGGATGGGACAAGTATCAGTCTTGGAAAATCGAACCCCACACGAGGATGTTGGATAAGGAAGACAAGCTAGTATAAAAGGAAAGATAAGCAATCTGGGAAGAGGGGCTGGGAAAAATGGCCAAAAACCAGAGCCTCCCAGCCCGCCTCCAGGAGAAAGACTCCCATGGCGAACATAACTTAAATCATATACGAACGTTATCAGAACCCGCCGTTTGGTGACCAAGGCCTAACCTTTCAAACCCACGCTCTACAAATGATATTGTTTGGGTCTTTTTACGTGCGAACCCAACACTGTTACGGTTCATTACGAATCGTGTCCTTACAATTGGCGCCGTCTGTGGGGAAGGCTTGTGTGTTGGCATAGACGGTAAGTCGGGACAGTTCCCTTGTCATTTCTAGCGGCCGGTTGTTGTGTTCTAGCGTAAAGTTCCACTAGGGGCTATGTTTCTTTACTAGGGGCTACGCTTTGTAGCGTCAGCCGCATAGATGGTTCTAGGGGCTCGGCCGAGGAGATAATTCCCTCAAAACCAAGGTCTTATGCCATAACTGAGGGGTTATTTTCCCCCAACTACTTATCAGTATTAACTAAGTTTTGGACAAAACCAAGGTATTGTATGGTCCTCGGACTCAAACCTATGGGGAAACCAACTACTTAGATGAGAAAACTGAGTTTTGGACAGAACCAAGGTATTGTATGGTCCTCGGACTCAAACCTATGGGGAAACCAACTACTTAGAAGAGAAAACTGAGTTTTGGACAGAACCAAGGTATTGTATGGTCCTCGGATTCAAACCTATGGGGAAACCAACTACTTAGAAGAGAAAACTGAGTTTTGGACAGAACCAAGGTATTGTATGGTCATCGGATTCAAACCTATGGGGAAACCAACTACTTAGAAGAGAAAACTGAGTTTTGGACAGAACTAAGGTATTGTATGGTCCTCGGACTCAAACCTATGGGGAAACCAACTACTTAGATGAGAAAACTGAGTTTTGGACAGAACCAAGGTATTGTATGGTCCTCGGACTCAAACCTATGGGGAAACCAACTACTTAGAAGAGAAAACTGAGTTTTGGACAGAACCAAGGTATTGTATGGTCCTCGGACTCAAACCTATGGGGAAACCAACTACTTAGAAGAGAAAACTGAGTTTTGGACAGAACCAAGGTATTGTATGGTCCTCGGACTCAAACCTATGGGGAAACCAACTACTTAGAGAGAAAACTGAGTTTTCAAGGTATTGTACTCGGAAACCTATGGGGAAACCAACTACTTAGAAGAGAAAACTGAGTTTTGGACAGAACCAAGGTATTGTATGGTCCTCGGACTCAAACCTATGGGGAAACCAACTACTTAGATGAGAAAACTGAGTTTTGGACAGAACCAAGGTATTGTATGGTCCTCGGACTCAAACCTATGGGGAAACCAACTACTTAGAAGAGAAAACTGAGTTTTGGACAGAACCAAGGTATTGTATGGTCCTCGGACTCAAACCTATGGGGAAACCAACTACTTAGAAGAGAAAACTGAGTTTTGGACAGAACCAAGGTATTGTATGGTCCTCGGACTCAAACCTATGGGGAAACCAACTACTTAGATGAGAAAACTGAGTTTTGGACAGAACCAAGGTATTGTATGGTCCTCGGACTCAAACCTATGGGGAAACCAACTACTTAGAAGAGAAAACTGAGTTTTGGACAGAACCAAGGTATTGTATGGTCCTCGGACTCAAACCTATGAGGAAACCAACTACTTAGAAGAGAAAACTGAGTTTTGGACAGAACCAAGGTATTGTATGGTCCTCGGACTCAAACCTATGGGGAAACCAACTACTTAGAAGAGAAAACTGAGTTTTGGACAGAACCAAGGTATTGTATGGTTCTCGGACTCAAACCTATGGGGAAACCAACTACTTAGAAGAGAAAACTGAGTTTTGGACAGAATCAAGGTATTGTATGGTCCTCGGACTCAAACCTATGGGGAAACCAACTACTTAGGTGAACTCAAACCTATGGTAAGGTCAGCTACTTAATAAAGATTCTAAGATGCTCAACCTCGGCTCAAATACCATAAAAGGTTAAAGCTATTAAAGTTGTTAGAAAGATGGTAAAACACCCTATTACTCAGCAACCTGGAGGGGTTGTTCATTTCCGGGTTATATGTCTTCGGATGATTACCTCTTGCACCGCACCTAGCATTCAGTTGTCATCTCGGCTATTTTTGGGGTAAGTGTTGTTTTCACAGGTCGGCAGTGTTGTGCCAAGCAACTTTGATTAAATTCATGATAATAACTTTTCCTTAGCAAAAGTTTTTGACCCTAAGTGTCATTAGTTCAAGTCTGCATTATTGTGCCAAACAGCACTCGTAAGTCCATAACAGCGCCTTTTTCCTTGATAAGGGACTTCAGCCCTAAGTCTTGTGCTTTAAGGTCGGCGGTATTGTGGCAGGCCGACCCAATAAGCTCATCATAATGTCCTTTCTTTTTCTTCCTAATAGGGGTTTCAGCCCTAAGTATCACTTGTTCGATTCAGTATTATTAAGTCGGATAGTTTCTATAAACACAAAACAAGATCTTTTTATTAACTAGGATTTCGGTCCTAGACGTCGGTCAAAGTGTAAAAATAAAAAGAATTTACAAGATTGTATATCTATTCACGGCGTAATCATTTCGGAAATAAAGAGATAGAACATATGAAATAAAGCGATAACCATTTTTATTAATATAAAGAGGTATTACAACGTACAAATAAGGGCTTAAACAAGCCTATACAGAAGGTGGATTACAAAAATAATAAAAGAAAGACAACAACAATATAACAAATAGACAGTCCGATGTCTTTTTCTCTCGTCTTCGAAACCCTTCCAAACTCTGCCCTAGTAGCGCCCATATTGAGAGAAGGACCTTCTTCAGAAGAAGAGGGAGGAGATGAAGAGAAAGAAGGAGGAGAAGAAGAGGAAGAAGGAAAAGCGCCAGGATGGATCTGGCGGTGGAAAGAAGAAGAAAGAGAGGTAAAAGGAGGCACCAGTGAAGGAAGAGAGGAAGAAGCAGGGACACTTGGTCCCTGCGTCAGTCCTGACTCTTAACACGTTGGTGCCATGTTAGTTATGCTCATAAGAGAGCGGCTGGTACTGATAATGGGTGGCCCCAGCTCAGTCACGCCGAAAGTTTGACGTGACGAGCCCCTGCTTCGGATTTTGGCTGAAAGGAAGGTAAAAAGGATCTTGAGTCTCCACCATCCCTGCCCTGACCGAGCCATTTTGAGTCTCATAAGAATATGGTGTTTTTGGGAGATGTACGGTTCCTCCATTACTTATTCCTATCTCGAACGTATCACGATTTAAAGTGTAACTAGCGAGTAAAGTAAACTCTGAAGGAGGATAAGGGTATCAGATTTCAGAAGGGTGAAAATGGTCACTGTATAAGAGAAATAGCCTCCTACTTTTCTTCTTATATGAAGAACAAAACGGAGGGTATTTAATCTGTCCAGATTTCCAAGCAGATCTGTAAACGAAAATGTACCCGTTCCACTTCCCCACATCGTCAACGAACCGTTGAAATTAAATAGTCTCGTGAATGGAAGTCATTAAAGACGCGTTTCGGACAATCAAACGACGGAGACGCGTTGTGAATGAATTCATAGTAATGTCTCGTAGTCCGGTATGTTTCCTGGGTAGATGAAAAGACGCCAGTATTAATGAAAGACAGAGTTAAACGAGCCATAATAAAAGGCTTGACATTATCAAAATCCTCCTCTCCAACCATAAGGTCGGGCAGCAGGATTTTGAGGGGCTATTGTGGAGCCCAATAATTTGTGGCCCTGGCCCATTTACTCATTAGGGGCCTAAAGCCTGAGCCGAGAAGGGTTATAGCCCAGGATCGGTAATACAAGTACAAAATAGCCTTGTGACGCAGCCGAGGACAATTCGGTCCTCTGCAGGTCTGAGATCTCACAGGAAGGAAGGAAGGACAAAAAACGATCTAGACACAGCTTGGGAAAAGATCTAAAATATCTACGTCATTTAGAAAAGGGTACGTTGGGAAATATAACGACCAGGGAAAGCTGCCCTTACTGCCATTCAATACTCTGCACCTGACAGAGCCATATTCTCTAACTTTTACAACCACCTCCAACCACTCTAGGTATGGGCGGATGGGACAAGTATCAGTCTTGGAAAATCGAACCCCACACGAGGACGTTGGATAAGGAAGACAAGCTAGTATAAAAGGAAAGATAAGCAATCCGGGGAGAGGGGCTGGGAAAAATGGCCAAAAACCAGAGCCTCCCAGCCCGCCTCCAGGAGAAAGACTCCCATGGCGAACACGACTTAAATCATATACGAACGTTACCAGAACCAGCCGTTTGGTGACCAAGACCTAGCCTTTCAAACCCACGCTCTACAAATGATATTGTTTGGGCATTTTTACGTGCGAACCCAACACTGTTACGGTTTGTTACGAATCGTGTCCTTACATGTGTGAAGGAAGAAAAACAATTAAAAAATCAAGAAAATTTGATATGTTAATGAAATAAAGTTTAAAATAGATTATATAATGAGTATTTTTGAAAAATTGTTATATAAAGTAGAAAAATTAAGTTTTTAGATTAAAATAAACATTAATTTTTGCACGACTTGATATGCATGCCTTATTTCTTGAAATTTGATTAAAAGAATAATTTTTTTTTTTGAAAGCGATTAAAAGAATAATTAGAACATTCATTAAACCTAGAACATTTTAATAATTTAATCATGTCTAAAAATTAATTGGCTGTTAAAATAATTTTAGACACTCCATTGCCAAAAAATTCATCACTACTAAAATTAATAAGATGAAAATAACCAAATTTTTTAGTTAACAACCACATTTCCCTTTTTTGCTTTGGGCAATGACATGAGTTCATTATAATAAGTAGCTAAAGTTGACTCTAAGTCTTGGCGACAAATATTATTTTAATGATTATGGTGTATTTTAAATTGAGTAGTAATAGTTAGTTATGTGTAAACATGACATATAACTACAATTATGTTTTTAAAACACAATTTCAATTGAACTGTGTGCAGCAATATACAACTTATTGTGTGCAACAGCTCCTAGCTGAAATGAGATGCAATTTTACTTTCCATGTCCAAGCCTTCACACGAGAACTTTCACAATGGGAAAGATCGGAAATATTTCATAGTCAACATGCTGGATGATATATAGTACAGTCTACAGAGCAGCCTCATGAATTATTAAGGGTAAATAGTTACAAGCCAGAGAGTTGAAGGTCAAAGTTGTAGTCTGTAGCTTCAGGCTTCTGATCCAACTTGAACATTGAGGGTCCCTTCGGCCTGAATTTCCTAGAAATTGTACAAAGAAAATTAGAAAGTGAGACAAGGAGAATAGCTAGCAATATTGATGTTTTTGGCATTTCTACCTGTACTGCTTTAAACTTGTCTTCCACTTCCACTAGATGTTTGTCGTTTTCATCATCCGAATATTAGGTTTGGAAAATATGCATCAATAGTGAGAAATTGTGGGATGTAGCAGCAAATGTTTGGGGAACGATCAATTGTATATATATATAGTAACTTATAATATCTCCTGGTAGGGTTTGTAATGAAATGGTGTCACAAACTCATAGGACATTAGAAGCCATTCATTTCTTCTTTGATAAAAGAAACCTCTATTTAAAATTAAAGTGAATAGTGAGTGCTTGAAAAAACTCCACACCCTCAGTTGTTTATTTATTTATTAAATTGTAGATATACGAACCTCTAAATTTATGGATAATTTTGATTTTGTCTCTTGAAGTTTTTGTCTCTCAAAATTTCAAAATTTAACGCACATAACATTTAAATTAAAGCCTTTTCGTTCATTTCCGTTAATGAAATGGTTATTAAATGCCACCTCAACTCAAATTGATATAATTTTAAAGGCATTAAAACTACGTCATTTTATCTATATTAGCAAGCTTTTTATTTATTCTTATAATTAAAATTTTAAAATTCTTGCACGTCTTTTCTTATTATATTAAGGGCTCTGTATATGTGTGTAGATTTGTGTACCCTTTTCCATTGCCATTCAAATTTGTTGTCACCACCTTCGCCACCATTGTTCGGATCCTCCTTTGCCATTAAAAAAATAAAAAAATAAAAAAAATAACATTTTGGGATGAGTTTGCATTTAATGAGCATATCTCATCCACAAATATAGACAGAAAAGAATAATTTCAAATGATAGGTAATGTTAGAGTGTGAATCAAAATTTTGAAACTTTAAGGGGCAAAATTAAAATTATTTAAAACTTTAAGGATGTAAATTTCAATTTAGACAATTAAAAAAACTCAATCAATGGGATAATTGGGGCTGTGAAGTAATTTCGAATCTCTTCTTCTTCTTTTTTTCTTCTTTTTTTTTTTTCCTTTGAAAGAAATACTATATGAAAAAAAGAGTAAAACTCAAGTATATAGAATAAATTTTAATTTAAACCCCATATTTTATATGCGGTCTCAAATTGAATGCTGTAATTTCAAAATTTTCAAATCAAACTCTAAAGTTTAGATTAGTCACAAATTAAACTTCATAATTTGTGGGTTCCAAATCAAACCTTGGACAATTTAAATCTTTGAACTTTTCAAATTTGATTTGGGCGTTTAGTTAATTATCAAGTTTGATCAAGGAGTTAAATTAATACGTTTTTAAAAGTTCATGGTTTAATTTAAAACAAATGAAACTAGAGTGAATTTATAATAGTCTTAATTTTCATGGTTTAATTTGAAAATTTTGAAACTGCCCCCACAATTATATGGTTAAGCTATAATTTGTTCTAAAAATATTGATAATATATAAGAAATAAGCCATTTATTTCGAATAAGCTCATGGCCAAAAAGACCACAGGGGCTTGCAAATTGCAATGGGGCAATTGGATGGGAAGGAAGGAGTTAATTAAATCCTTCCACGTTATGTTTGATGAAGGAATCTTGACTAATATTCATGTGTTAATGAAAAATTTTTAGGTATTTTTGGATAATAAATAAATTGTGCTCATTTCTCTCATATTTATAATAAAATTTATTATAAATTTAATAAATAAATCATATCATAAATATAAAAATACAGAATACTATTTTCCGTATTTCGGAATTCTTAAGCATTACTTTGTGTTAGCAATTAACAAAGCCATCACTGATTGGACAAATTCGTATCTAACTCGTAGACTCATAGTCAAACAAGCTACATGAGTCCACAAAATGTCGCTTTCATCTTGCAATGGTTTTCTTGCAAATTAGGTATTTGCATATGGATTTTGGAGACAAGGCCACCAAATGGTGTTTTTATTTTTTTTTGGGACAAGACACATGAGTCCAAGTCAAATTCACGTGTAAAAAGTCTCCTTTTTATCCTACTAGTGTGTAAAATAGGCATAAGTTCACGTCACCTTTTTCGGTGCCCATAACTTTTTTTAATTTTTTGGTCCAACATATAAAGAATCATTTTCTGTGAAAGCTTATTGGGGATGTACGGTTAAGTAAGTTTAAACACATTTTTAAGCATTTTAAACAATATTATACATTTTTTTAAACATTTTTTTTATCCATACATATATTAAAAATATCAAAATAACATTATTCAAATTCTTTTACCAAACACCCTCTTTACTTTTCTTATCGGTTTGATGAGTTTATTCTGAGTTTATTTCCCTCTTTTTCATTTAAACTAAATTACAAATTGCATCTTTAAAATTTAAGGTGATTTAAATTTGGTTCACGAACGTTTAAAAATTTGTATATGGATCTCTAATGTTTTGTAATATTTGAAACAAGTTTTATCCCTTAAAAATAAAATAAATAAATAAATAAAAAGAATAAGAAACAAGTCATTTTACCCATACCAATTGTTTTTTTTAGATAAAGAGAAGGAAAAAGTGAGATTCGAATCATAAGCATGAGATACTACAAACTACAAAAAATATTATTATTACTTAATTATCACATGAAACTTTGTCCATATCCTATATTGATATATTCGTTAAGTGCAATTTAAACTTATAACAAAAAATAAAAAATAAAAATTGAAACTACATTATTTTGGACCCCATTTAAGCTACAATAGCATGACTTTTATTAATCAATTTAATATATATTTTTCTTTTAAGGGTATTGTAGGGTTAAAGGCCCAAATCATATATTGGGCCTTGGGCCTTGGCCGAGAGTGTGAGTAGTCCAAGGACGAACGAATGGTAATGAATGGTTTAGACTTAGGACTTAATGAGCAAGATACAAATGAGAATATGGTCCAAGGAGGAATATCTTCTCGGATAAGCTAAATATAGATCAGATGTAGATCCTAATGATCAAAGTGACAATCTAGGAAACTTTAATGATAGGGACGTGCGCTATAAACGTACAAGAAAAATGGGAACCCAAAAATATATAAGAGAAAGCTACTACCACCGCATTGAATGCTATGTAGCTAACTCCTTGACCGCATTAATGAGGAAATGACCTCTGAACAATACTTTTTCAGCCTTTTAACCATCTCCCAAAGACTTCTAGAGGAGGCTGATGGGACAAGTATCAGCATAAATTATCAACTGTCCACATGTAGGGTAAAGATGAAGGAAGAGATGTAGTATAAAAGAGAGTAGAGACCCCAGAGGAAGGGGACCAGGGAAAAAGAGAGAAAAGGCACTGTAGCAATCTAAATTGCACTTGTAACGTGTCTAATTGATTTATATGAAAACCTACCTCCTCAGACAATGAATTCATTCAGCTCTATGTTCCTTGTTCTTGCTTAATCATCTTCTACATCCATACTAGCCGTTGTCAAATTCATTAGGGCCTAGTTCTTTAGCCCACTCTCTACAAATTTATTGTACTGGGCTCACTGGGCCAATATCCCACACACTTTGGGCTTGGGCTGTAAAACGTGTCCCTACAGGTATGATTTGCAATTTAGTCTTTTTAAACTTATCTAACTTAGTTGTTTATGTTCAACAATTTAAACTTAATTTTTTAAATTACAATTGTAATTTTGCCCCCTTTAAACAAGTCCAGACCAACACTTATTTTTCAATAATGTTAGTTTATCTGGCATATGTATAGCATTTTAATACCTTACCTTTTTTTTTTTTTTTTTCTACAACTTATTTTTACTTAGTTTATGTTTTAAGCAAAATAAATCAATGAAAACAAACTCATCCAAACATACTAATTAAAGTTTTTTGAGAGGATTCAACCCGAAACATATATCACAACTTGTTGAAATAATCATGTGTGAATGATGTGACTAAGTACAAAGTAAATTGTAGGGACTAGGGCCCAAAATAATGTATTGGGCCTTGGGCCTTGTTTGAGGACACTAACAAGTCTGAGGAGGAGGAGATAACTATTAAATGACTCCCAGTAAAAGTCTCATCAGTGGGAGATGAAGGGAAGGAGGTCCGAGGAGGAATTCCTCCTTGGACACGACAAGTGTAGTTCAAGTATGTACTCTAACAATTGACATGCGCCCTATGAATATGTGAGAGGGAAGGAAACTCGAAATATCTAAGAAAAAGCTGCTACCACCGCATTAAGTGCATTGCATCTACTTTTCTGGCCGCATTAATGTGGAGAGGACCTCTGAACAGTGCTGTCTTGGCTACCACAACTCACAAAAGGCTGAAAGGGGTGTCTGATGGGATGGATACTCAAGTGAGGATCCAGATGATCAACAAGTGTAGGGTCTAGATGATTAGAAATGAGCTATATAATGTGGAAGAACCCCCATGAGAGGGGGTGGTGAAAAACAGAGAGAGAACACTGTAGCCTACTAAACTATCTTAATATCCAACTGTGATCAGTATTCATTAGCTTTGGCCTCCTTGGACTAAAAATCCATTGACACCAATGTCTCTTATTTGTGCTTGATTGTCTTTTAATTCAATATTAGCCGTTGCCCAACTTATTAAGACCTAGTTCTTTGATCCATACTCTACAAATTCATTGTATTAGGCTCATTAGATCAAGACTCCAGATTGGTTGTGGGCCAAGTGAAGGGCGAGCTAGAAGCTAGAGATATGAGAATGCAGGAGTACCTGAGTTAGGTCAGGCGCTTGCAATCGGATTTTGAATTCTTCGACTTGTCACACGTCTCTAGGAGTGGAAACACGCATGCAGATTCATTGGCCACTCTTGCCACATCCTCAGAGCAGGGTTTACCTCGAATCATCCTTGTCGAGGACTTGTATAGGGTAGATGTAGTCAAGAAGGACATGGTTCGAATCAATCAAGTCAGAGTGGGTTCGAGCTGGATGGATCCTATAGTGAGCTTTCTTAAAGATGATACACTACCAGAAGAGAAATCAGAAGCTGAGAAAATACGAAGAAAAGCTCCTCGGTTTTGGCTGTTCGAGGATCACAAGCTATACAAGCGCTCCTATTCTGGGCCGTATTTGCTATGTATACATCCTGAAGCGTCAGAGCTATTACTTGAGGAGTTGTATGAGGGAATTTGCGGGAGTCACACAGAGGAAGATCATTGTCCCACAGACCCATCACTCAAGGATATTGGTAGTCGGGTATGCAGAAGGAAGCCCAAGAATACGTCAAGAAGTGTGATCAATGTCAGAGGTTTGCTCCAAATATTCACCAATCGGGAGGGGTCCTCAATCCTCTCTCTAGCCCTTGGCCGTTCGCTTAGTGGGGCTTGGATATTGTAGGCCTTTTCCCTAAAGTGGCAGGAAATAAGAGATACCTATTGGTCGACACAGACTATTTCACCAAATGGGTCGAAGCCAAGCCCCTGGCCAACATCAGGGATGTGGATGCAAAGAAATTTATTTGGAAGAACATCGTTACTTGATTTGGAGTCCCTCATACCCTTGTCTCGGATAATGGCCTTCAATTTGATAGCAAGACCTTCAAGAGATACTGTTGTGACCTAGGAATTACAAACAAATATTCCACTCCGGCCTTCCCCCAAGGGAATGGGTAGGTTGAGGCTGTTAATAAGGTCATAGTCAATGGGCTGAAAATGAGATTGGATGATGCGAAGGGAAGATGGGTGGAAGAGCTCCCACACGTTTTGTAGACGTATCGAACTACGCCACGTCGATCAACAGGAGTGACTCCCTTTTCCATAACTTATGGGGTCGAGGCTGTCCTCCCCCTAGAGACTAGCTTCCCAACGCTAAGAATGGGAACCTTCACTTCAAGCAACAACGACGAACTGCTAGGAAAGAGTTTGGATTTAATTGAAGAAAAAAGAGAAAAGGCAATGATCCAACTAGCCTATTACCACCAGAAACTCAAGCAGGAGTATAATGCCAATGTAAAACTACAGCCACTAGCACCAAGAGACTTGGTGTTGAGAAAAGTTTTGGGTAATGCCAAGAACCTGTCCTGGGGAAAGTTGGGGCCCAACTGGGAAGGTCCATATCGCATCACTTTAGTAGCAGGAATAGGTGCATATAATTTGGAAGACTTAGATGAGAAAGCTGTACTCCGCCCATGGAATGTAAATAACCTAAGAAGGTATTATTATTAATAAAAGCAGTTTTGTTTGCACTCTGATTTATTGTAATTGCACGTCATGCAGCTCACTACTATTCAAGTGTTAAACAGAACCTAAGTTCTGCATGGCTCCTTGGACTGCAGGCTTAGGGGAAATTAATAACTTATGGCATCTATTCAAGTGTTAAACATAACCTAAGTCCTGCATGGCTCCTCGGACCACAGGCTTAGGTGAAATTAATAACTTATGACATCTATTCAAGTGTTAAACAGAACCTAAGTTCTGCATGGCTCCTCGGGCCACAGGCTTAGGGGAAATTAATAACTTATGACATCTATTCAAGTGTTAAACAGAACCTAAGTCCCTCATGGCTCCTCGGACCACAGGCTTAGGGGAAATTAATAACTTATGACATCTATTCAAGTGTTAAACAGATCAAACGGATCTTAAAATAGGCCAGGTCTTTCGAACCACATATGGGGATGAAACTATGCATTTTGTGATCTTAAAATGCATATATGTAGATTTTTAAATAGGACTTGAAGCTAAAACAGACCCAAGGCAAATTTAAACCTATATTTATGCGCAATATACAGTCTATGCATGAAATAAGTCTATGCATGCTAGTCTTCATTACCTAAGATTCAATTCACAACTTTACCCTTAGCACTTAGTCATATTGGCAAACAAAATATTATTAACCCTAATTGAAGGCACAGTTACATTAATTCAGAGCTATGCAATAAAATCTAGATAACATCAGGCAAAAGGACAAAGGATGAAAGGAAGAGCATTCTCATTAAGTAATAAAGATAGTACATTACGCTCGAACGTGATGTCTTTAAAACAAAAACAAAAATACACTTCTACTACAAATGATATTACAAGAGAAACCCTAAGGGCTAAGTTTCAGTAGGAGGGTCTTCATTTTGGCCTGACTGAGAAGGAGGAACAACCTTGGCTTGGAGGTCAACTCCATGATCCTCGGCCTCTGCAACCTTCTCCTTGGCGGCATCCTTTGACTTGGCAGAGAGTTTCTTCCCTTTGCCCTTCTTCCCCTCAGCTCCCTGGCCTTGGTTGGTAGCTTAGCTAGACCCCTTTGTAGTTTCAGTTAATGGGATAGCATAAGGGATAGCTGTAGGTTACTCGAAAGATTCTGGGGCATCAGCAGGGACCTCCCGAATCTCTAGGGGATAGAAAACGCTTTCAGGCAGCCTCCAAACAGAGTCTGCAGGGACACCCGCAACGTTGAGGGCCTTGTCCCATGTAACGCTACAGTAGTCCCTGCATACCTCTGATAGCTCCTCGGTAAGCCTTACTTGCGTCTCCTCCACGCCAAGTTGGTATGCAGCTCTCTTCTTGGCCTCGATTGCTTCCTTGGCTAGCTGGGTTTCCTCATTGGCCTTCTGCAACGCGGCTTTGAGATCTAAGACCGTCTATTTCTCAGTGGCTAGATTGATCTCAGTCACGTGTAACTTCTGGCGCTGATCCTCAGCTTGCTTTTCTGCGGTTTTCAAGCCAACCTCGACGCTCAGAAGAGTTGATTGTACCTCCTTTAGCTTCTCAGTTAGCTCGTACTACTCCTGCTTAATAACCCCTAGTGTTTTCTCTATCTCGACGCGAGAGAGGGCTTCAACATCAGCTTGCTTGTGAGCATCATGATACCACTCCTCGACCACAAAAACTTGCTGAGTAATCTACCCAAAGATCACAAAACAACATGAGTTAGAACAAAGTACAATTCAACATTTATGTGTGTAAAGGGATAAGTTGCCTTACCATCACAAGGTCCCTCTTTAGGGACAAGAAGAGTTCATTTTGCAAGAAACGCCTGTAAGCGTCCATGTCCCTGGGAAGGAGTATGGGCTGCTCCAGGGCTTCAACAATGTATCCTGCTTGGCCCCTTTGATATTCTCAGACAGAGGCATTCCAGGGAATTGGTGCCCCATCCACCTCGAGCTGAGGGCTCCAAGTATGCTGTGCCATGCGTACTTTAGCTCTATCCTGCTCCTCGCAGCTGTCCACGGAATGGGCCCTTTTGTTATGAGGCTCCTGGACCACCTTTTGATGTTTTGTCCCTTGCCGAGAACCCACCTCGCCTTCCTCGAGCGACTCGGTTGGCCTTTTATTTTTCAAGTCAAGGTTAGGCTTTAGGCCGAGGTCGGCAGGGACTTGTGGAGGAGCAGGAGGAAGGTTGGAGGGAGCTTGTGACTTAGTGGGTTCCTTCAAGGTTGACCCCTTGCCCCTGGTAGCCATGAGCTCCCTTAGGCTCTTATTGCCTTTGTTCAAGGCCATATTATCTTCCTCTTCGTCGGAGGAGTTATTCGGGCAGGCGATCACAAGAAGAGGGGTGCGAATGTCGGAGTTTTTGTCTGACTCACCCTCGGTGTCTGAGAGGTTAATCAAAGGAACCTTTGGATTGTTTTCTTCAAAGTAGAACTCGTCTATTTCCTCCTCTAATGAAAGGCGAGATGAGGCGATCTCCTTTTCAATAAATGCTATTGCTTCGAGATGGTCTTGTGGAGGTGGCTGTGCAGCTGGTGGAAGGTTTTGTGGAACTGGCAAGGTAACCGGGGGAAGATCCCTTCGAGGTAAAAATCCTGGCTTAGAGACGTCAATCCGAGCTAACCTTGAACTCTCGGCTCTTATCGATTGGCCTATGTCCTGAAAGATGCAGGACAGAGGCTCGTAATCCAAGATCAGTTAAGCGGCTTGCAGTTGTTCGTCCTCGCTTACAAAGATCTCCGACCTCAGAAGGTAATTAAGGGTCTGAACATTGGTATGGCTGAGCCGCAGAGCAACGTGGGCCTTATTTGCAAAACAGCCGAGAAGAAAATTATGGTCAGATTGCCAAAAGAATATTTTCTACCAAAAGAAGATGAAGTGCCAAGTAAAAAGAATAAAGCTAAAAGGTTAAGTCCCCTTCCAAAGGGACTGATCCTAAAGGTACCACACCTGGATCTTCTGCCCGAGTTGGACAATGAAGATCGTTGTTCCATTCCCCTGAGGCAATTAGGTAGTCATCCTTCATACCCTTATTGGACTTGGGGAGACAGGATATTAGCCTAACGATCTCGGACCGGGATTTAAGGTAGTAACCTTCACTGGCAAGCTTGTGGCACTCGTACATGTGAACCACATCGTGCCACGTGAGCCCTAAGCCCATCTGCTCGTTCAGGGCACCTACGCAGCCCAAGACCCTAAATAGGTTGGGGGCGTACTGGTAGGGGGTCAACCTATGGTTAATCAAGTAGTCTTGGGTTATCCTACTCATTGGAAGCGTCATTTCTCCCTTTATGAAAGTGATCATGGGAATGATGACTTGACCCACATCTCTATAAGTCAGTACTCTATCCGGGGGGCAATATTCTAAAACCACCCCCTGTGGAATACGGTACCTAGCTCTAAAGCCCTCCATATCAGCTGGTGTGTCTACTAAACGCTTGAATCTACCCATCTAGATGAACTGAGAGGCCGAGAGAAAAAAGGGTAATATAAAGAAATGAGAACTTACGGGTACTCGTACGACAATCTCTGAAACTTTCAGAGATTTTTTCAAAATAAAACTTCTTATAGGAAATGACTACGGAAACTCAAAAGTTTGGTGCGTTTTATGAAGACTGGGCGCTGGAGTTCTTTGAAATTCTTGAAGATTCGTAAAAAAGAAAGGCAAAGGGGGTTCCTTTAAGGCTTTATATAGAAGGAGAAGATGGAAAGGAGTACTCCCGCTCAATATACTAGGAGAAATGTCAGTCATTGGATTTGCACTTCGCCGTTAGATGCGAGGGACACAAAGCTGCCTGGAGTAAGTAATAACGCCTCGTAAACTACAAAGCGTCAGAAACAATCATAAAGCATATAAAACCGCACTCCCACATGTGTGAATCAAAAATCAATTGATCTTATCTCTTAAAAATCAAAACCCCACTTTTTCTAATCGGATGGGAGGGAAAAATCGGAATTTTGAGGGGCTATTGTAAGGACTAGGGCCCAAAATAATGTATTGGGCCTTGGGCCTTGTCCGAGGATACTAATAAGTTTGAGGACACTAACAAGTCCGAGGAGAAGGAGATAACTATTAAATGACTCTCAGTAAAAGTCTCATTAGTGGGAGATGAAAGGAAGGAGGTCCAAGGAGGAATTCCTCCTCGGACATGACAAATGAAGTCCAAGTATGTACTCTAGCAATTGAAATGCGTCCCATGAACATGTGAGAGGGAAGGAAACTCGAAATATCTAAGGAAAAGCTGCTACCACAGCATTAAGTGCACTGCAGCTACTTTTCTGGCCGCATTAATGTGCAGAGGACCTTTGAACAGTGTTGCCTTGGCTACTACAACTCACAAAAGGCTGAAAGGGGTGTCTGATGGGATGGGTACTCAAGTGAGAATTCAGATGATCAACAAGTGTAAGGTCTATATGATCAAAAAGAAGATATATAATGTGGAAGAACTCTTATGAGAGGGGGTGGTGAAAAACAGAGAGAGAACACTATAGCCTACTAAACTATCTTAATATCCAACTGTGATCAGTATTCATTAACTTTGGCCTCCTCGGACTAAAAATCCATTGACACCAATGTCTCTTATTTATGCTTGATTGTCTTTTAATTCAACATTAGCCGTTGTCCAACTCATTAAGACCTAGTTCTTTGACCCATACTCTACAAATTCATTGTATTGGACTCATTAGACCAAGACTCTATACATTTTGGACTTCGGCCCCAAATCGTGCCCCTACATAAATGATTAATGTAACATAATAAGATTTGAATTAAACTTGAAGAATCCTCTCCTCCAGCCATTGAGGGGTTGTATTTGATTCTCAAATTTCCCTTCAATGAAATACACATCAATATCTTTTCTATAAAAAAAATTAAAAAAAAAAATCCCTCACATAATCTTTTTCAAAGACCATAAGCAATAGTACTCTTGGAAATTGGCTACATGGAGACTTTGGGCTTGGGCTAGGTAAAAGATGCGGGCTTGGTGAGATGTCAACCACCAATTTTTTTTAAAAAATAAAAAATAAAAATAAAAGAGAAAGTATTGGTCATCTTTTAGCATGTGAGTGACAATTATGAGCACTTCTGTGACACAACAAAAAGTATTTAAACTATGCTCATCGATTAGAGAATGTATGAAGGGGTAATTATTTAGTAGTTCAAGAACATAACATATAATCATATGGAACTATGAGATAGTTCACAAAAGATTAAATGTCCAATTATGTTTAATATAAAATAGAACAATTTGTCTTAAATAGACTCACAATTTTGATACCTATGATGATAAATATGATAAAGGTGTAAGGTATTATATATTTTATTATAAGAGTGATAGATTGAATGTGACTGTTAACATTTTTTTTTAATAAAAGTGTGAGGAATCAATCTCATGTTTGAATCTCAAAACATTTATGTGGGGGGTAAAAGACCAGGAGGTCCATGTCAATGGACACATTGGGCCAAGGGCCCAGTCCAAGGAAGAACCCCTCCTCGGCCATGGAAAGAATCCTCCTCGGCATGGATGTAGCCGAGGACAAAGGGGGCAACCTGCCACTGGTAGTGACACTCCAGGTCATTCCACGGAACAGAAAAAGTACTAAAGCAGAAAAGAACAACGGAGAAAATGGAAATGTCAGAGGGAAAGGCTGCAATGATTTCATTCAGTGCCTTGTGCCTGACATAGCCATGCTTTTCTGCTTTTACAACCACTCCCAACAACTGGAGGGGATGGTTGATGAGACAAGTACCTACCCTTGGAACCCCATTTAGGAGGAAGGAAACTACTATAAAAAGGGAGTGGAGGGAGACAGAAAGAGGCGGCTAAAACCCCCCAACACACTAGAGGCACCAGAAAAGACTCATCGGACCGTGCCGATGACCAATCTTCTTTGGTAAGCTCAGTCCATCTCAGCTTGATCGTGAAGAACACCATGCTAACCGTTGTCCATACACTAAAGCCTAGCTCTTTGGTCCACTCTTTACAAAATCATTGTACCGGGCTCACTGGTCTAAGATCCCATGCATCTTGGGCTTGGACTGAAAAACGTGACCCTACAATTTATATTGGGTTTTGTATAGTTTTTCTATTTTGCATTTCTAAAATGTCACTCTTTCTATCTTCTATAACCATTTTAATAATATACCATATAACTCTATTTTTATTTTACAATACATTATATTAAAAATAATCTTTTTAAAAAAAAAAATTCAACCTAAACCCATCAACCATGCTGAGCCTCGGTTTAACATTTCATGGCATTGTTGCAAGCCTTCTTCACGATGAGTCAACAATGAGAGTGAAAATTTGTGGGTCAACAATGAGTGAATTTGTACAAGTCTATGAGAAATTGAGTGAATTTGCACGTCGGTCAACAATGAGTGAATTCATACAAGTTAACGCGTAAATGAGTAAAGTTAAATGAGTAAAGTTGACATTGAGTGAATTCGTACTAAATTTGCATTCGCCTCCGCCATGTCATCAATAAGTGAACTTTGAATTTGACATACTAAATTTGTATCAATGAGCGAACTCTAAATTTGACAATGAGTGAATTAGTATACTAAACTTGTATTGTCTCGCCGCAACACAAGCTATGATATAATCTTGTCACTCTCTAACCGAGAGGGATAAAATTAGGGAGCTATTGATGGCTTTCAGACACAACGGCCTTGTAACCATGACTCCCACAGCAAAAAGCCCAGACTTGCCGCTGCTAATTTTGAATATGAATTGATGGGAGCGTCCTCGGACACTACCCTATAAAAATTGGCGTATGCCGCTATCTGCGGCGAGCGCACGGTATTCTTTAGTAAAAGGCGAAAGAATAGTTCGCTCTGTGCTCACCGCACGGCTCCATGACTTTAAGTAATGTTAGCTTGTTTGTTATATTCAATTGGTCTGGTTGTCACTATACACTCCTTTTCCATGTGGGACTTGTAGTTCTGAACTATTTCCAGTGGCTTCCCAGTTATTTTCTACTACCATTTCTTGCTCTTCTATGGTATCAAAACCAGCTTCCTCTACTACACACCCCAACTCACTTTCATTAAGTCTCACATTTCCTGGATAATCTATTATGTGACCTATGTGTGGGAGCAAAGTTTGCTCCTCCATTGAATAGCTCCACCAGTCCTTCCCTCAGGGCCTCCATAGATAATTATATAAAGTTTCTTACTCTCTCCTAACTCAAAGAAAAAAGAAAGAGTTTTTTTACTCTCTACGAATTGCCCTTGTTTCGAACTGGGGCTGTGGGTTTCTTCAGACAGATTCATTAGCTTTAGAAGATTCTTTGTAAGCTATTGAATTACCATAAGTATAACGAATTCAGATCTTTTAGATTTCCTAGGGTACTCTACAATGTAAAATTCTTTAAATCTCAACCTTTCTATTAAAATAAATGGTTAAGATGGTGACACATTATCAATTCACTTATATAATCTTAAATTAGTCTTTCAAAACACATAAATATTCCTATTTATCCTAAATGCCTTTCAACTTCTTGACTTATCTCTAAAATTTTTATTTATTTATTTATTTTTTAAATTATGGACTTATCTCTGTTACTTTTTTTTTCAGAAAAATCATCAACCCAAAAACAATGATCATTATAACTTAAGCTTTTATCTCCACGTTTTTATCTTTAAAAACTAAATAACAACCCAATCATTTTTCATCCAGTTTCAGATTTTTCATCAAATGCTTTTTTCAAAGGTATAGCTTGCATCTAGGGTTGTTGGCAACAAGATCTTTAGAGTTTGTTTTGGATTCTTGAACCAGTAAAAAGCGTTTGCATCTCCATTTGAACAGAATTGCTCAAGCAATTTTATTATTCTAACTTGTTTCATCCTTGGGAGGATTAACCATCCCAATGTTGAAGATAAACTTAGTATTAAGACTTGCTTTGGCTTGGGAATCCACCTTGACGGCTTGACCTCATTGGTTCATTTCTTATTAAATGTTAATATTAATATTCATTTCTCGTAAATCATCAATTGACCTCATTGGTTTATGGAAAAAGAAAACTTAAAAAAAGAAGTTGAATGGAGTTAAGCTGCTAACGTCAACGTTTACTACACATTAATTGTATTTTTTGTATTTTAAGACTAATTTAGGGTTGTATTTATGAATTAATAATGTGGCAGCATCTTAACCATTTATTTTAAAAGAAATGTTGAAATTTAAAGAACTTTACATCGTAGGGTATCTTAAGAAATCTAAAGGATCTGAATCCTAAGCATAACAAGTTCTTTATCGAAATTGCTCTAGGAGTATGCTAAGTGCCAACAAGTACTAGTTGGACAAATATTTCTTTTGTATATAGTTTGGATGAATTTTCATCCTTCATTGAGAAAATTTTAACCTTTGAAACAAAGATTAAAGAATGCCTTCGGCTTATTTTGATGGGCTTGATAGAAAAATTTGAACTTTGAAACGGAGAAAACCTTTTCTCCTCTTTTATTGGCATTCAAATGCATACTTATAAATGGTTAACTACAGACTAGGCTTCAGATGTAATTGCAAATTTTGATCTGGGGTTGTTTGTCACTTGGTCTCAATAAACAAGAAAATCTATTTCTCAGAAAAATGTCTTTTAGTAATTTCAATAATTGAGACCTGAAATTTAACTAATTAAGCTAGCTTGAGTTGAGGAAACTAGGCCTTCTTTACGTCTGAGCTAGATAAAACTAGACCATGGTAGGCCAATTCCATTGCATATCTTGTCCATATTATAAGCCAATCACACCATCCAATTAAAATTGGACTACTTTCAAAGATTTGAACAAAAGAAACTTGAAACAACACTGGTTGTAAAATATTAAACAAGTTTGAAATAGAATTGGTGGGGAAATCCAAAGAATCCCCCTCAAAAAATAGGCGTATGCCGTTAATCGCGGCGCACACACGGTATTCTTTAGTAAAAGGCGAAAGAATAGTTCGCTCTGGGCTCACCGCACGGCTGCGTGATTTTGAAATGCTTTAGTTGCTTTACTTTGTAGCGATGGGGTTGGCTGGTTCTTTCCTCTTCTTTTCCGTGTGGTACTCTTTTTTAACTTCTTTTCTTATACTGACTCGAACTCCATTAGATTTCTCATTCCCACTTGTCTCTCCCACTGGCCACTATCTCGCACCTTTGTCTAACACCACGCCAGCTCAGGCTTTTAGGTAGCCTCTCTTTAAAAAGATGCGGTCCTCAAATGTCAAATGCAAGAAGATAGATAGAAAAGCCAATTGGTTCATAAAATGTTGAAATTTTGCTTACCTTCACAGCATTAAGAACAACATATTACTAACTTATGGCCATTTGACAAGAACTGGCAACTTGGAATTCAACACAAGCTTCTGCTCAGTACTACCTATGTCTAACACTTTGTTCAAAATGATTTCTATTCAAACTTCAAATATATGATAGAGAAGAGCAGGGGTCTGTTGGATAAATTTTTTTAAAAATAATGTACATGATTTCACATTATTAAGTTATTTAACATTTTAAATAATGTGACAAAGTTAAATTGAGATGATCATTTTAACTATACTTAAGAGAGTTATTGATGCAGTGCTAGCAAACATTTTCGTTTAAAATAAGCTTTGATGATATGGCAAGTGCTTAATTGACTTAGAAGGAAGTCAGACGTGGGAATTAGCTTAGTTTGTGATTATTTTAGGATGCTACAAACCCATTTCTACATGATGTTATCAATTTATCATAACTAACTCTATGTTGTATAAAGAGCCATGCTTTGGCCTTGTGAAGGAAATTCCTAATAATTGAACGATAATTTAGCCTTTGTGAATTGTATTTGAGGCAAGGAATGACTCCTTCAGGTTTGATGATTAACTCTCCACCAGCCAGATCAATTCTAGGCTGAAAGTTGTAGAATTTTCCATTAAAATCTCTTAATATGATTTTGTGTTTTGGCGAAAGTTTCTGATTTGGATTACCTTGGAGAATCCAAATACGACTGCTTGGGAGTATTCTTGTATTGTCTCTTTAATTTCAGGTGTTCTTGGATTCTTGAAGAACTTGGAAGTATTATTGTGGATTTGAGTAATCGATTATTGGAATGGAATAACGAATAAGGAATGAAGCCAACTCCAACCAAGATACAAAAATTCTGTTCTTGCATGGAACCAAAAGATGCTTATAATCTTGGCTTAAAAATTCATTAAGCAATTGAGAAGACAACAACATCAAGATGGTGCAACACTTCTTATAAGTCAAAAGTGTTAAGCAACATTTGGATCATCTTAGTATATTTGTTTTGGTGCCTCAATTCATTAATAATATGAATGCAGTTCAAGTCAGTATGATTTTGTGTTTAGTCTCTGATGGTGCAACACTTAGTAGTTGTAAACTCAAGTTAAGTTTTCAAGTAGTTGTAAACTCAAGTTCAGTGAGGGACATACTGAGAGAGCAGAGGAAACTATAGCTTATTATATAGATTAACATAAACTTCTTTACGATAAATATATTTTGGACTTGAATTGGCAGGGAATTCTCGTAGAAATCCCCTCTAAAAATTTGGCGTATGCCGTTATATGCTGCGTGCACACGGTATTCTTTAGTAAAAGGCGAAAGAATAGTTCGCTCTGTGCTCACCGCACGGCTGCGTGTTTTCAAAATGTTCTAGTTGCTTTCAATCTATAGCGACGTGGTGGACTGGTTCTTTCGGCATCTTTTCCGTGTGGTACTGTAATTTCTTTTTCTTTATGAAAAGCATTAGCTTTCTCCATTTCCCACTTCTATCTAACCACGCTATTCTACACGCCCATCCATGAGGCTATGAGTAAGTTTTAAAAGCGTTGTTCACAACTTCCCATGATGAACGAGCTTTACTAGTGACAAAGAAGAGGGTCATCAAATTTCACTCAAGGGTTAGGCTTTAAGAACTCACACGGGAATAGTTCTAAAAGTAAAATGAACAAGCTTGTTCATCAGCCATTGGAATCTTAAGAAGTTGATCTAGTGCATCCTGTTGTAAAATAGGAGAAGCTCAAATTATCAAAATTGATTGTGAAAATATTTTAGGAAAGATCTTTAAACTAACAATAAGAATGAAGAAAATTAATCCAAAAAAAAAAATAGACACAAAACACTAAGATTTACGTGGTTCAGCAATAGCCTACATCTATGGGCAACGATGAACAAATTTCACTTTAATAAATTTGGGATAATACAAATTGGTGTAAATGCACTCTCATAAACCCAAATCCCAAATACACCCAAATAGCTCTCTTTCACAAATATAAACCAAAGAACCAGATACAAACTAAAGAACCAGATACAAACTAAAGAACCAAAGGTTCACAAATACCAAATATAAATACCAAATACCAAATATGAATTTCACACAAACCAAAGAGAGAGACACAAATCCAATCCAAAAGTTGCAACACACCAAGAAAGAGCAAATCACCAAACCACGAAACCAAAACTAAGAGGCCACAAACCTCTCTCACTATTCCAAATTACAACTCACAAATATCAAAGAACCACAGTAGCCCTATGCTTGTATAGGAGATTTGAGTTGGCTAGCATATCTAAAACCAAGAAGGACTAGACTTCTTTTCCACACACAAAGAAAAATCACTTATGTTCCAAATAGAACTCAAAATCAAGTGGTAGACAAGACTTCTGATAAAACTTGATAACTTCAAATAACAGTAACCCAAAAAGAATAAAATTCATTTTTTATCCAAATCCAACAAGGAGTCGAACTCCTAATTCAAGCCATATAATATTCAGGAAATCTTGAATTCAAAACCTTTAGTCAGTCTCTTGAGATCACCCCTATTAGCAAAAAAAATATATATATATTAAACTCAAAGCATAATCAAAATCCAAATTAGTTAATAGTAAATGTTCAATTTTAGGCTGAAAGTTGTAGAATTTTCCTAGAAAATCTCTTAATATGATTTTGTGTATTGGTGCCTCAAAGTTTCTGATTTGGGATTACCTTGGAGAATCCAAATACGACTGCTTGGGAGTATTCTTGTATTGTCTCTTTAATTTCAGGTGTTCTTGGATTCTTGGAGAACTTGAAGTATTATTTGTGGATTTGAGTAATCGCTTATTGGAATAACGAACAAGGAATGAAGCCAACTCCAACCAAGATACAAAAATTCTGTTCTTGTATGGAACCAAAAGATGCTTATAATCTTGGCATAAAAATTCATTAAGCAATTGAGAAGACAACGACATCAAAGATGGTGCAACACTTCTTTCAAGTCAAACAGTGTTAAGCAACATTGGACTCATCTCAGTATATTTTGTGTTTTGGTGCCTCAAAAAGTCTCTGATGGTGCAGCACTTTTTTTAGTAGTTGTAAACTCGGCAGTCTTTAATCTTAAGATGGTCCAAGATATCAAGTTTTAGCGAGGATAAAAATACCGAAAGCCAAAAGAAAATTATAGCTAGTTATATAGATTAACAAACTTTTCTAATAAATAGATTTTGGACTCGATTTGGCAGGGAACTCCCAAAGAAATCCCCTCAAAAAATTGGCGTATGCCGTTCTTTGCGGCGAGCACACGGTATTCTTTAGTAAAAGGCGAAAGAATAGTTCGCTCTGTGCTCACCGCACGGCTGCGTGATCTTAAAACGTTTTAGTTGCTTCATTATATAGCGACGTGGTGGGCTGGTTCTTGCGACTTCTTTTCCGGGTGGTACTGTAATTTCTTTTCTTTATTGTACCGACTTGAACTGCATTGGCTTTCTCCATTTCCCACTTCTATCTAACCACTATTCTACACGCCCATCCATGAGGCTATGAGTAAGTTTTAGAAGCGTTGTTCACAACTTCACATGATGAACAAGCTTAATTAGTTACAAAGAAGAGGGTCATCAAATTTCACTCAAGGGTTATGCTTTAAGAACTCACATGGGAATAGTTCTAAAAGTAAAATGAAAAAGCTTGTTCATCAGCCATTGGAATCTCAACCATTGGAATCTCAAGAAGTTGATGATCTAGTGCATTTTAGTTCCTACATTCTCATGATATTCAAGAAATGTTAGATTCAAAACCTTTAGTCAATCTCTTGAGATCACCCTTATTAGCAAAAATAAAAATAAAATATTATATTAAACTCAAAGTACAATCATAATCCAAATTAGTTTATAGTAAATGTTATCTAATTTTACACAATGTATTTAATTTAATTTTCTTAATTTTGATGTCAACTGATTCATTCATAAATTATAATACTCAACACAAACTCAAATAACTATCTTACTTATCTAAGTAAAATCATTTTCTTCATCACTATTGACGAATATTTTGTGCATAACGGTTACAATATAATATTTTGTGCGTAGGCACCGGTTACAATATAATAAAGGCCAAAAAAAAAATTGAAACTTGAGAATTATTATTATTATAGATATAAAATGGAAAAATCCATTGTGGGTCACAAGCTAAATGTGGTCCTAGACTCAAGCCCCATTAGGTCATTCAAGGGTTTGCCCATTAAATGAGGCCCAAATCAGCCCACACAGGCAGGCCCATTACGGTTTTACTGTTCGTTCGTTGTGTCAGTTCCAACCGAACCGCAGTAACGACCTTTTTTTTCTTTTTCTTCTCGTCTGTTCTAACGGCTCGTCAAAGTAATACTATTCAAAGCTCAGACTTTTGAGCTCCAAAAGAACCATGGCGTCCCTACCTTACGCTGACGTGGATTCGAGTCTCAGAGCTCTGGCGGGTCGGGCAGAGGGGTTCGGTCGGTTCGCGATCGGAGGCCTCGACGGTCCCATCTATTGCGTCACCACTCTCGCAGGTCCTCTTCTCTCTTTCGCTTTCAACCATTGTGCTTTTGTAAAACTTAGGGTTCTTTACGTTTTTTGCTCCCTTTTTTGAAATTCTCATTGTGTCCCTTTCGATTTATTTTGTGTTTATGAAGCTGCTAATTTCGGCATTGCAATCAGGATTCACAGTTTAGATTTTGCCAAAAATTTCTGTTGCCAATTCGGTATTGTTTGTATACAATTTCATGTCGTACATTAAGTTCCGGATCATGAAATTGCTAATATGTAGTTTCAAATTTTCAATTCGATTTGTAGCTTAGATTAGTTAATTATTTGTTTCCAAACTCTTAGGTGTGTTTGGTTCACCGTGACCGTAATATTAACCTAATCTTAATATAAGAATATAATATTATATTGTTTAAGAAGGTAATCTTAATACAAGAAAACAATATTATATTGTTTAGGAAGGTGATAAGATTAATATGATGCGATATATTTTGTAATTTTAAATTATGGTAATGTTAGAAAAAATAAAATAAAATAAATCAAAAACTTTAATGTTACGTCATTGTAATACGTATCACAGCAAACCAAATGCCTCCTTATGTGAATGGCACACTAATAGTGTAATACATTAATAAAGCACTATTAGCCTTTTGTCTTTTTCTTTTTCCATTTATTTAAGAGTAATCTTATAGACACAACATTTTTAATAAGCTATTATTGATTCTCATATGACTCCACCATTGACACTACTTTATTATATACTGTTAACAACTTATTACATTAGTAATTATAAAAAGAATTGTAAGAAAAATTGTGATTCTAGAATTATTGTTCATTTAATATTGTTTAGCCTTTTGTCTTTTTCTTTTTTCTTTTAATTAAGAGTAATCCTATATACACCAACGTTTTTAATAAGCTGTTATTGATTCTCAAATGACTCCACCATTGACACTACTTTATTGTATACCATTAACAACTTATCACATTAGTAATTATAAAAAGAATTGTAAGAAAAGTTGTGACTCTAGAATTATTGTTCATTTAATATTGTTTATCGGTATCGTGCTAATATTTAAAAAAAAAAAAAACGCAAAATTTTCCTTTCTATAATAATAATGGTATTGGGTTTAATATTTTTTAATAGTTTAAGCTTTTAGGATAAGTGACAGTTTATCAGGGTCATTTGGATCTCTAATGATTATTTGTAAGGTTTGTTGACATACCATCATGTATGAAATGACTTGTTTATTAAGGTTCTACTTTTATGCAAATTGCTAAATGTTTTGAGCTAAAGTTTCTGATATTGAATTACTTAATATCAAATTTTGTTCTGTCTTTAGATGATGGTCCAGGATCCCTTCGTGAAGGTTGCCATAAAAAAGAGCCACTATGGATAGTTTTTGAAGTTTCTGGTACTCTTCATCTTTCTTCTTACTTGAACGTGTCGTCTTATAAGACAATCGATGGCCGGGGTCAAAGGATAAAGCTCACCGGCAAAGGCTTAAGGCTGAAGGAATGTGAACACATAATCATATGCAACCTTGAGTTTGAAGGTGGTAGAGGACATGATGTTGATGGTATTCAAATAAAACCAAATTCAAAGCACATATGGATAGACCGCTGCAGCCTCCGTGATTATGATGATGGACTTATAGATATCACTAGACAAAGCACAGATATAACTATTTCTAGGTGGGTTGATATCTCATGTTGCAGGATTAGACTGAATACTGGAGGTAAAAAGTTCTGATATATTATTCTGCCTTTGGCACCAGATGTTACTTTGCACAACATGACAAGACAATGCTTATTGGGGCAGACCCCACTCACGTTGGTGATAGATGCATTCGGGTAACAATTCATCATTGTTTCTTTGATGGGACTCGCCAAAGGCACCCTCGTGTTAGATTTGGAAAAGTTCATCTATACAACAATTACACCAGAAACTGGGGTATATATGCTGTTTGTGCCAGTGTAGAATCTCAGGTAAATGGCTATTTGTTTTCTCTTCTGATTAAGTGTCTTAAGTTTTCTGCGTCCTCAATATATGCACACATTTTTTTATCTGATTTTTTTTTTAATTTTAATTTTAATTTTTAATTTTTTTCTGTTTAACCTTTATTTTTCTCAGATATACTCTCAATGCAACATATATGAAGCAGGACAGAAGAAAAAGTCTTTTGAATATTATACAGAGAAGGTAAAGTATATTTTGCTCTGCATCGCAAAGCTGAAATTTTTCCTGATTATTTATGACCCTTCATAAAATTCAGAGCTCAAATTTGAAGGTTCGAAATTCATGTAAGGAAAAAATATAGATAGATGATATGCTCAATGGAAGTTTATTTTAAACAGCCTAAAGTTCCATGTTTTAGAATGTGATGCATTAACTGAATTGTCAAATTTCACTTTGTGGATACATTTTGTGCCTTTTTAAGAACTGTATTGTCTTTTCATTATTTACCTTATCTAATATAAGAGATTATTCCTGTTGGTTCCTTATCTCCATAACCAATATTGAACAGATGAGTTTGTACGTATGAACCTGGATGCATTTATGGCTGTATATGTAAACATGATTTTAGTTTTTCATTATGCATCATTGAAGTTTTATCTTTTGTCAAATCATTCATCATCATACACACCTTATTTAGCATTTAACTCCATCCAAGACTATCTTACATCGCATGTCACCATGTCTTACATTTATTCTTAGGGTTTTCCTTAATTATGGTAGTTTTGTTTTAACTGCAGAACACTGCAAAAATGCTTGTCTAGTTATACAGGACAAAAAGGAAACCACATTCTTTACAAGCAATGAAGCACCTGATTATTTTAATAAAATGAATATTCCTCATTGAATATTTTTGAAAAAGAACACATTTACTTTATGATATTCTGGTGAGTGTCTGTGGTTGAACCAGTTATTTACTTAATACCTTTGTGCTAAGTATTCTTCCAAATGAGAAGTGCTGCAGGCAACAATGAATGAGGGATGTTGTCTTTGAAATCTAAAGATCTACTCCAGAAAATAACAGCTTCAGATTTGGTATTGTGCTTCAATTGGAGCATACCAGATAATCTGTCATCCTCAGCCAATTGACCATGTATCCCTAAACAGTGACTAAGTAGTGTATTTTCACTAAAGTAAGAGTTTTCTCACTAAATATCTTTATAGTTAACGTTTTCTCTGTAAAATGGGCAACTGGACAAGACCTTTAAGTGTTTGACATTTTGGCCAGAAAAATAGCATGTCTTTTATATTTTCCATAAAGAAATAAAGAAAAGGAGGGGAAAAAAAAAAGCCTTTGGGTGTCTCATGTATACTTAAGAAGAGGCTGAATCACAGAGGGGTCCTTTTGGGTAGACTGGAATGTGGGGAACTAATGTTATTTAGTAACTTTATTCAAACTGCGAAGTTACAAACTATTTATATGCATTACTTTGTTCTGAATAAGTAGAATGGTCTTATTTCCATTGGCTGTTGACACAATATGTTTCAAATGCTTGCTTTTTTGATGATTCCATAGGCAGCAGATCGGGAAGAGGTAAAATCTGGCTTAATAAGATCTGAAGGAGACTTGTTCCTGAATGGGGCTCAAGCTTACTTATCAACAGTGGCCAACGAAGAATGTGTGTTCCACCCAAGTGAATTCTACCTGACATGGACAATGGAAGCACCCTCAGATTCTCTTAAAGATATTCTCCAAATTTGTACAGGTTGGCAATCCATTCCCAGGCCAGTGGAGCAGATGGTAATTGGATAGTTTATTCATTATCCTGTGTGTATGCAGTTTCATGTTCCTCTTACCTCTATAGGTTTTCTCGTCTCTCTGAAAAATGTTGTTGAAATTTGAAACTTATGGTTGGCACCATATATTTAAATTATGTCAGACTTGTTTTCTTGTAATTATATTTATATACAAAATGTTGTTTCAAAACTTAGTAATTCGAATTAAGACAGGTTTGAGCTTAGTAAATTTCAATTGTTGACACTTGCACTTTTTATTTTAATATTCACAAGTTTGTTGACTTTAAGCTAATATGCCTGACCAGATCTATTCAAGGTTAAGATTTCCCACTCAAATATATCAACCATCAAAGTATTAAGTATTTTCTTTTTGCGTTATCTCTTCATATAAATAATTTCCCAATTCAAATAGCTCCAAATGTTCTCTATTCTATTCTTATTTTATGAGCTAAATTGTTTCAAAATGTTAATTAGCTTATGATATAGTCAAACTTCAAAATCGGCATAGATACATATTTAACTTTCAATATTTGCAAGTTTGTTACCTTTTATGTGATTCAGATATTCCAATTGAAATTATCAACTTAATACCATATGAAAATTTTCTATGCATTCAAGTCAAAAGTTTATTTGGCTAGCCTTGAGAATTTGATTGGAATATTTTAGTTTGATGATGAAAATTAAGAATGCCCAAGTAAAGGAGTAGTATTGCTAAAGGGTTATCATTCATACATGGCTCACGATGAATGATCTTATAGGAAAATCTGAAAGGACCATTTCACAGTGACCAGTACTAATCATAACAGAATTACATGTACTGGATATGAAAATTAGACTTAGTTTGCATGGTAATGGACATACATAGTTATTTCAACGGGGTATACATCCCTGTGACTGAAACAATGACGAAGACGATGTAGAACTACCTGAGGTGGAAGTCCCATGGAACAGATCTGACAAGTAGTTCCCCAAATCGTCAGGTGAAAACCTTACGAATAACTCCAAATTCTTCTCCCCAGTCAGCACCGCCAAATACATATCATAAAATTCTCGATACTCTGGAACCAGTTTCTTTGCTATTGACACTTTCAATTGATCCCTTAATTTCCCATCTTGTACAACCCATGATGTCTGTTTCCTGTATGCCTCTTCAAAAGTCACATTGAACCTCATAAAGCACTCCTTTGCCATTTCAGGAGTTATAGCTAGGGTATTTTTCTCCGGTAAAGATGAGAAGACCTTAGTCCAAGCCATTGATTCGTAGTTTGAAGCGTATTGTTTTACTTTCTTCGTGTGCTTCAACACCCAGTCGTGGCCTAGGAGGTACTTAAGGTTGGTTGAACGTACCTTCTCAACAATGAAGTGGAGATTGTTTGCAAGAAAGAGGTATGATAGAGACACATCTTTGTAGATCTCAGCTTTGTTATCAAGCTTGCACAAAAGAACTAATATGAGCCAAGCTAGGTGGACTGACACTGCTGGTGTTGAACCATTGCCAGAGGTCGGACTCTCAAAGTAAGATTCTGGTAGTGGTGAAGTCCTTGCTTGCGGATTATCAACAATGATACTGGAGAGAATACCACTGTAATCTGCCAGTGAAGATATGAATGTCATTGCAGATTGGGTCAGTGGGTGAATGCCACCCCCGAAAACTGGAGTTCTTGATGAGTCCTTTTGAATTGTTGATTCAAATTCAGATAGAATGGTGCGGATGGAGTCACCAAGTTTGACCAGTGATGAAAGAGCTTGTAATTTAACAGCCTTGGTTGATTCAAAGTCGAATATAAATTCAATCTCTGGCTTCAACTCAAAGACTGCTTCATAAAGTTCCATTAGTTGGAAAACTTCTTCCTGCGAATGCCTGCTCTTTGTGATGAGTTCGGGGAATCTGAATAGTCTGAAGGCTCCTTCTTTGGTTATTCCCGAAAAGCATGACTCTCTAATCTTCTCAGACTTTGAAAACACATGATTGCATAGAACTATTTCTCCAAAAAACAGCATTTTCACAGCAATCTTTGTTACAGTTATCCACTTCTTAATGATTTGCTCAAGGTCTTCTCTATTCATCTTATGAATTTGAGAAGATCTGAACTTTTCAATTCCAAGATGAAACAATCCTTCTTCTACTATGGATTTTCTGATAATTTTGTATATCTTGACACACTCTTTCCCATAACCCAAGCTAATCATGCATTCAGCTATTGATTTTAAATCCGTCATGGCAAGTTCTGAGACTCTATCCACCTCAGTGATTGAGTCACCAGCAATTTCCAACTCGTCTTTGGATTGAACGTCATCTTCATCATCAGAATTGTTTGACCCACCCAAGGATCGGCCAGAAACTGATTCAGGATCAAGATGGTCACGGTTTTTAGACAGTATCTGATAAAACTCATTTTCAAGCCTTTTCATGGCTATTTGCATTAGGTTCTGGGCAAGTATGAGCTTCTTGGATGTAGAATTTTCACTGATTAAGAAATGCATTGCTCGCTGCAAGTCCTTGACAGATTTGAGAAACTCCTGGGCTTCTTTTCTGTTTTGTTGGAAGAGAGAGGTGGCTTTGTAGAACGAAGAGTTTAAATCCCATTTGGAGATTATTGATTCAGCATTTTCAATGTTTTCTTCCATCATGGTCTCAGAGAATCTGATATGGGTGGAAGGAGTGTGAGGGTTTGGAAATGATGACAAAGAAGAAAGGGTTTTTGAGGAAGAGAAGAAGAGACTAGACATTAATCTGCTTGGCATGTTTTTATATTTCTTTGGAGTTTCTGACAGCATCATTGAGCCTTTAGGAGCAATGAACTCAAAACTTAAGAGAACGTCAAAGCTCAAATATGAAAGCCAATCTAATATTTGGCTATTGAGAGAGAGAAGGCTTATAGTTACCTATTCTTGCATTTGGGGTTTATATAGAGGAAGAAAGCTGCTAGTTTCCACTTCAGGAAGGTGTATTTGATTGGATTACAAGAACAAGAACAGTTGACGGACCTGGTTGAGTGTCTACCTATAATTAATTACTAAAAATTTATATTAGGAATAAATTAACGGCTTCTGGTATTAAAAAAAATGAGGTAATTCAGATCTAGTCAAACATATCCATATGAGCATGAGTGAGTCATTAGTAGTGAAGTAAATTTAGCAATAAGAGCTGGTTAATTCTGCTAGACTATCCTAAAGTTCTTGGTAAGTAGTCTTTCATTTATGTATTTCTTTGAAATCAATGGAAAAATTACTTCTTTCTCAAAAAAAAAAAAAATGGAAAAATTACTTAGCTATGGAGTAGTTCCTTAACCAGGGCAGTAGAGATCTGTTTGACTACTTAGCCATTACTAATTCTTCAATTTACATACGTATTGTACTAATTGTCTATTTTCAACAACAAAAAACTATACATTTCTTTTTTCTTATATGTTTTTATTTTCTATAATTTTCTATAAGCTATAACTAGTGCAGGCCCGTTGGGAAACAACCTGGAAAGAAATGAAAAGGATTTCTGTTAGTAATACAGTTTCTCTAAACCCATGAAAATGTGACATGCTTGTCTACAGTCAACCCCTCTTATACAGCTCATCATTTTCCAAGTCTTTTCATTAAAACAAAGTGACTGACTTTTGTTTTTCTTTTTCTTTTTTGAGAAGAAAAATAGCCTTCCTTCCTCAAAAAAATTAGAGAATGGAACAAAAATGTAGGACATTTTGAATGGTGTTATCTTAGCTTAACATTTAGTATCAAATGATAGAAGCTAAAATTATTCAAAAATGTATTCACCGGTCTCTTTGAGAAAACTTCCTGGCTCCACTTATTAGAAGCACTTACAAAAGAAGGAGACTTTGAAAGTTTCTGTCAATGCATTGCTTTTCAGTTTTTTTCACTCATAAAAGGTATTAAGGATATCGTGCTTTCAAATTGCAAGTGATTAAAGGTTAAATTCCATGGAGGGCTTTGTTATTGGGCTACATATACTTTTGTTGAATGTGAATTGAAGTTTATTTATCCATAGTTTTTTTTTGTGTGTTTAAAAGGAATTTGGGTATGGACTGGTGCTCTTTTTAGAGAGAATTGCATTGATGTGAATAAAGAAAATTTTATTTTTATTTATTTTTAAATACCATCACCATGGAATTTAAAATCTATATTATTTACACCCCCCCCCCCCCACACAAGAAATCATATCTTGGTCTAAGTAAGAAATGGCGGCTTGCACAATGGATGTATGTGCTTGTACTATACCTGTAATGATATGACTTTCTTTTTTTTATTATGGGGATATGACATTCTTTGTTATTATATTCATTCACTAAGCAATCACATCAGTCTGTATATTTTACACATCCATTTTTACACTAAAAATCTATTTTTTCTATTTTACACATCCACTTTTACAAAACACCCACATCAGTTCATTTATTTTATCACCTCTTTTATTTAAATAATCAATTTTCTCAATTTTTTTATTATTTCCTAAACTAACCCCTTATTATACATGCGCGCTCTCTCTCTCTCTCTCTTTCTCACAACCCATTTTTTTTTAACCCATTTTTTCTGATACAGCTCTCTCTCTCTATACTCATCTCTCTACCCATAACCCATCTCTATACCCATTTCTGAATCAACTCTCCCTCTCGGTCTATATCGATCCACAGCTCCCTAGCTCCCTAGCTCCAACCATCTCTATACCGATCTCCCTTTCTGAATCAATTTTCTGAATCATCTCTATACCGATCTCCTTAGCTCCAATCCACAGCTTCGATAAGGCAAGTACCGATCTCCCTAACTTCAATCCACAAGCACCGATCAGTTGGTGTATCTCCCTAGCTTCGATCAGGCAAGACCCATACCCACGAGCTTCGATCAAGTGAGACCCACGAGCTCCGATTAAGCAAAACCCACGAGCTTCGATCGTTCCAGTCAAGCATCGATCATTTCAATAAGCACCGATCTCTCTTTGTTGTTTGTCCGTTTAGGTTTGTTTGTGTGTGGGTGTGTTTATGTATCTCTATGTTTTTTTTTTTTTTTTTTTTTTTTTTTTTTTTTTTTTTTTTACTTTTGAGCAAATGTATCTCCATGTTGATTTGTCTGTGTGGATGTGTTTGAGTTAATTTTCTGTTGATTTTGGATTAATTTTTAGTTGAGTTTGGTTAATACTCTGTGCTAGATTGTGGTGTTTGGTGGTGGTGCTGGGTTTGGTGGTTGGGTGGTTATTCTGGCGCATTGGGTTGTTGTAATGGTTGGGGAAGAGAAGTAGTTTGATAGAGGAGAGAGAAAATAAAATAAAAAAATCGTTTACACGGTGAATAGTAACCGTGTATATATGCACGGTTACTGTTCATTTTGCAAGATATCATGTATATTTAGACATTTTTACAAGAACTGATGTGGAAAGATTTTGAGATAAAATATGTAAATTGGAGCACTTTTTGTATTTTAGATGAGTATCCACGAGTTGGTGTGGATGCTGTAAATGTAACGGAGTCAAAAAAGTTTGATATATATATAAATATATATATATATATATATTTATACAAAATAGAAATTCTACTTTAACTTAATTTAAATATATATGTATATGAAGTTCCTTCCTAGAGACTTGAATCCTGATCCTTACCCTCCACATCCCACAAATACTTATACTTGTGAAGTGACCAATGCACCAAAGGTGTGCGGTGGTAAAAAAATCTAATATTAAAATCAGGCTATCCTATCAGCAGCAATGATTAACATACAAAACGGTTTTGAAAAATACCAAATTAGTACACAACCAATCCTTTTTCTTAATTTGTTTCAATATCCTCATAGTTATAACGGTTTTATTTATTTTGTCGTAATTTTTGATCATTTGCAGGAATAATGTGTTTTTTTAAAAAGATTATAGAAAGTTTGTAATAATGGGTTTTGTTAACTGTTAATGTGTGTTCTTAAGGCAATTGTTAACAAATCATTTAAATAAATTTTTAACACAACTTTTATTGGAAATTGAAAAGACTATCAAAATATTAATTTTTTTTCTTTTTTTATAAAAACTTTCTTAAAATGGTTCACTAATAAATACCCCTAAACCATCCGTTAATATTTTCCTGAATTCTTAATGAAACTAATCTGAAAATGTAAAAATAACGGAATCTCTTCTTGCCAGTTGCCACACTAGCTCATGGAACCCCATATGGACAACAAGCTTTGCTAAATATCTAGAAAGTTATGGTGCTTTTACTTTTTAACCGAAAATATAAAAATACCACTGATTGTGTGGACTCGGTCAATACAAGAATTTCCGAAAGTGATTTAAAAAATTGTTAGGACTTAGGATTATCATACTAGGGTGAGAAGCATTTAAAGGTTAATTAAAACACTTTAATATTACTAATCATATTCTTCTCCAAACATATTATTTCCTCTCTCTCTCTCTCTCTCTCTCTCTCTATATATATATATATATATATATATATATCATAAACAAAGTTAACAACAAATTTGCCATAGCTACCCTCAAAACACTTATAAAATATATAAACAATTCAAAGAAGAAAACTTGGCAAAAAAGGACAATAAGTTTGTCTTGTTTTTGGAAATTCTGTATTATAACACCTAATTAAATATTTATTATTCTTTACTTTATGCCCTTATGTCATTCATTACACTCCATTTGTTTTGCTATAAAATGTTTTAAGGAAAATATTTTTAGCATTTTACCTTTGTATCATTGTAAAATTTGGTTAAATTGAAAATTGTTATTTTAATGTTTAGGGTTAGGATTATGGTGGGCCCCATTGACCTCCTGCCTCAGTAGCTTCACCCTTGCATGCATGTATTGAATAGGAAAACCTGTCTATCGTCTCAATAGCCTGTGTGCATTTGTCAAATAAAAATAATAATGAGTAAATATATATATATATATATATATATTTTTTTTTTTATCTTTGGATAATTTGATAGTTAAAAGAGAATGATTTAAACTACAGATGTTTTCGTTAAAAAAATAAAAAGTAGCAACCAGTTAAACGCTTTTGATTGTTCTAAATTATAAAGTTTAAGAATAATTGGACCCGTTATTTATTCACAATTTAAGGTTATATTTACAAACAATGATGAGTCTTATTGATCTTCAAACCAATTAATCTCTAGTATTACAATTTTCCTCAATATTGTGAAACATCCAAACTCCTCTAAATTTCCCGAATAGAAATCTATCCACTCCACTATGATATGCTTTTCAAGTCGTGGCTTTAATTTTAAGCTAGATGTCTAATACGGAGACCGTAGTGTAATTAGGCGTGATACGGGTTTTTTCCTGTCAATAGCGTAAAGACCATTCTATAATAATAAAAAACTTTGACAATGAAGTTATTACTTGTACGTATTGTTTGCCCATCGTTTTCATTTTTTAATGCTTGGTCTTTGAGGACAAACTAATCTTCCAGGTGGAGATAAAAGAGAAATAATTTTTTTTTAATAATTATGTTGAAAACCCATTATTTCAGCCACTATATAGGAAATATATTAGGCATAGTGGATAAATTCTGGTTTAATTTGTCATTAGGAGAGTATACATTGAACCTTCATATTTCTAGAGTTTTATATATATATATATTTTTTTTTAAAAAAAATCCAAATTGGCATGACCTCTCAAAAAAAAAAACTTATTACACAATTACAACAAGTCATTTCTAAGGCCTAGCAGTAAAATTCAAGCTAGAAAGTAGAAACTTCAAAATTCTTTATCATGTGCTTGGAGAATTTACTTTAAGCCATTTATAGCTTCTTGACCAAATAAAGCAACTTGTGGCTAGACAGAAAAGTTAAAGGGGAAAAAACATTATTATTATTATTATTATTTTGAGAATCAACATTAGTTACTAGTTAAGGGTGATATAACCTGATGATCAGGGCTTTCTATTAATCACAACTAAACAAATATACATCAATTAAAGAATTGTAGCTTGCAACAAATTTTCCTGAATTTCATGTGTAGCAGCAACATATGCATGATAAAAGTCCATTTTTTGTTATTCTTAGCATAGAAAATGGAAACAATTGATGAGAAATTATTACATTGAACATGTTTATAGACACTAGGAGAGTATTATTATAGTATGCATCTATAGTAGAACACGGCTTAGCTCCAATGAACTGTAGCCAACACGATACAAACATGTGTCTGATTTTTGTCACGTTTCCGCATCGTGTTGGCTCTATTGCACTGGAGCTAAGCCCTACTCTATTTCTGAATACTATCTAAGGACTATAAAATGTATCTAGTGACAATTTGTTGTGTGCTTCTTAACAAACTTAATTATTGGGCTAATTATAATCATCCACTTAAAATTGTAGACGCATTTGCAATTAATATCCACCCTAAACTTCAGAATTTTACAATGGGAAATTAACACTCTAATTCGATGTTGATTTGTAATGTTTATCCTAGGGTTTAAGTTAGTGTAAAAATTAGCAATTTAGTGAAACTATCCACCATAAACTTCAAGAGAAATAGAGGTGAGCACTAAATTATGAAATAATTTGCAAGGTACATGCATCCTAAGATATTAAAGCATTTGCAATATACACCACTAATTTGTATACTACTTTTAGATTATAGATGGATATCACAAATTATTCTCAAATGGGTTATTAATTACAAAAACTAGTTAACCTAAAATTATATTTAGTTTGGCAAATTTTCATAGAGAGAGCAAAATGTTATAGAGGGCTAATTCAAGTCAAGATGACGTGATTCTTAAAAAAAAAAAAAAAAAGTCAAGATGACGTCATTCTCCAAAAAAGTCAAGATGACGTGGCAGAAACTTCTAGGCTTATAGTTTTTTTTTTTCCCCCTGCATATGGACCAAAATATTATGAAGTTTCTGATTGAATAACTATAATTACAATTACATAACAAGATTATTAATTTTGACAAACAAAGCACACTAATGTTTGAATAACGAACTAAGGTCCAAATGACTTTGACGTTATTTTCTAAATATTGCCCACAAACACTTCATCATGGCCGATAAAAAGGTTCCGTTCCTTATAGTTTTTTTTTTGAGAAAGCAGTTCCTTATAGTTGAAATCCATATCATCCACACATTACACATGGGTAGAGAATAATAATGACATGTTATATAAATTTCTTGATTACTTTTTTTATTTTGTGTTTAAAATCTGTGACCCATCAATTTGTATAATTAATGTAGTAAAAATTGTGATAACCTTAACATCACTTAACTATTAATTCTTTGATCTCATGTAAAGTTAATGTTATCCTACAATCTTCAATCTATTTTAACAGCTTGATAATCTCACGTTCTTAATTTGTCTTAAAACATAATATTTGTTTAAAAATTCAAAATTTAAGAACTATCATTAAACTCATTACAGAGCAATTCATAAAACCATTCATGTATGATTTTTAAATAAGTCACCATCCCATTAAATATATAGAACATGTGACGAAAAGTATATGTGAATAGTTTTATCAATTGTGTAACAAGTTGGAAAGATTTTCTTCCAAACTGGTTTACAGATAAACTTTTTTCCATTTTGAAATCAAGTTTTTGTTTGCTCATTATTTTCCTTCCATCACATTGAATTGTAATTTTTTTTTTTGCATAAATTACAATCTTCCAAGTAATTAGACCAATAAATTGGCTTTGAAGTAAGGTTGGTGTTGAATTAGACTTTAGAAACATTAAAGGTGGATTTACAAACTTGGCGTTCTGCGTTCCCTTCTATACCATCTGCAATTCTACAATCTTTGAATAAGTGAACAAAACTCAGCAAATTGAAGGTTCAAAATCAACGAAGATGGTATAGACCACGTAAATAGAATAGGCATAAATGGAGTAGATGTGACGGGTTCAGCTCCTGATTTCATAGATTGTGACTTGCGAGTTGCGTCCACTACATCACAAAGTCGATTCAACTCTATGCGATTGTGACCACCTCAAAGTTGAAATATGAGATTTAGTCTTGATGAATCGAAAAATAACAAAATTGTCGAATGACATTGACGAGCCCAATATACGTTATTCATTGTGAGCATTTATGCCAAAGTGTAACGGACAGAGCAACTGTAACAAAGGAGCTATGCATATCAAAACACCAGTTTGTAACGCATTAACCGTCACACATAAATGCAGAGATTCATTGCCCATTAAGACCAACATGACTATAAAAAGAAAATGGAACAAAACCAAAAGGTACACAATTTTCATCCCAAAAACCACTCTCAAGTCGAATTCTTTCACAACACACTTCAAGTGAATTTTTTTTTACTTAATCATTAGAGGGTTTTCAGCAAACACCACACCGGTGCATTCTTTTGTTTTTATCTTGAATCTTATTACAGGTTACTTTCAGAGACAAATCTAACCCCGTCGTCTATCAACATTGACGAAGAACTCAACTGTTGATTTTTCGCATCATCAAGTCTCATTACTACACTCAGCAAATCATACATCACATATAATAAGGTCATTGTTCCTGTCACCATGATGACATCATTTTTAGAAGGAAAAAAAAAGAATGTAATTAATGAGTTTGAAAGAAAAAATGTCATACAATATTGAAAACTTTTAGTACTAAAAATTTGTAGTAAATGATGAAAGTTGTCGGATCTTGAGCTATGTCATTCTACCTCAAAACCAATTGGTGATGAGGAAGACACTCAAATCTTTTATGGCATTCGACATCACGTCACGTAGGCCTTTGTTAGAGTGGTTGTAGAGAGTCAAATTGTGGTCCCCCTAACAATCCCTCCCTCACAATGACACTCTGTGACTCGAACCCATGACCTTGGCTCTGATACCATTTGTCGGACCGTGAGCTATGTCATTTCATCTCAAAAGCAATTGGTGATGAGGAAGACATACTCAAATCTTTTATGGCATTTGACATCACACCACACGGGCCTATTTTTAGAGTTGTTGTAGGGAGTCAAATTGTGGTTCCCCAACAAAAGTCATTAATAAGTTAGATATTTTTATTTTCATTGGAACAAATTACAGTTTTTTTTACTCATTTCTTGAGATAAATTTTGATTCCCTGAAAGTTTGAGTATCTTGAATTAAAATATCCAATCTTTATTTATTTTTTTAAGACAGGTAAGCTCATAATTTTTGGAGTAAAAAAGCATAACAAATTATATTTTATAAACTATATCTATAGAAAATTTGAGGGTCATCCTAAATATCATCTTGATATTTAGTGATAATAAAAATTATTGGAAGAGTATGGTAAAAAATAATAGATTTCTCAAAATACTAATCCAATCAAATTTTTTAAGGAGTACAATATTGATAAGAGCTACATTAAATTTAAGTCGAATGTAATGTATATCTTGAGATTTTTTTAGTGATCCTCGAAAAAGTTGAGATGAAAAAGTCAACTATTTCTTGGTAGTAAGTAGTAACACACATATACAAAGAAAATAAAATTGTACAAAATCTTAACTTTTAAATATTTTATAGATGAAATTTTAATATTTGAGTTGTAGGGGTAAAATTCTCAAGTCAAACAATGGGCCTTGGGCCCTATACAAAGTCCAACTACGACCAAAGGGAGAAATGGGCCGTCAAAACAAATGCTAGCCCAACCCAAATAAGTCCAAACTTATTTAAAGGAGACGTCCGAGGAGGAGTGTCTCCTCGGACGCGCCAAATACAAGCCCAACGTGCACCCTATCCATAATAAGGAGTCATTCCAAACAAATATTGGTAATAAGGATAAGTCCCAAAAAGCAGGAAGGAGGAAGAAAAGATGAGACGTCCAGGGGGCAGCCACAACTGCCGCATTAAATGCAGAGAAGCTACTTTCCCAGCCGCATTAATGTGGAGAAGACAGGCGAACAATGTTACATTGGCCAATGCAACTCACAGAAAGATAAGTTGGATATCCGATGGGACAAGCACTCAAGTGAGGGTCCAGATAGTTAACAAGTGTAAGGTTCTTATCAATCTAAGGAGGCTATATAAGAGAACGAAATCCCCATGAAAAAGGGATCGGAAAATTTAGAGGGAAAAAAGAGAGAGAGAGATTAAAGAATTCTGTAGTCTTTAATCAGAGTAAGAGGTGCACTCATACGTCTTCTCGAACCGGTATCCTGTGGACATAAATGAAATATTCTCACGTTCAGACTGTTGCATGACATACAACTAATTAACGTTCACTTCGTCCAGCCCTAGTTCTGTAACCCGCTCTTTACAAATTCATTGTCTAGGGTCTTTTGGACCAAAACCACTTACTTGCTGGGCCTGGGCTCCAAAAACCGCCCCTACATGAGTATTACTTGCTTTGTATAGAGATTACAAGGGAATGAATTCCGGTAGTGAATTTATCGATAAGAGTTTCATGAAGTATAATTTGAATCTAATCATATTCTTTATTTTATTTTTGCTGCAGAACATTTGATGGGGACACAACCACAAAGAGTAGGACTAAGTTGGCATGTTGGGCTACTTTTTGTAATTGGGATAGACCTATTTCCATCTCTTCTCTTCCTCCTTGGGTTTTTTAAGATTGAGATGGGTTGGGTTTTGCACTCTTTCTTTAATTTTATCCTTACTCATATTTAAAAAAAATAAATAAATAAATGAGGACTAAACCCCATGGTTATACACTTATACTTATATTGTACACTAAAGTTTAATTTTGTATACAATTTTGAACTTTGTAGACTACCTTGAAGATCTAACGGATGATATAAAAATACTAACCACAATCAACCAATGAAGAAAACAATTGTTTCTTCGCATATCTTGAACATGTCACACCTAGTCTCTTCTTTTTCTTAACTTTTTTTTTTCTTAGAAGGATTTAGTTTTGTCAACATATTGTGAACGATTTGTAGCACTCACCTTTTTCCATGTCCCGAGCATGGTCTCTTCTCTTGAACCCCAGCAAAGCCTGATGATAAAATTTACATGGAATTAGCTTTTAAGCCCAATCCAACCCATTGGGCCTGAATTACAAACCCATGGCCCACAAAAAGAGGATGGACTCTGCAAGCAAAAGGTCGAGCAACCAATAGAACAAAATGTTAATCTTACGTGTGAAGTGTCAACTGTGCAGTCCACCAAATGTGTGTGAGGTGCTTCACGAGCCAAGACTCATGAGAAACTTTCTAAATTCTGACCACTACGGTTAAATAAATTTTTATTAATCACTCTCATTTTGTAATTTTTAGGGGTAATTGCAATTGTAAGGACTCAATTTGTAACGACCCCAAAATGATGTTGAGTTCGCACATTAAGGACCCAAACAATATAATTTGTAGAACTTGGGCTTGAAAGGTTAGGCCTTGGTCACCGGACGATGGTTAGTCATGGTGTTCATACAGAACTAAACCATGTTCGCTAGAGAAGTTTTTCTCCTCGATACGGCCTGGGAGGCTCTGGTTCTTGGCCTTTTTTCCCAGCCACTTTTTTCTAGACTACTTACTTCTCCTTTTATATTAGCCTTTACCCCTCTTCCAATGTCCACGTGTAGGTTCAACTTTCCAGGGCTGATACTTGTCCCATCAGCCCATACCCAAAGTGGTTGGGGGTGGTTGTAAAAGCTGAAAAGCATTGCTCTGTTTGGCGCAGAGTATTTAATTGCAGTAATGGCAGCCTTTCCTTTGTCCTTTGTCGCCATATTGTTCAGGGCTCTTTTATCTATCAACGCGGATGTGTTCGGCTCTTCCCAAAACTGTTCCTATGCCGTTCTTGCCATTTCTTTTAGGAGTACCTTGGGGATGCTGAGGATAGAGTCATCCTCGACCATGTCTCAAGGCTATTTGGACTTTCACTGTAGGTCCTCGGCTATATCCCTCCTCGGCTCGGGCCATGGGTCCCAATGTAAAGTGGGCCAGGGTCACAAATCCTCTAGCCCCACAATAGCCCATCAAAATCCTACTACCCGACTTCTTGGTCGGGGAGGAGGGTTTTGGTGATGTCGGGCCTATATCATGGCTTGCCCAACTTTGTCCTTCATTAATATCGGTGTCTTTTAGTTTGCCTGGGAAACGCTCCCGGCCATGAGACATTCCTTTAATTTTACTCACGTCGCGCCTCTATCGTTTCAGTGTACGAGGCGCGTTTTTAATAAGTTCCTTTTACGAGGCGACGCCCATCCAACAGTTGTAGACGGCGTTGGGAGTTGAGTGGGAATTATCTCGTTTGTAGCTTTTCTTGGAAATCTGTACAGATTAAATGCCACCAGGCTTGCCTTCCGTATAAGAAGTAAGGCAGGAGGTCACTTCCTTTACGTACAGACCCTTCAGTCTTTTCAAATTCCTAAACCTCCAGCTGCGTTTAAAGTTTTCATTACTAGTGCAATTCAAGCCTTAGTGAGTGATATGTTTGAGGCAAAAGTGGGGGTGAGGGCAAGGGAGACGGAGACTCAAGACAGCTCTCCCCTTTCGCAAGGCGGGGGAGAAGTCTTCTCTTCCTTCAGCCAAAATCCGAAGCAGATATTGGTCGCACCAGATTTTCGGTGCGATAGCAATAGGGTTTCTCATCGTCGGTACCATCCGCTTTCTCTCGAGTGCTGCTAATATGGCACCCACGTGTTAGGAGTCAGAGCTGATGCAGGGATTGGGCATCCTCGCTTCCTCCTCTCCTCCTTCTCTGGTGCCTTCTTTTGCCTCCGCTTCTTCTTCTCTTCCATCACTAGGGACATCCTGGTGTTTCTACTTCTTCTTTTTCTGCCTCTTCCCCCCTTCCGTCAAAAGGGCTCATCCTGACACACCTAGTCGCCATAAAAGCAGAATTTTGAAGGATTTATCGTTCCCTTGTATTTTTTTCATTTTTTTGCTTTCTCTTTTTGCCTTTGTAATTAGCTTCTGGTATAGGCTTACTTAAGCCCTTCATTGTATGCTGTACTATTTCTTGATATTAATAAAAGATGACTTTATCTTAGTCTAAACATTCTTTCTTTTCTGCCATAGCTATATTGTGAATGGATGTGCTATATATATATTTTTTCTGAACGATACTTAAGGCCGAACCCCTTGTTAACAAAAAACTATTATTTTGAACTTACTGAGACTAATAGGCACAATAATGCCGACCTGAAAAAGGTTATACATATAAGACTAATCGAGATAACAGTTGAATGTTCTGTATTGCAGATGAGGCGATCATCCGAGGATAGGTAACTCAAAATGAACTATCCGAGATGGTCACTATGTACTAGAGTGCTTTACCACGTTCCTAACAACATTCATTCATGGCTTTGACCATTTTTGGCATCCGGTCCGAGGACCGAGGTATAACTGTACCGGGCCTAAATACTCGTTTACATTAGTTTCCTTAGAGCTGGGGATCCGAGAACAGGACGGGATTTCCATTTTGTCTAAGACTTAATCCATTTTCTAATGACTAATTTCCCCATAGATTTGAGTCCAAAGACCATACAATACCTTGGTTCTGTCCAAAACTTAGATATTTTCATTAAGTATTTGGTTTCCCCTAATACCTTGGTTCTGTCCAAAACTTAGATATTTTCTTTAAGTAGTTGGTTTCCCCATAGGTTTGAGTTCGAGGACCATACAATACCTTGGTTCTGTCCAAAACTTAGATATTTTCATTAAGTAGTTGGTTTCCCCATAGGTTTGAGTCTGAGGACCATACAATACCTTGGTTCTGTTCAAAACTTAGATATTTTCATTAAGTAGTTGGTTTCCCTATAGGTTTGAGTTCGAGGACCATACAATACCTTGGTTCTGTCCAAAATTTAGATATTTTCTTTAAGTAGTTGGTTTCCCCATAGGTTTGAGTCCGAGGACCATACAATACCTTAGTTCTGTCCAAAACTTAGATATTTTCATTAAGTAGTTGGTTTCCCCATAGGTTTGAGTTCGAGAACTATACAATACCTTAGTTCTGTCCAAAACTTAGATATTTTCTTTAAGTAGTTGGTTTCCTCATAGGTTTGAGTCCGAGGATCATACAATACCTTGGTTCTGTCCAAAACTTAGATATTTTCATTAAGTATTTGGTTTCCCCCAATACCTTGGTTCTGTCCAAAACTTAGATATTTTCATTAAGTAGTTGGTTTCCCTATAGGTTTGAGTTCGAGGACCATACAATACCTTAGTTCTGTCCAAAATTTAGATATTTTCTTTAAGTAGTTGGTTTCCCCATAGGTTTGAGTTCGAGGACCATACAATACCTTAGTTCTGTCCAAAACTTAGATATTTTCATTAAGTAGTTGGTTTCCCCATAGGTTTGAGTCCGAAAACTATACAATACCTTAGTTCTGTCCAAAACTTAGATATTTTCTTTAAGTAGTTGGTTTCCTCATAGGTTTGAGTCCGAGGATCATACAATACCTTAGTTCTGTCCAAAACTTAGATATTTTCATTAAGTTTGGGGGGACCAGCCCCTCAGCCAAGGTGTGGGACGTTGATCTGACATTGGAAGCCCCAAGAACTGCCCGTGCCACTGGTGCTTCGAAGCGCAGCTCCTAGTGGAACTTTATGTTAGAGCACAACAACGGGCCGTTGGAAGTGGTGGAGGGACTTTCTCGACCCACCGCCTGTGCCAACGCACAAGCCTCCCCACAGACGGCGCCAATTGTAAGGACTCAATTTGTAACAACCCAAAAATGATGTTGGGTTCTCACGTTAAGGGCCTAAACAATATAATTTGTAAAGTTTGGGCTTGAAATGCTAGGCCTTGGTCACCGGACGATGGTTAGTCATGGTGTTCATACAGAACTAAACCATGTTCGCTCGAGAAGTTTTTCTCCTCGATACGGCCTGGGAGGCTTTGGTTCTTGGCCTTTTTTCCCAGCCACTTTTTTCTGGACTGCTTACTTCTCCTTTTATATTAGCCTTTACCCCTCTTCCAACGTCCACGTGTAGGTTCAACTTTCCAGGGCTAATACTTGTCCCATCAGCCCATACCCAAAGTGGTTGGGGGTGGTTGTAAAAGCTGAAAAGTATTGCTCTGTCTGGCGCAGAGTATTTATTGCAGTAATGGCAGCCTTTCCTTTGTTTTTTGTCGCCATATTGTCCAGGGCTCCTTTATCTATCAACGCGGATGTGTTCGGCTCATCCCAAAACTGTTCCTATGCTGTTCTTGCCATTTCTTTTAGGAGTACCTTGGGGATGCCGAGGATAGAGTCATCCTCGGCCATGTCTCAAGGCTATTTGAACTTTCATTGTAGGTCCTCGGCTATATCTCTCCTCGGCTCAGGCCTTGGCCCCCAATGTAAAGTGGGCCAGGGTCACAAATCCTCTGGCCCCACAGCAATAAACTCACTTATGATTTGATCTGAAATCAATTTTACCTACTCATGATTTGAAAAGTATCATTTTAGGATTTCGTAACTCATCTCATTACTTTTTCCATTAAAACATAACAAAACCAATGAAAACAAGATAAAAATGTGTATTTGTAAAAAATGTTTTACTTTTTATGAAGAACTTCAATGGAGCAATTAATTTCAACATAACGCACTAACCTTTAATGGAAAAAAAAATTTGAGAATCTTTTTGTTAAGACATATTACTTGCCAGTAAGAAAATGCATTGTCCATAGACTCCACACATCTAGCAAAGCAACTCTTGTCTATTTCTACTAATATATGCTAGTATTTTTTTCGGTTATTTTTTTTAATCCTAAAAAATTTCCCTTCACTTAAGTTTTCACTCCTCACTCCTCCCAAGTTTTCACTCCTCCCAAACCTGTATGCTATGTTTGGATGTTGGGGGAAGAAGGGGGAGTAGAGTAGAGAAAGGGAGAGTAATTTAATTATCTTGTTTGGATGTTTTTTAAGGAAAGAGAGGGAGGGATTTGGTGGGGTTTGAACTACTTCTAACCCTTCATTTTTAATTCTCCCAAATTTGAGAGATTTGGAGGGAGAGTGGAGCATGAAAATACTTGATCAAATGAATTATCAAATTTACCCTTACCATATTAACAAAATTACAAATGAAAAGACTAATTATTCTCCTCCCTTTTACTTAATTTTAAAAATATTTAAACAAGGTTGAGAATAACCATTCTCATCTACTCTCCTTTCCACTACTCTCCTTCCCTCTACTCCCCTTTACTCTCCTCTCTCTGAAACTTCCAAACATAGCAGCAGTGGCAGAGGGCAATTCTTTAGGGTTTAGATGGTGTTTAGGAAAGTGGGACTTGTGGTTGGATCAACTTGGTTTGATATTGAAATGGTGGCCATGGTGGTGAAGTAGCAGATTGGGGGTTTGGGAAACAGATCTCAGCTCTGAAGTTTGGTTACTAAAGGTTTGGATCTCGCTTTTGGTGGGCTGTATTGTGGCAGATTTGGTGATTGTGTGGGTTCTGGGTTGTTATTTGACTTTGAAAATTTCACTTCACCTCTACTACATTGGCAAATAAATTTCTTAGAGCATTTGTAGCAGTGGAGCTATAATGCTATAATGCTAAAATTTAGCTCCACAAACATAAAAACTTGGCTGCAGCAGTGGAGCTAAATCTAAAAAATTTAGCTCCATTGCTACAATGCACATCTATAAATAGATGTGCACTGTTCATACCATCTAAAATAAAAAAAAAAAAAATATTATTTTATTAAATTTCTCTCTCCACTTCTATTAAAAAAATATTTTTTCCTTTTTCTTTATTTTCTCTCTCTCTCTCCGGCTTCTCTTGTTTCTTCTTCTTTCCTTCTCATTTTTTTTTCTCTCCCTCGTCTACTCTCTGCTTCGCCATCGCCGATTTTCATCGTCGCCGATCTTCATAATCGATCTTCATCGTCGCCGATCTTCATCGTCGTCGCCCAGTTGCCGTCCCACGCCGCTGACTCGTCTACTCTCTGCTTCGCCATCACCGATCTTCATCGTCGTCGCCCAGTTGCCGTCCCACGCCGCTGACCCATCTTGCCATCATTGAACTCAAGCACGCCACGGACCCATCGAAGCTCTATGCTCGGTCAATATTTTTGGGTTCATGGGTTTGTGGGTTCACGGACCCATCAAGCGCGCCACGGACCCACGGACCCATGATCTGCGACGGGAATTCTGGTTTCATGGGTTTTGGATTGCTGAGTTTGTGGGTTTTTGGGTGTTTGATTTTTTTATTTTTTGTTGGGTTTGGTTGTGATTGTGGATTGTGGTTGAAATGGAGGTTTTGTGGCTGTGTTGGTGGTGGTTTGGTAGTTGTGGTTGTGTTTGTCGTGGGCTATGTTGGTGGTTGTGGCTGTGTTGGTGGTGGTTTGATTTTTTTTTTTTTTTTTTCTTGTCGTGGGCTATGTTGGGTTATGGTTATGGCCGTGGGCTGTGGTGGTCACATGAAGGTTGTTGCCGTGGGCTGTGGTTGTCACATGAAGGTTGTCACTGATGGAGTGTGTGGCTGTGATAATTGTGGGTAGTGAATATATTATTTTATTGTAGTGGGATGGATTATTTTATTGTAGTAGTTATATTATTTTATTATGATGTTTATATTATTTTATTGTGTTGAAAGTTAAAATAAATCCACTGCTGTAGCATGTGTGTAGGTAAAATAGATAAAGTAACTTTTGGTAGAACTAAAAAGCTAAATTTTTAGTTCCACTGCTGTGGATGCTCTTAGTTTATATGTATATATATCAAGGAAGAAGACGAAGAACACAAGCCTAAGGCTTTTTAGCCGTGGGGTTCTGTATGAGTGAGAGTTAGAGATAGAAACACCATCAACAGAAGACAAACAAACCCAAATTGAATTTTTAGTATAAGGTGTTTTTGGCTATTGATTATGTTTGTTCTTAAATTTTAAGAAACCCTAACCTTTTTTTTTAATTTTTTATTTTATTTTATGCTTTTAGAATGAGAGAGACATAAAAAAAAAAGTGCAAAAATACATGTTTACCTTTTTTTACAAATGAAACTTACCTTAAGTGAATAAAGTAACATTAGACAAAATGAGTTTGGGGAAAGTTTATTGCAATTACCCCTTATTTTTATTAATCACTCTTCTCATTTTGACCTTAAATATTGATCAGACTTGATTTACATTTTTTCCCCCAAATATAGTACATATAATAACTAAAAAAATTTATCCCTTTACAAATTTATACTATAATTAAAATCACATTCTTGTTAAAAAAGGTAAAAATTATTTCATACAAATCAATTAAATATAGTGATTTTCATTTATTAATTATACAAATTAGATTGAAAGAAAATAATATATGAGATCAACCCTAACTAGTTTGTTAAGAATCCATAGTAAACCCAAGTTTTTGGAACTACAACTTTATTGTAGCAGTTGTAACTTGTAACACATACAAATTAGATTCTCAAACATTCGGTGATTAAGAACCAATAACTCTCCATAAATCACGAACGATAATTTGATAAGATATAACTTATTTACAACGTTATTCATTATAATATTAAGTCTATAAATAAATTTTAATACATGTATACACATATATACAGCTTCATATTTCCCAAGCATTTACCAAAACCACCAGACCACATTATATTAAGTTTGAACTTTGAACTCAACTTGTTCAACAATCAAGCATAAACTCTACTCACTTACAGCCATGAATAAACCAAATAAAAGTTCTATGTTACAAACCTTCTAAATCGAAAAACAATAAAATCATCTGTCCTTCAGAAATGAAAAAGAAAAGGTATTGGAAAGAGTGACTTTATCGTGCATAGTCATGGTAAACAGTGTTCATTTATTAAAAAATAAAAATAAATAGAATGAATGAAAACTTTGTGACAAACAAAAATAGAGTGGGGAAAGGACAATTAACGCCAAAGTTCTATGTCAGAGGGAAAAAAAACTCTATTTAAAACTGAGAACTGTTGAAACACAACATCCAGCACAACGCAATGGTTATGAATCATGACCTGAAAATAGACATTAAACTAAGCATGGGCATTTACTGGTTAGGTTTCAAGTAATGACTCAAAGCTCAGGCATTTCAGAGGTCATGACACTCGTATGTCCATGGCTGGACATTCCTCATAACATGAAATGGTACAAGAAGGATTACAAATTTACAACAAAATGAGGCAAAATTGATAAGGCGTTAAAAATAGCATTAAAATAATACTATGACATTCACGAAAGAAGGATATAAATGCATACTTTTAACTCACACACCAAATAGCCTAAAATCTCACTTTTAAGTTTTACAATGTCAAAACAAAAACATAAGATCAAGTCCCACCAATATGAAATTAAGATTAAGTAAACAAATGGCAAAATTTGCAAACCAAATGGATTTATGGTAGCAAGGTAGCAAGATCTCATAAACTAAAGGCCCTACACCCTACACCTTGATAGCATACTTCCTCATGGGGAAATACATCTCCTTCTTCTTCTCCCGTTCAGTCTTCAATGATGCCTATGCAAACAAAAAGAAAGTAAAACAAATCAGGCAACAGCCAAGCCAGACACTCCAAGCACAAATATAAACATGCTAATTGGACAAGACTATACAAGTACACAACGCAGAGCCATCACACAACTTATAATCTAAGCAAACCAACAACACAACAATAATAATCAAAGCTAACAAGAACCCACTTTGCACTATGGAAATCTCATGGTCAATGAGAACATTAAGTGATTTGATCGTTATATCCTAAAATGGTGTGTTGGAACTTTCATATGATCAGATACCATCTAATAATGACTTTTTCTCATTCATTTAAACCAACCAACAAATACCAACTATGACCGATACAAGCAGAAGCAAAAATGGTCCCTAATTCACATATATCCTGCTCAACGAATTACCAAACGCACAGAGTCAGTAAACAACTATAGGAATTCCAGACAACCCATTGGTCAAAATGGAAAACATTTTTCTTATTAGTAAGCAACTCTTTTTGATGTATGGGCCTGCTCCATCTAAGGGCGATGAATTCAGCTAAGCTAAACATAAAATTTTTCATTCCAATTCCCAAAATTTTAACCCTTCTTATTCTCTCAACAAGCTATGAGCAACTAAAAGGTTAAAAAACCTATACAACATTAGTCCTACAATAACTCACCCATAATGTTCCGAAACTTTATAGCATTTCCAATTAAACATTTTTCAATTACCCCATATTTAATAACATAAACAAACACACAAAAAACTTTAAAAACTATCACAATAGATGAACTAAAATTGGAAATAGCATACCCAATAAAGTAAAAAGTAACAAGCATAAAAAAAAATGCATATATGAATCAAGCTCGCAGATAGACATACCTGGCGCTTGGTAAGCCTTCTCCTAATGGCCCTAGTCTTCTTGGGACGCAGATCGAGTGGCAAGTACTTCTTCTTCTTGTAAGCTTCTCTCAGAGCCCCCTTTTGCTTCTGTGAAATCACAGTCAAAACCTGCGCAATAGACAGCCTCACAACCTTTCTGCATAACCAAAAACGAAAACCCAAATCAGATAACCAAAAAACCAAAAGCTTGTTTTTTGAAAACACAAAAAAATATAAACCAAATAGAGAGAGAGAGAGAGAGAGAGAGAGAGTACATCTTGGAGAGCTTGTTGGGTGCGCCACCGGTGACCTTGGCGACGCGGAGGAGGGCAAGCTCGGCCTTGAGATCCTTCAGCTGGTTGAGCAGCTCCGCCTTTGTCTTTTGACGCAACTCGTGGACCTTGATTCTCGCTGTGGCATTTTCACAAACACGTAGAGATCAATAAACAAAAACACGTTTTTTTCATATTCAATTTACGAGAAAAACATAAAAAGTGGAATCAGAATTGAGAAATGCAGAAAAGGGTTATTAGGGCTTTTGGTTTGTACCCATTGCGTCTCTGAGCTACACGCTGCGGCGGATGCTTTTTCACTACTAATGAAACCCTAGGAAACTGAGAGAGCGAAAGGGCTAGTTTATATATGATATATATAGATATAGGTTTTAAGATTGGGCTGGTGAATTTTCTAGATTTGGGTTAGGCTCTATTGGGTTTTGGGGAATTTTAGAATTGTTATTTTGGGTCATGGGATGGGTTCATAACTGGGTTCAAGAGTTGGAAAGGGATATGAATCATTTTGGGCCAAACTGTGGCCTGATGAAGAAAATTTTGACCCAATTTTTAAGGTTTCTTAGGTGTATCTGAAGTTTGGTCCAATTTCAACATTTACACATTCTCTTTAACTCATAGAACTGAAAAGAATAAAGCCCATCTCGGGCCTATTTCATCTTTTAGGGAGTCCTATAAATCTCGGATGGGCCTAGTAACAAAATTTTAGTTTTTAATTTTGTTTAAGATTAATAGATTTTTCAAACATTTGGACACCATTAAACTTAGATCAACCCTTGCATATTTCCACATTTCAATCCTCTAATGGTGATTTCATCATGGAGTTATGATTGTGTATAATATATTTTAATATCCATTTTAAAATTAAAAAAATTTACTACATTTTAAAAGTTTTAACGAAATACCAAATTGGAAATATTCATCTTTTATTTTTAATATTGATGTTGTGATAAAATTTAGTCCTCATATTTCCAAATAGATTAATAAAATCTTAAGAACTTTATAAGGGAGTTATTCTAAGAACTTTAGAGGATTCTAATCTTTATGTATATATTAGGAACAAAATGAAATGTTTTATAGCATTAAAAAAAAAAAAAGTGTTTTTAATTTCTATAATATCGTAGACATATCAATAATAGAGAATAGTTGTACTCGAAGTAATAAGGGCAAGATAAATATTAGGACAATTATATCTTTGGAAGAAACAAATTTGTGGCTTCTTGAGAGATCTTAACTTTTTATAATGTTAAATTTAACTGTCCATCCCTTTCTCCATGTGGGACGAAGCTAGTGCCGAACCACATTGTGTCTTTTCTTTGGATGAGAAAGTCGTTCATGACAATGATTTCCATGAAAATGAAATGAAGGAAAATAAACTTCCATCAGATTATTATATGGTTTAAGTTAATGGCCATTCGGATTTTCAAATAATATACTACATTTGACTTCATCTCCACCATCAACAAGTTACTGGATGAGGACAGCTCTCACTAACGATTTGCAAGTTGCAATTGTCCTTATATAAGTTGTTTAAGCCATTACTATGTTTATTTTTATTATTATGGGTAAAATACTATTTTGGTCCCTAAACTTTACTAAAAGTTCTTTTTTCATCCCTAAACTCAATAAGTAGTTTTTTGAACGGTATAGAGACAAAAATAAGGATGAAAAAGAACTTTTTCAATAGTTTAGGGGATGAAAAACAAACTTTTAGTAAAGTTTAAGGACATAAATAAAACATTTTCAATAGTTTAAGGATGAAATATGAACTTTTCAATAGTTTAGAAATAAAAAATGAACTTCTTAGAGTTTATGAATGAAAAACAAACTTTTGATAAAGTTTAGGGACTAAAATAGTATTTTACCCTATTATTATTATTATTATTTATACTAATCACTGTCTAGACTTTGGCATTAGTATCAACTTGGTTATTGGACTTTCTATTCGAATAATTAACTCCCTTAGGCTTGAGGTTTGTGGCAAATGATGCAAATCAAACCATTTGTTAGTATTTCAGTTTAAACTTATTAATCACATGATGTGTATATGATAAAATTTCCAAAATTATTGATAATGGGGTAGAAATTGTGTGCACATGATGTGATTAATTTCATTAATCTCCAAAGGAAAATACGAACAAAATATCTAGTTTGTCAAAGGCCATGATTAATTGTTCAAATTGAAAGTGTTAATGACTAAATTGAAACTTTGGTCAATGTCCAAGGGTAATATTTATTAAAACTCTAATCTCCTACAAAACACATCATGTATTGTTCAATACGAACAACTATGCATACCACCCTAAAAAAATCTTTTGTAGTTAGGTGTTTATGACAAAACAAATGTAACTTACAACCATTTGAATCAAATAACTTCATCTAATTGCAATTAAACTAAGAGAATGATCCTAAATATGTTTTGAAGCATGAAAAACCTTTCATTCATTAAAATAATAGAGAATCAAAGTATAATGCCTCCAAAGCTGGTGGAGGGGACTCTTCCATCCAAACAATTTCATCAGATACATCCCTAGCATAACGACTGTACAACGTGCACTTTGTTTTACACAACTAATAGTCATCCAACGCAAGCCATGAGTAAGGCATTAGATATCCTCAATTATATGACCTATTCAAGAGAGGTTTATCTATATTATTAATAAGAGGTTCCAAAACTTCTTAATCCATAGCCCATTTTTTTCCTTTTAAAATTTGGATGGATTGACAAGTTCGTGTCCGATTTTACAAGACCAATCCAGAATGAATATAACTACTAGTCGCAAAAAAAGTTTCTAAAATCGATTATTGAAAAAATTAGAAAAAAATGTAAAGTAAAAAAAAAAAAAATTAATTCAATAAGCATATGGTGTAAATACACTTTTTTAACCTTCCACTTCAAATTTGTATGCACAAAGTTTCCAAAAAAAAAAAAAAAATTTGACTATGCACACTTATATTGGAAGTGGGGTTTCAGTGTTTCACCATATCCTTATTGAATTTATAAATAAAATAATTAAAAAAAAAAAAAAAACCGAAGAAATTGAGTTCAAGCTTTATAGAAAATGTGATGTGCACAGCATTGTCTACCTATTACGACGTGTGTATAAAACCTTGGTTTTAATTGGGTTCTGTTTCTTTGGTCAGCCGTCTACTAAAAGGTCAATTCAACCTAAGTTGGCGATGCCATCATTTTACGCAACTTTTCCTTTTCTTTTATTTGAATGTGGAATGTGAACATAGCTTTACCTTTTATTTTTTCCATCAAAATTTTATATTATTTGAATGTGGAATGTGAGCACATGAAAAATACATCGACCGCTATCATTAATTCAATGGTGACTTTTTTTCCCTTTTTTTGGAGAGAAATTCAATGGTGACTTAATTATAATATAACATTCTACCAAAAAAAAAATATATAATACAATAACAATGATGTGAAAAATATTAGAGTAAACTATGTATTTCATCCTTATTCTTTATACCATATTTTAATTTGGTTTCTAATCTTCCAATGCTATGTCAAATTAGTCACTTTGTTATCTCTTGTATGGAAATTTATGATTTGGTAACAACCAAAATAAAAAACTAGTTTATTGCCATATCAACAAAAAATAATTTTTTATTTTTGCTGTTAACCATATCAACAATTTTCATCCAAAAAATAATAGCAGAGACTAAATTAACATGGTATTGAAAGGTTAAAAGACCAATGATACAATTAAAAGGTTAGAGATTAAATTGAAATATAGTGTATTTGGATTCGATTTCTATTTCTAATTAAATGAAGTTGGTTTTGCTTTCAAAAAAAAAAAAAAATTACATATTTTACTCAAAATAATATTATAACTAAATATGTATTGGGTGCAGGCCCAAAGTAATTTGCAAGCAACATGTGGATAGAAACAAGTGCAAAAATTCCTCAACTAGATGACAAAGTTCACGATGCTTGCATATTGACCACAACTTTTTCTGATTAGCCTTAACTTGTAACTATGTCGTATTATTCGTGTATACTATCTAGCTAGGGCTTGGTACATTGGTAACTTTTTGTTCTTAGTGCAAGCAATATTAGAACTCAGAAAACAGAAAACAAAGTCACCCACCTTTGGACAAACATCAAATTTAAACTCCAAAATCATGTATATTTCGGGAAACTGTTGCAGAACAGCCAATTAGAGGTGGGGAAGGTAGATGAATGCATTAAGAGCATTGGTTTAGGAGAAATATTTTTATGAGAAAATGATAAAGCAATTAACTTTATTAACAATTTTTTATATTTTCTATAAAAGTTATGTCAAAACTTTCCTAATATAATTTATTAACAATTATTCTAAGAGCATCATTTAACATGACCCGAATTAGAGATTAGCTTTTTACTTTTTCTAGTCTGAAAAAGGATAAAAAAATAATGAGTGACAAAGCATGTTTCTTGTTGAATGTATCATTGCCTATATATAAAGGCATGAAAAAAGACTGGAATGTGCCTTAAAAAAAGAAGACTGGAATGTGGATTGTGGAATCAGTTTCCCACGAGAAAGAAAAACAAAAATCCTGTTCACTTCTATTTTCCAAACCCATTCTACATTTATTTTCAATTGTTTTCCTAATAAATTAAATGACATGTCAATTATTAAATATAAAATTTTTGCCAAGAGCCTTGTAGATTGATCAATTGACATTTTTTGGTATTTCCAACGAAAACATCTAGGATTTAAATCTTCCTCCCCCAACTATCTAATAATCAAAATATATACATATACATTTTAAACTACATGTTGTATGAGACGACATGCTTACAACAAGACTCACGCATAATAGTAGCAGTAGATATTTTATTTTTATTTTTTTGTTAAAGATTTAAAAGTAGTCATATAGTATTTTATTTAATTGAGTGATGACACTATGCACTTAAAATACTTAATACCATTAATAAAATATTTCAAATTCCGAAAAGATTCTATTGACTAAATCCTAACCACGGTTAATTAGTGAAATCTTTTTTGAGATAAATATTACAATTCCTTGTCACTGAACTTTCAAAAAAACACTTCTAGCTTGATCAGGTATGAAAGTGTTTTTTTTTTTTTTTTTTAAACCAAGCCCTAATCATTTTGTGTTGGAAGTTTTTTTTCCCTTCAAATTTTGTGTGACAACGAACAGTGATATTTAACCAACAAAATTTTCACTAACCATAGTTTTTTTTTTTTTTTTTTTGAGAAACCACTAACCATAGTTAAGACTTGGTCATTAAATTATTTCAAATTTTAAAATATCCCTTATTGTTTCTTTTTTCTCTTTCTTTTTTTTGATAAAGTTTCAATTTATGGTGTCCGCTTTTGAAATATTTTTTTATTATTTCTATTATTAAAAAAATTATTAATATATTAATTTATTTCTAGGCTTCAATTTTTGACATGTTCTGTCACTTGTATTTGATAAAACTGAACATTCTGTTAAGGTAAAAATAAACTTTCAACAATCACAAATTTCCAAAAAAACAAAAAAAATTTAAAGCACACACAACAAAAAGGTGCAAATTATTAATCCATAAAAGTCTAGCATCCCAAATAAATGTATTTCATGTAACTACTAGATACTAAAAAAAAAAAAAAAAAAATCTCAACCTTAAATTTATATTGGAAATGAGAGTATACTTATCCTCAAAGTTATTCTACTCCAACTCATCCTTGTCCTTGTACGTTATCAATAATTATCTGAATGGACGCATCAACCATTTGTGACTTCCAAGTTTCAAGTTGCATAAATGGCCCGTATGGCTGTAGTCAAAAAGCAATTTTAGAGAAATGAAAGCAAAGTCTGACCCAAGAAAAAGGTAATTCTGACGATCGTGAAATTCATGGTACATGACTAGTCAAACCTGCCGTCACCAAGAAATCCCCCCCAAACAGCATGAGTAAAGGAATATAACACAGTTTTTTTTTTTTGGGAAGAAGTGAAAAATAACTTTAAGAATGATTGATAATTACCTAATGAAAAAAGAGAGAATGATTTACAATTATATGTTATTTAATAACTAATTGTAATCGTTAACTGGTTAAATTATTAATTTGACAACATTAGGGATGTATGGTTAGTATGGTTAATATGGATAAGATAATTAGTTAATATTGATAATCTTTCACACAAATTCAATATTCAACATTTTAGGTTTAAGAAAAATTGAAGTCAAATGAATTAAGGAAAAATGGTTTCTTTCATTGTTGTTACTATTGAATTATAATAAAAATTAGGTGTACAATTTGTATTCTTAACTTGGTAAAGACTCATCATATAATTATTATTAATAATTCATTATAGTAAAATGATTTGAGGGAAAAGGATCTTAACCCTTGACAGTTTTATTTGGCACCTAAATTTCAATTTTCTACTAAAAGGCAAGTCAATAAATAAAGATAATTTTATCAAAAAAAGAAGAAGAAGATATTTTGCCATTTCAAATATTAAAAGAAGGAACATGCTCAAAGTAATACGAGTAATTATTCGGTACTCTTGAAATATGGTAAAGTAGTGCTCACATCTCTCATATTTATCGTAAATCTTACTAATTAAAATAATGAGTGGGATTCTCCAAGAATGTAAGTAGAGGAGAGAACAACACTATCGTGCCTCAGGAGTATCTAATAATTTTTCAAGCACTATAATTTTTACTACATAAAACTTACAAATTGATATGACAATGAAGGTGAATGGTGAGTGTGGGGCCCGGCCCAAAATAATGGGCTAGTCTAACTACAGGCCCGTCCGAGAAGCATCCTGTCCGACGAGAAATCACAGACAGCATTATTCAGGCCCAATTACACCGAAGAAACCTGTCCGAGGAGTAATTCTTCCTCGGACATTACGAAGTCCAGACGAGGAACTCGCCCCAACCATTGTAGTTCATCCTCCCAGCATATAAAAAGAATAAAATCCAAAATATCTCATGGAAAGCTGTCACCACCACATTAATTACGCCACAACCACCCTCTTGGCCGCATTAATGAGGAAAAGACCCCTGAACAGTACTACCTTGGCCTCTGCAACTCACAAAGGGAGTGATAGGGGTGTCTGATGGGACAGGTGCTCAAGTAGATGTTTAGATGATCAACAAGTGTAAGGTTGAGATGAGAACAAGAGAGCTATATAATGTAGTGGAGTCCCTCAAAGAAGGGGGACACAAAAAACTGTATTCGGGACTAAAGAAATAGAATCTGACGTTGGAGATCCATCCTTGTGTTTTTGTTTCCGCAATAATATTGTCCATGTATCATACCAAATAGGCTCGCTGAGGCTAAGTTCTTTGACCCATCCTCTACAAAAATTTGTTGTGGGTTGCATCTTAGACCGAAACCTGATCAATAGGATTTGGGCCAGGAAAATCGTGCAACTACAATTGGCGCCGTCTATGAGAAGAACTAAGGCATCAGCTAGTGCAACGGTCGAGCATGGCAGAACTAGGTCCGCACCAGGAGGATCCTCACCAAGCTAACTCCCAACGGACACAACCCGCCGAGTCCTAGAGGCAAAATAACCTAACCAACCCAGGCGGCAGGGGGAATCGTGAGGGAAGTGTGCATACTATCCGGACGAGCCAGAGTCACACTCAGATAGGTAGTCACGTGTCTCAGAGGCGAAATAGTTACCAGGCCATGCAGCGAGAGATAGATAACCTAAAAAGGAAGTTACGACGTGTGCAGCGAAAACGATCTCCCTCTGACTCAGGCGAGTCTTCTAATGTGGAGGATGCGAGTTACAGACAAAGGTCAAGGACCCCCCCAAGTGAAACCTTTTCTTACGAAAGGGAACCACGCCCTGTGCGGAAGTATGAGAGCCCATCCAGCAAGGGTTCGGGGAACGACGCCATGAAGAAAGCGCTGGATCAGGTCTCAAGGTCACCCTTCACGTATAGAATCGAAGGGGCTAAGCTGCCTAGACGCTTCAACTAACCGGTGTTCGCCATCTATAACAGCCGAGCAGACCCGGTAGAGCACGTGAGTCAGTTTAACCAAAAAATGACGATTTATTCGCAAAATGAAACCCTAATGTGCAAAATCTTCCCATCCAGCTTGGGATTGATGGCAATGAGGTGGTTCAATAGCCTGAAGACAAACTCCATAGGCTCCTACAAGTAGCTCACTCAAGCTTTTTGCTCCCGTTTTATTACAAACACCAGAGTCCCTCGACCTCTCAGTTCGCTACTGTCCTTATCCATGCACGAAGGAGAAACCCTGAAAGCGTACTCGGATAGGTATTGGGAGGTGTATAACGATTTAGATGACAACCATGATAATGTTGCTATCAGCACGTTCAAAAGCGGTCTCCCCACCGAGCATGGCTTAAGGAAATCCCTCACCGGAAAACCAGTTGCTGACGTCCATCAGCTGATGGATAGGATCGACAAGTACAAAAGGGTAGAGGAAGATCAGCTGCAAGGGAGGGGAAAGGAGAAGGTTATCCCCCCCCAAAGCAAATGATTTCAGGTCGGAACGGCACAACCCTGGTCAGCCGATGAGAGATTTTTCACAACAGGCTGGACAGAGCAACCCGCAAACAGTGAATGCCGTATTCAGGGAGCCAGTACAACAGGTACTGGAGAAAGTAAGGGATGAGCCCTATTTCAGGTGGCCGGGAAAGATGGCTGGAGACCCTTCCAAAGGTAACCAGAACCTGTACTGTCACTATCATCAGGACCATGGGCATACCACTGAGGATTGCAGGAATCTATGAAATCACCTAGATCAGTTAGTCCGAGAAGGGAAGTTACGTCACTTTCTGCACCCATCGAGCGGCCATCCTGGCCAAGCAATACAAGAGTCTTGAAAGGATGTGTCCTTAAGACCTCCCACGGGGACGATACATGTCATCCTCGCTGCACCAGGAAGAACTGGGCCACCCATCCCCAGGGTATTAGCTGTTGATCGGCTCCCCTCCGAGGGCAGGCAAAGGGAACCCAAAAGGTCAAAAAAGGAAAGCTCTTTGATACTGGGATTCTCGGATGAGGATAAGAGAGGAACTATTCAACCTCACGATGATGCCTTGGTGGTTACGTTAAGAATTGGGGGCTTCGACGTGAAAAGGGTGTTGGTGTACTCGGGAAGTGCAGTAGAGATAATGTACCCTGATCTATACAAAGGGCTGAACTTGAAGCTGGAAGATTTGGCAGCTTATGATTCCCCCCTTCTCAGCTTTGAAGGAAGAATTGTTACGCCAAAAGGGCAGATCCGACTACCCTTACAGACTGGGTCAGAGGTGGTGGAGGTGAATTTTATCGTGGTCGACGCTTACTCACCCTACACCGCAATAGTCGTCAGGCCATGGATCCACGCCCTAGAAGCCGTAACCTCCACACTTCACCAAAAAGTAAAATACCCATCCAGAGGACAAGTAGAAGAGATCCGAGGAGATCAGGCCGTGGCCAGGAAGTGTATGGTGGCCGCCGTTTTACATCAGCCTCTAGTCGAGTCCTCGGTCCAGGAGAGCTTATAGCAACCAGCCACCTCGGCAAGGCAAGGCAATGAGCTGGCCGAGGAGATAAGGTGCGAAGGTTTAGATAAGATCGCTGTCAACAACGACCCGGAGAAGTTTTTTCAGGTCGGCTCTGAGTTGCCTTCTAGAGAAAAAGAGGAACTCGTCAGATTTCTTAGAGAAAATGTCGATGTGTTTGCATGGGACGCCTACGACGCCCCGGGAGTTGATCCTAGTCTTATTTGTCACCACCTGAACGTCAACCCCTCTTCCACACCGAAGAAGCAACCACCCCGACGCCCTTCAAAGGAACATGCTAGTGCCGTAAGAGACGAAGTGGCAAAACTGAAGAAAGGAGGGGTTATCAAAGAAATCTTTTACCCCGAATGGTTGGCAAACACGGTGGTAGTAAGGAAGAAGACGGGGAAGTGGAGGGTTTGCGTGGACTTCACGGACCTAAACAAGGCGTGCCCGAAGGACCCATTCCCCCTACCCCGAATCGACCAATTGGTGGATGCAACCGTCGGACACCCCCGAATGAGTTTCATGGACGCCTTCCAGGGCTATCATCAGATACCCCTTGCGCTAGAAGACTAAGAGAAGACGGCTTTCATGACTCCCATCGGAAATTATCACTATAAGGTGATGCCGTTTGGGCTGAAGAACGCAGGCTCAACTTACCAAAGGATGATGACCCGGATGTTCGAGCCACAACTGGGCAAGATCATTGAGGTTTACATAGACGATATGGTTGTGAAGAGTAAGAGGGTGTCCGAGCATGTGAAAGACCTCGAAATAATCTTCGCCATCTTAAGGGAGCACCGGTTACGGTTGAATGCTTCCAAATGTTCATTCGGGGTCGGGTCTGGGAAGTTTGTAGGGTACATGGTGACCCACAGGGGAATAGAAGTAAGCCCCGACCAAATCAAAGCAATCAACAGCCTACAGGCTCCTCGGAACCCGAAGGAAGTGCAGAAGCTCACTGGTATGATTGCAGCATTAAACCGGTTCATATCGCGATCAGCGGATCGGTGCCGACCTTTTTACCTCTTAATAAACAAGTGGAAAGGGTTTGAATGGTCGAAGGATTGTGCTCGGGCTTTCCAGCAGCTTAAGGACTACCTGTCCCGACCACCCATTATGTCCAGCCCTGAGGCAGACGAGGTGTTGTTTGCGTATGTCGCTGTAGCTCCCCATGCTGTAAGCCTGGTGCTGATACGGGATGATAATGGGGTGCAGCGACCGGTTTACTATGTGAGCAAATCATTACATGAGGCCGAGGTGCGATACCTACCTTTAGAAAAGGCGATTCTGGCGATAGTGCATGCCACCCGGAAGCTTCCTCATTACTTTCAGGCGCACACGGTCGTCGTTCTAACCCAGCTTCCCCTTCGAGCAGTGCTTCGAAGCGTTGACTACACAGGAAGGATCGCCATGTGGAGCGCACTTTTGGGGGCCTTTGATATCAAATATATGCCCAGACCCTCCATCAAAGGACAGGTCCTCGCAGACTTGGTAGCGGAGTTTGCTGAGCCCTCTATAGAAACAATAACCGAGAAGAAAGACACGGATGAAAAATCGGTTAGTGCAATTTCAGCAGGGGGGACCTTGCATTGGAAGGTCTACGTGGATGGCGCGGCCAACCAGAGAGGATCTGGAGTTGGGATAGTTTTAATATCGCCGGACGATGCTGCCATTGAAAAATCACTGAGGCTCAGATTCTCGGCTACGAACAATGAAGCCGAATACGAAGCCTTGCTTCAAGGGATAACGATGGTTCAAAGATTGGGCGGAAGAATAATAGAAGCATTCTCGGACTCTAGATTGGTTGTCGGGTAAGTGATGGGTGAGTTGGAAGCCAGAGATGCTAGGATGCAAGAGTACCTGGGACAAGTCAAACGGCTACAGACGAGTTTTGAATCCTTCAAACTGACGCACATTTCCAGAAGTGTAAACACCCATGCAGACTCGCTGGCCACTCTCGCCACGTCCTTGGCGCGTAATCTGCCGCGAATGATCCTTGTTGAGGATTTAGTCTGGGCAAGTCCCATCTACGGAAACCCGGCACAAGTCCATCAGATCAGAAAAAGTCCCAGCTGGATGGACCCCATAAAGAACTTCCTCTAAAACGACATCTTACCGGAGGAAAAACAGGAAGCTGAGAAGATACGCAGGAATGCTCCTCGGTTCTGGCTATCAGAGAACCACAAACTATATCGGCGCTCTTACTCTGGACCGTACCTACTCTGCGTACATCCAGAAGAATCCGAGTCTCTACTTGAGGAGTTACACGAGGGGATTTGTGGAAGCCACACCGGAGGAAGGTCGCTGGCGCACAAGGCACTCACCCAAGGGTACTGGTGGCCGAACATGCAAAGAGAGGCCCAAGAATACGCTAAGAAGTGCGACCAGTGCCAAAGATTCGCCCCGAATATCCACCAACCCGGAGGGGTTCTCAACCCCCTCTCTAGCCCATGGCCGTTCGCACAATGGGGCCTTGATATTATCGGACCTTTCCCCAAAGCTGCGGGGAACAGGCGATTCATAATAGTCGGAACTGATTACTTCACTAAATGGGTGGAGGCTGAACCCTTGGCCAACATTAGGGACTTGGACGCCCAAAAATTTATCTGAAAGAACATCATCACCCGCTTCGGAACTCCACGTACACTCATTTCCGACAATGGTCTCCAGTTCGACAGTAAGAACTTTAGGGAGTATTGCCGCGAGTTTGGAATCATTAACCGATATTCCACCCCCGCCTACCCTCAGGGAAATGGGCAAGTCGAAGCCGTGAACAAGGTCATAGTGAACGGACTGAAGAAAAGACTGGATGAGGCAAAGGGGAGATGGGTAGAAGAACTCCCGCACGTCTTATGGACGTATCGGACAACGCCGCGACGGTCAACCGGTGAGACCCCCTTTTCGATGACTTATGGGGCTGAGGCCGTACTCCCAATCGAGAACAACTTTCCCACACTAAGGTCTAAATCATTTACCCCAAACGGTAACGACGAGCTATTAGGAAGGAGTCCGGACCTAGCCGAGGAAAGAAGGGAAAAAGCAATGATTCATATGGCCTATTATCACCAGAAGCTGAGACAAGGGTATGATGCTAACGTTAAACTACGGCCTCTAGGTCCAGGTGACCTCGTGATGAGGAAGATTCTCAGCAGCGCAAAAAACCCCTCTTGGGGCAAGTTGGGGCCCAATTGGGAGGAACCATACCGTGTCACATCCGTGACCGGGATAGGCGCCTACTACCTAGAAGATTTGGATGAAAAAACTGTACCTCGACCATGGAATGTAAATAACCTCAGAAGATATTGTTATTAATGAAAATGGCTTAGCCCACGTTTTGTTTCAGGACTATCCTCTGCTTACTGTTCTATTTACGACTATTCATAGTATTAAACAGAACCTAAGTCCTGCATGGCTCCTCGGACCACAGACTTAGGGGAAATTACTACTCATGACAATTTATACAAGTTTTAAACAGAACCTAAGTCTTGCATGGCTCCTCGGACCACAGACTTAGGGGAAATTATCACTTATGACAACTATTCATAGTTTTAAACAGAACCTAAGTCCTGCATGGCTCCTCGGACCACAGACTTAGGGGAAATTATCACTTATGACAACTATTCATAGTTTTAAACAGAATCTAAGTCCTGCATGGCTCCTCGGACCACAAACTTAGGGGAAATTATCACTCATGACAACTATTCATAGTTTTAAACAGAACCTAAGTCCTGCATGGCTCCTCGGAACACAGACTTAGGGGAAATTACTACTCATGACAATTTATACAAGTTTTAAACAGAACCTAAGTCCTGTATGGCTCCTCGGACCACAGACTTAGGGGAAATTATCACTTATGACAACTATTCATAGTTATAAACAGAACCTAAGTCCTGCATGGCTCCTCGGACCACAGACTTAGGGGAAATTATCACTCATGACAACTATTCATAGTTTTAAACAGAACCTAAGTCCTGCATGGCTCCTCGGACCACAGACTTAGGGGAAATTACTACTCATGACAATTTATACAAGTTTTAAACAGAACCTAAGTCCTGCATGGCTCCTCGGAACACAGACTTAGGGGAAATTATCACTTATAACAACTACTTATAACAATTATTCATAGTTTTAGACAGAACCTAAGTCCTGCGTGGCTCCTCGGACCACAGACTTAGGGGAAATTACTACTTATGACAGATTGGGAGATTGTTACTTAAGGGAAATCATTCTAAGGCGTGCGCACAGCCTAGCACCATTGCAACCCTCATTCAAATTCGCCGCCCAACAACCCTTTTTATCTTAAGCGTTTACATTTATCTATATCGCGGCAAACGTTTATAAAAGAAGAGCGGTACTAGTACACATCCATAGAAAGCAAAGCAAACACACTATATTAATATTCCGAGAACAACATAGAGAGGTCTTTACAAAAGAGCGCAAAAACAGGACGACTCTCATTCAAAAAAAAAAAAGAGAAGGGAATACAAAAAATTGAAAGCCTAAAAGTTAAGCCTCAGTAGGAGGATCTTCTTTTTGCTCGGGCTGAGGAGGAGGAACCTCGATGGTAGAGTCCGTGGCGGGATCCTTCGCCTTGTCAGGAACAGGGACAGCATCAGGCACCGCCAGATCCTGCTCTGAAGCCACTTGGACGCCGTCAGGATTCTCTCGAATCTCCTCAGGATAGAAAATGTTCTCGGGCAGTCTTAGCACCGAATCTGCAGGAACTCCTGCAGCATCAAGGGCACGAGCCCATGAGATGCTACAGTAGTCCTTGCACACCTCGGGAATCTCCTCGGATAGCCTGGCCTCCGTTTCTTGGGCCCCGAGCTGGCGAGAAGCATTCTTTTCAGCCTCTGTGGCCTCTCGGATCAGCTAGGCCTCCTCTTTGACCCGCCGCAGCTCATCGTCGACTTTTTGCAAAGCAATCTTGAGATCCAGCACCGCCTGCTTCTCGGTAGCAAGGTTGATCTGGGTCGAGTACAGCTCTTTGCGCTGGTCCTCCACCTGGATCTCGGCACTTTTCAAACCAGCCTCTGCACTTTTGCGTCGTTGCTCCGACTCTTTGAACTTCTCCGTGAGTTCAAGGTGATCGTGCTTGAGGGACCCCAAGGTTTTCTCCATCTCCGTCCGAGACTGGATCTCAGCCTCAGCCCGACTGCGGTTACCCCGACAAAATTCCTCAGCCACAAATACCTGCTGAGTAATCTGCGAACGAAACAAAATTGTTTCAAAAATCTAACAAGGTTAAACAAATTAATAAAACAGTAAAAGGATTACTTACCATCGCGAGATCCCTTTTGAGGGATAGGAAGATCTCGGGCTGAGAAAACCGCCTATAGGCCTTCATATCCCGAGGAAGGAGTAGGGGTTGCTCTAAGGCATCAGCCACGTACCCTGCCCGGCCTCGGTTATACTCTCGGACCGACGCATTGTAGGGGATGGCAACCCCATCCAGCTCCAACTTGGGGTTCCACGTACGCGGGGTAGCGCGCACCTCAGCAAGGTTCTCCTCATCTCTGCTTTCCGAGGAGTTGCCCCTTCTGCTCCTCGGCGCCCGAGTGGTTTTTTGCTGCTTGGTCGGCTGGGCAACCACCTCACCCTCCTCAGAAGTGTCAACCGGCCTTTTCTTCTTCAGGTCCAGATTAACCTTAAGGCCAAGGTCCGAGGTGTCCTGAGGGACCACAAGGGGAAGGGTTTGGACCTGTGACTGAGTTGGTCCCTTCGATGACTGGCCTTTTGATGATTGGCCTTTCCCTCGGGAGGCCATTAACTCCCTTAAAGTTTTTCCCTTCCCGGCTATGGGCTCTATCTCTTCGTCCGAGGGATCGTCCGAGCAGATGATGATTAAGGAAACACCAACTGCGGAATGTTGGTCCTGCTCTCCTTCAGGATCAGAAAGTTCAACCAAGGGAGTTTACTGAACTTCCTCCTCAAAATAAAACTCGTCTATCTCTTCCTCAAGGGAAAGATAAGATGATTCAGTCTCCTCTTCGACCGGAACAGCAACGCCAGGCTTGTTTGGCGGAGGTAGCCGCTCTGCTAAGTAGGGGTTTCTAACGCCGGGTAGCACGACTGGTGGTAGATCACGTTGAGCTAGGAACCCGTTCTTAGACACGTCAATCCTAGTCAACCTCGGACTGCCAGCCCTTATGGCGTGACCGATAGCTTGGAAAGAGCGGCTCAGAGGTTGATAGCCCAGAACCAGATGGGCCGCACGTAACTGTCCGTCCTCAGTAACGTAAATCTCCGACCTTAGAAGGTAGTTCAACGCTGGCACGTTCACGAAGTTTATCCGAGGAGCGACGTGAACTTTATCTGCAATCGTCCAAGGAAAGTGGGGTTAGTTCATGAAATTTTCCAATTGCAAAGAAAGCGAGAAAAATAACCCCCCAATACTAAATCCTTTCCCAAAAAGGATTGGCCTTAAAGACGCCGCACCTGGAGTTCCTGCCCGAGTTGGACAATGAATACCATCGAACCACTCCCCTGAAGCAATAAGGAAGTCATTCTTCACGGTCTTATTGGATACTGGGAGACAAGAGATCAACCTAACGACCTCGGATCGGGATTTAAGATAATACCCTCCACTCTCGAGGCGGTGACACTCGTACAGATGAGCCACATCGTGCCAAGTAAGGCCTAGATTCATCCGCTCGTCTAAGACTTCTACACAGCCTAGTATCTTGAACATATTCGGGGCGCACTGATGCGGCATCAACCTATGGTTGGACAGGTATTCCCTTGTAATCCTACACATGGGAAGTGTCATCCCTCCCTCTATGAAAGCAATCATAGGGATAACAACTTCTCCCTCACCTCTATCTGTCAATATTCCTTCAAGAGGATAGTACTGCAGCCCCACCCCTGGGGGAATGCGGTATTTTGCCCTAAAGGCCTCCATAGCGGCCGGAGTTTTTACTAGTTTTTCGAATCTACCCATTTGAGCTGAACTGGAGGAATGAAAATAAAGACCGAGAAGGAAAGTAAAGTCCGAGGAGGGAATCGAAACGACGAAATGAACGAAATTCACTGATACCTTCACAAAACGCTCAAAGGGATGCCTGGAAATCTCTCTTGGAGGAGACGCCTCACGAAAAACGGCTACGGTGGCTTAGCGGACGCAAGTATTCGCAGATCTCTAGGGTTTAATGGAGTTCTTTGGAATCCTCTGGGGTTTGTGAGATGCAGATAAAAAGAAAAACTGAACCCCTCTGACGCCTTATATAGCCGGGAGGAGAGAGAAAAGATCGCTCCTGCCTAAAAATTTGAGAAAAAACGATGGCCGTTCGATCCACGCCACACCGTTGGATGAGGGAGACACAAAGCCTCCAGGAGTAAATGACCGCGCCTCGTAAATTGTAGCGCGTTCAACGTAACTGTCCGCACGCGCGCCCCAAGCTCTCCTTACTTCTATCCTGTCACTAACATCAAAATCCTGCTTTTTTCCTCGGAAGGAAATAAAAACCGGAGTTTTGAGGGGCTATTGTGGGGCCCGGCCCAAAATAATGGGCTAGTCTAACTACAGGCCCGTCCGAGAAGCATCCTGTCCGAGGAGAAATCACAGACAGCATTATTCAGGCCCAATTGCACCGAAGAAACCTGTCCGAAGAGTAATTCCTCCTCGGACATTACGAAGTCCAGACAAGGAACTTGCCCCAACCATTGCAGTTCATCCTCCCAGCATATAAAAAGAATAAAATCCAAAATATCTCATGGAAAGCTGTCACCACCACATTAATTATGCCACAACCACCCTCTTGGCCGCATTAATGAGGAAAAGACCCCTGAACAGTACTACCTTGACCTCTGCAACTCACAAAGGGAGTGATAGGGGTATCTGATGGGACAGGTGCTCAAGTAGATGTTTAGATGATCAACAAGTGTAAGGTTGAGATGAGAACAAGAGAGCGATATAATGTAGTGGAGTCCCTCAAAGAAGGGGGACACAAAAAACTGTATTCGGGACTAAAGAAATAGAATCTGACGTTGGAGATCCATCCTTGTGTTTTTATTTCCGCAATAATATTGTCCATGTATCATACCAAATAGGCTCGCTGAGGCTAAATTCTTTGACCCATCCTCTACAAAAATTTGTTGTGGGTTGCATCTTGGGCCGAAACCTGATCAATAGGATTTGGGCCAGGAAAATCGTGCAACTACAGTGAGTTTCAACTACCTAATGAATTAATGTTTTGATTATTTTTTGGTGATTAACGACATATCAATTTGTAAGTTTAATATAGTAAAATTTGTGGTATCTTTAAAACTATTATTAAAATAAATAGAACCAAAAAGCAATAATAATAGCCATCCAAATAATAATAACAATAATAAAAAATAATGAATTTTAAGAAACAACAGAAAATGTTTTATAACTCTGCATTTTTTACTTGGCTCTTTTTTTCTCCATACACATTCTAAAAAGGTTAGGCCTCTTATGCCATCAAAACAAATAGAGTAGACTAATATCACTTACCTGTTTACTTCTAAACTTTGAGACATATATAATATTATGCAATTAGCATGAGTAATCTACAATATGTAATCGAGATATATATATATATATATATATATATATATATATATATATATGTGGGGCCAGAGAATTCGTGGCCCAGGCCCACTCTACATTAGGGTCCAAGGCCTAAGCCGAGGAGAGCTATTGTCTAAGACGCATAGTGAAAGCCCAAAAAAGGCCCAAGGATGTGGCCGAGGACGATCATATGCTCAGCACTCACAAAACGCCTGAAGAAAAGGACAAACTCAGTACAGGGGCAAGACAAGGGAGAAAGCTGCCGACGTCGTAGTGCAGAATCCTGCATCTGACAGGCCCATACTCCAAACCATGCTATTTAACTTTTCCAACCACCCCCAACCACTCTGGGTATGGATTAATAGGACAGGTCTGCACCCCAGAAAGAAAACTTACACATGGACACTAAAAAGGGGGCGAACACTAGTATAAAAGGAGGAGGGAGCCCAGAAGAAAGGGGACCCCCGAAAAAACGGGAGAAGGGAAAGGGTACAATGCTCCTCGAACGTAGTCCGAGGATTTAAATCCTACAATCCGCACTAGTGGTAGGCTTAGCTAGTCAAGCCAAGTCCACACATATATAAGCTTCCATAAATACCACAACTAAACCGCGGACCTGTGACCAAGGTCATGCCTTTCAAGTCCACTCTCTACAAATCATATTGTTAGGGCCCTTTACATATGAGCCCAATGTCCTTTTTGGGTTGTTAAATAATCGTGTCCCTACAATTGGCGCCGTCTGTGGGGAGGCTCGCGCGTTGGCACAGGTGGCGTTGGAGTCAAGCCTCTGTCGTGGAAGGGTCTGTGGGGAGGCTCGCGCGTTGGCACAGGTGGCGTTGGAGTCAAGCCTCTGTCGTGGAAGGGTCGGTGAAAGGTCCTTCATTTCCAGCAGCACGTTGTTGTTGTTCCGACATAAATTTCCACTAGAGACTACGCCTTGTAGTGTCAAGGGCACGGGTGGCTCTAGGGGCTTCCAACATCAAGCTAACGCCCCCCCCCCCACCTTGGCCGAGGGGCTAATCTTCGAAAACAAGAAAAAATACAAGTTTTGTATGGTTCTCGAACTCAAGCCTCTGGGGAAACCAACTACTTAGAAGAAAAATACAAGTTTTGGACAGAACCAAGGCCTTGTATGGTCCTCGGACTCAAGCCTTTGGGGAAACCAACTACTTAGAAGAAAAAATCCAAGTTTTGGATAGAACCAATGCCTTGTATGGTCCTCGGACTCAAGCCTCTGGGGAAACCAACTACTTAGAAGAAAAATACAAGTTTTGGACAGAACCAAGGCCTTGTATGGTCCTCAGACTCAAGCCTCTGGGAAAACCAATTACTTAGAAGAAAAATACAAGTTTTGGACAGAACCAAGGCCTTGTATGGTCCTCGGACTCAAACCTCTAGGGAAACCAACTACTTAGAAGAAAAATACACGTTTTGGACAGAACCAAGACCTTGTATGGTCCTCAAACTCAAGCCTCTGGGGAAACCAACTACTTACAAGAAAAATACAAGTTTTGGACAGAACCAAGGCCTTGTATGGTCCTCGGACTCAAACCTCTAGGGAAACCAACTACTTAGAAGAAAAATACACATTTTGGACAGAACCAAGGCCTTGTATGGTCCTCGGACTCAAGCCTCTGGGGAAACCAACTACTTACAAGAAAAATACAAGTTTTGGACAGAACTAAGGCCTTGTATGGTCCTCGGACTTAAGCCTCTGGGGAAACCAACTATTTAGAAGAAAAATACAAGTTTTGGACAGAACCAAGGCCTTGTATGGTCCTCGGACTTAAGCCTCTGGGGAAACCAACTACTTACAAGAAAAATACAAGTTTTGGACAGAACCAAGACCTTGTATGGTCCTCGGACTCAAGCCTCTGGGGAAACCAACTACTTAGGAGAAAAATACAAGTTTTGGACAGAACCAAGGCCTTGTATGGTCCTCGGACTCAAGCCTCTGGGGAAACCAACTACTTACAAGGAAAATACAAGTTTTGGACAGAACCAAGGCCTTGTATGGTCCTCGAACTCAAGCCTCTGGGGAAACCAACTACTTAGAAGAAAAATACAAGTTTTGGAAAGAACCAAGGCCTTGTATGGTCCTCGGACTCAAGCCTCTGGGGAAACCAACTACTTACAAGAAAAATGCAAGTTTTGGACAGAATCAAGGCCTTGTATGGTCCTCGGACTCAAGCCTCTAGGGAAACCAACTACTTACAAGAAAAATACAAGTTTTGGACAGAACCAAGGCCTTGTATGGTCCTCGGACTCAAGCCTCTGGGGAAGCCTCTGGGGAAACCAACTACTTAGAAGAAAAATACAAGTTTTGGATAGAACCAAGGCCTTGTATGGTCCTCGGACTCAAGCCTCTGGGGAAACCAACTACTTAGAAGAAAAATACAAGTTCTGGACACAACCTGGACATTGTATGGCCCTCGGACTCTACCCCGGAGAGGAGTTACCCATTAATGGTAGGGTTAATCCCTAGATTGAATGGAATCCCCAATTTTTCCTCGGATCCTCAATACCTAGGGGACCAATGTGATTGTGATAGGGCCAGGTGTTATAAAAAACACGGTCAAAGTCCCTCACTGCCCGGCAGCCCATTCGGATGGTTTATTTTGAATTTCTCCTCCTCGGGCGGCTGCCTCACACGCATTACGGAGCACTCAGCAGTTATCGGGTTAGTCTCATAAGTTTAATCTACTGTGGGTTAACATTATTATATTTGGTAATGTCAATAAGTTCAAGTTAATAGCTTTTTGTTTCACGGTTTCCTGCCCAAAGTACCATCAAAGGAAAATACAAATGTAGTACACCCATTCACAAAGTAATTATTGCAGAATAGAAAAGTATTTAGAAGGAAACAGATTCATCTTTTATTGAGACAAAGAAAGAGTACAACGTACAATGAAAGAGCTTGAATAAGCTTATGCTAGAAACTAACTACGTAAGCAAAAAGAAAAGATACAAGGAAATAAAAAAAAATAAAAAAAATAAAAAAACAGAAGAGAGATGCAACAGTTCTAAAATGTTGTCTACGAAAACCATTCCTCAATACTTTTATATGCCCATAACTCGGGCAGCAAAAGAACCTAACATGAGGCTAGCACCTTTGAAGAAAAGGTGCAAGGAGCCGGAAGTTGATGAACCTCTATGTTAGCCACGCTCGTGATAGAGTAGATGGCGCTGATGACGGAAAACCTTACTGCTGACGCACCAAGAATCTGATGCGACCAGTACCTGCTTCGGATTTTGACTGAAAGAGGTAGAGATATCACCCCCACCTTGTTAAGACGGAGGATTATCTTGAGTCTGTGTCTCCCCTGTCCAGACCGCACCACCTTGAGTCTCGGAAGGATCCGGTGCCTCTGGGGCGGGTGTGGTTCCATCACCCCTACCCGTGCCTCAAACATATTGCTCTAAGGGTGGATTGCACTGGATATGGAGACTATGGCTTTGGCTGAAGGATTATGAATTTGAAGGGTTTATATGTAAGGGGAGTAACCTCCTATCCTACATATATAAAGGGCAATTTGGTAGCATTTAATTTATGCAGGTTTCCAAGGAATGCTACGGACAAGACGATTTTGGCTCGATTTCCAACATCATCTGCAGCCATAAGATTTGAATATCCTCGTGAAGGCGCGCCTCGAGCACTAAAACGTCAAGGACACCGCGTGGGTAAATCTAAAGGGATGCCTCTTAATTCGGCACATCAATAAGGTACAGAATTTGAGCAAACCATGATGTGGGCCCCGCATCACCAAAACCCTCCTCCCTAACTAAAAAGTCGGGCAGCAGGATTTTGAGGGGTTATTGTGGGGCCAGAGAATTCGTGGCCCAAGCCCACTCTACATTAGGGCCCAAGGCCTAAGCCGAGGAGAGCTATTACCTAAGACGCATAGTGAAAGCCCAAAAAAGGCCTAAGGACGTGGCTGAGGACGATCATATGCTCAGCACTCACAAAATGCCTGAAGAAAAGGACAAACTTAGTACAGGGGCAAGACAAGGGAGAAAGCTGCCAACGTCGTAGTGCAGAATCCTGCATCTGACAGGCCCATACTCCAAACCACGCTATTTAAATTTTCCAACCACCCCCAACTACTCTGGGTATGGATTGATAGGACAGGTCTGCACCCCAGAAAAAAAACTTACACGTGGACACTAAAAGGGGGGTGAACACTAGTATAAAAGGAGGAAGGAGCCCAGAAGAAAAGGGACCCCCGAAAAAACGGGAGAAGGGGAAGGGTACTATGCTCCTCGGACGTAGTCCGAGGACTTAAATCCTACAATCCGCACTAGTGGTAGGCTTAGCTAGTCAAGCCAAGTCCACACATATATAAGCTTCCATAAATACCACGACTAAACCGCGGACCTGTGACCAAGGTCATGCCTTTCAAGCCAACTTTCTACAAATCATATTGTTAGGGTCCTTTACATATGACCCCAATGTCCTTTTTGGGTCGTTAAATAATCGTGTCCCTACAATATATATTTTGAGAAATATTTGTAATCTATATATAATTGAAGATATTGGCTTTTGGTTGGCCTTAAGATATTTTGCCACTTAAAATTTTTAGAGCCACACAAATTCACAAGTCAATATTTTAATTAAATTTAAATTATATTGTATATTTAAACTCTCGATTATAATTTTTTCATGTTATATTTTATTTAAATAATAGAATAGACAGTTCTATATACAAATCCAATCAAAATAAAAAACTATGAATAGTGTTAGAGATACAAACTATTTTACAAAAAATTTTGCACACTGCTAATGTGGTAAATGATTATTTGTAAATAAAAAAGTAATATTAATAGTGGGTTTAGATGAAAAAAAATAAAAAAGTTAGTCACATCAACAGTTTGCAAAAATGTTGTAGTTTGTGACTGTAGTATTACTCAAAAACTATTAATGATTACTATAATTATATATTTAATAGTACTAAATAAAACCATAATCATATGTAATAAATACCTATTAATGATTACCATAAATTTATATTTAATAGTTTCATATAAAAACAAAATCATAATAAATGTCCATAAATAACTATCATAATTATCATATTCATATTTAATTATATACAAAATACTAGAGAGATAAAAACAATTTTTTAAAGATAAAACCATATTTTTTTTAAATGATAGAATGGATAAAACCATATTTTATTAAACATTGGTTATTGATTAGGTAACATATATAAAATTGAAGTTATTTGACTTTTGCCTAATTTTACGATATCTTGCTATATAAGCTTTTGTGGTCTCAGAATTTTACAAGTCATTATTATAAAAATATATATTAAAACCCTCAATTATAATCTTGTCACATTAAAAAAAAAAAAAAAATCTTGTTACATCTTATTTCTTTGTTTCTCAAGAAATTCGTGCAGCAGAAGATCCTAAATTTGAGACGTTCTACACCAAAAATATTCTTTTAAATGAAGGCATTAGTGCTTATTTCTTTAAATGATATAATGGATAATTCTATATATAAACATGATCAAAATAAATGTCTATTAAATATTAATGTTGAAAAATCACAAACCTTCTTAAATTTGACACCTCATTGGTTAAAATCTTGTATTCCCAAAGCTCTTTCCCTCTTTGAAAGTTAAAACAAAGATTTTTCATAACAAAAATTTTTCTTCGACCAATAAGATGGTGGATCAGGCAAAGAAACTAGATCCAAAAAGTGATATTACTCAAGGAGTTACACCTTTTCCAGCAGAAATTCTGGAGAAGTTACAACTTCCCAGCTCCAAAAATCATTAAGGATTTTTAACTTATGCAATAATTTTTAGCTTTTTTTTTTTTTTTTTTGACCCCAATAATTTTTAGCTTTAGAAACTACTGGATATGGATGAGAGCACATCATGGTGAAAGGACATTGAATGAGTCACCATTTTTTTAGATGCTACGAAAATGTTTTAGCAAAAAAAAAGATGCTATGAAAATGTACTAAAGATCCAAAACTAACATTAAATTTGCTGCTACACGATGAAAGGACATCAATTTTCTTCATCGATCCCGAAAATCGTTTTTGGAAATCTTTATTTTACATCAATGAGATGTTTACTGTTGAGGTGTCAAATCTAAGGTAGTTTGTGATTTTTCAACCAACAATCTGAAAAATGTGTCACTCAAACCTATCTTCTTAATAATTATCATAATTATTTTTTAGAAGTAATTACAATAATTATCAAATTTTATATTTAAATAAAAAATAAACAGAGAAAAAACAATATTTTCTTACTTTTTTTTTTGAATACATAACACGTAAGTTTGTAAGTGGTATGTAGGAAAATTTATAGAAAAATCAAATAAAAGCAATTAATAACGTGTGTGTAGGATTGGGTTCAAATTATACCTGATGTAATTTTAAACAATGTTTAACCACCTAATAACTTGTTATTCAATTTATATTTTGAAAATCTAATTGTTAAATTACATTTCTATATGTTCTTAACATGCACGCCAATTTTTATGCCAATCGGATGTAATTTGCCATTGATCCATAAACTCATCTTTTTTGCATAATTTTAAACTATAAAAACTTGAATTTAAATAATTATTTGATGACATGGCTATTGATCTTTAATCATCTTTAAATTTTGTAAGCTTAAAGAATATACGAAGATAATGTAATCCAGCGATAGATTTATCAAAATTCACATCTAATTAAAAAATATTAAGTGGTGTAACATTATTTAAAATTACACAAGATGCAACTTGAACTTAACTCATATATATATATATATATATATATATATATATATATAGAACAGAAAAGTCAAAGAAACCGAGTAGCAACTTGCAATCCAAAATTGCTGGTCAGCTACAGCATGCCAAAGCAATAGATCGGCAACTTGGAATCCAAAATTGCCGGTCAGCAACAGCATGCCGAAGCAATAGATCGGATTAGATTATAACTTTTTTTTTTTTTTTTTTTTTTTGGGTGGGGACAGATTATTAACAACCTATCTGGACCCTCAAAAAGTTAGGCAAAAAATTTGGAGGCTTGGATTTCTCTCATCAGCTGCTTTGCGTTTAACCTATAAAAAGTTTTCTCCAAAAAAATAACCTAAGTCTTTCCATTTTAAATATATTATACACTACTATATATATATATAATAAAATTTTTGGAGCTAACAATTCTATCTATGGTAAAATATGTATTTAGTTCATATCTTTATATCTCTTTACATTATATTTTAATTTGGTCTTTAACTTTTTATCTCTTGGATGAAAATTGTTAATATAACTAATAGTCAAAACTAATTTTATTTGTTAGAAACTAAATTAATATAATTGAAAAGTTATGGACTAAATTAAAATCTCTATCAACCAAAAAAAAAGAAAGTCTTTAGGGTCCACAAAAAAAAAAAAAAAAAAAAGTCTAAATTAGGGTCTCTTGGATGTTAACGGCACTTTATAAGGGATATGATTGATAGGGATATAAAGATACGATACATACGCACGGTAGATAAGGTACACCACTGGCAACGTAGCCTAAAAAGAATGGTGTAGCATTGGATATATAATAATAATTCATCATCTTCTATTGTGATTCACTGATTTGTATTTAAAATGCCTTCAACTATCAAAAGCTCTCCCCACGTTTCTCTGATACTTGGTACTAAAAAATTAGTGCTTTTTACTGTATTTCTTTACTCTTTTGTTATAAATAGTGTCTCTTCTTTCATATTTTGGTAAACTCAAAGTCCCAATAAAACCAAAACCAAAAAAAGCTTATTTGCCATTCCTTCTTATTCTTCTTAAAGTTTCAGAACTCAGAAGCCTAATTCCTTCATGGTTTGTCTCTCTCTCTCTCTCTCTCTCTCTCTCTCTCTCTCTCATACACTATCTATTTTTTTTTTCTCTCATGCACACAAAGGGTTTTGATATTAATGTTCTTCTCTTTCTTTTAACGTTTGCAGGCACAAGCACCTGACTTAGGAGGTGTTAAATATGAAGAGGTAAGCCTGGTTTCTAATTAATATTATAGATTCTATCATATTATATATATATATATATATATATATATATATACACATGTGTGTGTATTGAATTCATTGTTGATTGTTTGTTTCATAATTTTGCAGGACTACATCGTGAATTCCCGTGGATTGAAGCTTTTCACGTGTAAATGGATTCCAGAAAATCAAGAACCAAAAGCCTTGATTTTCTTATGCCATGGATATGCTATGGAGTGCAGCATCACCATGAACAGTGAGTTTTTTTGTTTGTTGGTTTGTTTGTTCATTAATTTTATATGGAAAACCAAATACATAGAACAGCAAATAAAAAGTATTCTGATATAATTTTTGTGATTGGATTAGGTACGGCAACCCGGCTTGTGAAAGCGGGTTTTGCAGTTTATGGGATAGATTATGAAGGCCATGGGAAATCAGCAGGACTGCAGGGCTTAGTTAAGATATTTGACAATGTTGTCGATGATTGCTCTGATCATTTTACAACCATATGTGGTCAGATTTTACTCTCTGTCTCTTTGAACCTTAAAAAAAAAAAAAAGCATATAGATCACAAACTGTCAAAACGTATGTGTTTGGGTGTTAAATAACCAATTTTTTCAAAAGCTTAATATAATTATATACTTCCTTCACATCCTTCACGTGTGGGCTCAAATTTTCTTTTAATAGGTAAAACTTAACACGTAAGATTTTAAATGAGTGGTAAAGGAAAAAGATATTGAATTTAAGATTCATTACCCTCATATCACCTCATATCATGTTAAATTATTAATTGCCTCAAAAATTTAAATTATTAGTAAAATTTCTACTATTGAATTCTATTAAATGGTTAGAATTTACTAAGTTCTTATCACCTTGAAAAACAACTAGGAAATTTTGGAGAATTTCAATTATAATTCAGCAATAAAGTCTTAGTTTTTGTCTTTTTCTGGCTTTGATGGAAAAAAAAAAGAGTTCAATATTGTGATTCTAATTAGCCTTTTTTTTTTTGGTGTGTGTGGGTGATATACAGAGAAGAAAGAAAACAAAGGGAAGATGAGATATTTGTTGGGTGAGTCCATGGGAGGTGCAATGTGTCTGCTATTACACAGGAAAAAGCCTGATTACTGGGATGGTGCAGTCCTGGTTGCTCCTATGTGCAAGGTATGAACTTCCATTGTTCATTTTTTTTCTCTTGTGGGGTTCAATGTTGTCCCGCTAGTTTTGGAGTGTGCTGATAAAAGTACGTATATGGTCCTGTTGCAAACTACTCTGTAGTTTCATTATTTGTCCTTATACAGTGTTCATTTGATGTGACCTCTGACCTTTATGTAATATTGTCTGAAATTTTTCTGAGGAGAGTTTGTTTTGAATTTTTTTTAGAAATTCTTAACTTATTGCGTCTGTTTTTAATTATGTCTGTTTTTAATGATAATTTTTTATTATCAAATTAAGATATTAATCAAATTTTAGTGTAGATTAGACCTTTAAGAATGAGCTAACAGTTTGTCTTGAAATTAATTGTTATTAGAGAGAGTTCTTCATATTTTTCACATTTTTTTTATACGCGGTTGGTGATACATAACTAGCACAACTTTTTATAGGGCCATAGGTATAGTTTTATCTCTCTTTTAGAATATAAATCCGTGTGTGATTAGTCAAATATAGATTGCAATTATTTTAGACCATTAACTATCTAGTGGGTCCTGTCTTAAAAGAAGTAAACTGTTGATAAAATAAAATAAAAAAGAAGCCTTGGCCGAGACGACTCTCCTTCGGAACCAAACAAAAGCGAGTTCCGTGATTTCTTGGGTGACACTTCAATAACGAAATAACATGGCATTTAGTCTCTATCACCAAGTTTTAAGGACTAAAAAATTCATCTTTTAAAACGGTATCACTTGACCAAATCAATTTAAAAATAGTAGTGATAGATAAGATGAGAAATGAGAATATGTTGAATGTTCTCTTGGAATAGAAAAATCTGGATTGTCAAAAAAAAAAAATAATAATAATAAATAGAAAAATCTGGATCCAATCGTGAACATTTATATCCCAACTCATGGTTTGAATTTTTCCAATAATTAGTCAGCCTCTAGATTCAATCTTGACAATTACATAAAGTTAATGACTATTTAAATATGACTTTATTTCCCATCAAAAAAAAAAAAAAAAGACTTTATTTTATTTTTAATTTGTTTTCAATTTTTATATTGTACACAGATTGCTGATGACATGAAGCCAAGTCCAATAGTCATCTCTATTTTGACAAGGCTATCCACTATTATTCCAACATGGAAAATAATTCCAGGACAAGATATAATTGATCTTGCCTTTAAAGAGCCCGAGATAAGAGAACAGGTATATATCTCCTGCTTTTGTTTTTATTTCCTATAAATAATAAAAGGGAAGAAAATAGAAATAGTTTATATTTAGTAACAAATAACTGAATAAGTTTTCAACTTTACTATGCCAGTGTGAAACTGAGTGTTAATGATAACATTTTAATAGGTAAGAGCCAACCCATACTGCTATAAAGGGAAGACTCGCCTGAGAACCGGATATGAACTTCTCAGGATCAGTACAGACATCGAGAAGAGACTTCAAGAGGTTAGTTCACATTTCTATTTTTGGACCTACCAAGTCTTTTTTTTTTTAATTATTATTTTCTGTTCTATTCTATAATCTATTAGGAAGTATTCTAGCATAAAATGATCATTGTCTATAATATCAATTATTCAGTTACAATGAATACTAAGAAAGGTATATATAGAGATTAGGAGATAGAGTTAGACATACATGAGTTGAGAAATATAATTGAGCCTATTGAACCTATGCGCATAAACCTAATACCTCTAACAATTGCCGACTCTATAAGACATTGTACATTTTGTTTAAAAAAAAAAAGAAAAGAATTTGAAGAACTTTTCTACTGTATGGAAGCAATTGGACAAGAGCATGAGTTAACATGTGTTTTTCTTTGACCTTTGTTAGGTTTCATTACCATTTTTAGTTCTGCATGGTGAAGAGGATAGAGTGACTGACAAAGCTGTTAGCCAACAGCTTCATGAGTTGGCTTCAAGCACAGACAAGACCATCAAAATGTATCCAGAAATGTGGCATGGTCTACTCTATGGAGAGCCACAACAAAACTTGGACATAGTGTATGCAGACATTATCAGCTGGTTAGAGAAGAGATCCAACTTAGGAAACTCGAGGTTGGAGAGGGAGCATAAGCATGAAAATGACCGATCGCTCAAAGACTAACAATGTGCCTGAAAAACAATAGCACTGCTGTTTTAGTGGCCAAAATTTAGGGGTGGATGGAAATTAATTAGGCAAGAGCAAGGAAAATTTTATGCCTGGTGAATTGCATATTAAATTTATTTATAGCTCAATTCATGTGTAAAAGAGAGCTTGTCAATAAGTGTGGCCCCAGGTTTTAAATACAGATACTATTGAATCTAAAAAAGAAAGGCTAGACCTTGGAAATTCATTACTATTTCTATTACATATTTGTTTCTTATTGAAAATTATAATTTTGCATTTTGATCTTTGTTTTGCACCTACTCTCATTTTTGTGGTTTGGAGGAATAACACTCAACTCCAAATCTTAAGATACACAAACCCCTCTTGAGGTTCGGAGAATAACACTCAACCCTAAACCCCCAAATCTTAAAATACACAAACCCCTCTTGAGATTTAGGAAATAATACCCAACTCTAAACTTTAAGATAAATTATACTCCATCTCCTTAAGGTTTAAAGAAATCAATACACTAATTCTCCTGTTAATAATTGTAACAAAATATTCTAAATTTTAAGAACATTCGTAATGGAAAATAGTATTTTATCTTATTTTACCATCTTAAAAAACTATTTTATCAATTATATCATACCATTTTACAACACACCCAACATTTCAATTTTTATTTTCCTATTCTACTCATCAAGATAATATATATTACCCACTAAAATAATATAATATATTTCAATACAACTCTCCCTCTCTTCTCCCCCATCTCTCTTCCACTTTATCAATTAAAATATATTATAATTTTTACTAAAGTGCTACAGTACCATCCTACATTTAGGATGGCAATGTAGCACAATTGCAAAAAAATTACAATTCTAGCATTTTACAAGTCCGGTTGCCAACACGTTTTTGTACTTTGATTGTACTTTTCCTTTACATTTCCCATTTGCAATTGTCAATGAAAATGCTCTAAAGAGACCCCTTTGATCAGAACATAGCCATGATTATTGAAGGCTTTCTTTTGGTTAAATATTGTTACATGTCACCAAATTGTGGCTAGGGTTTGATTTCGAGAATCTTTTCAAAATTTTGAATATATGTTATTATTGTTAACGAAAGGACTATTGTGTTAATTTGCTCAAACTTCAAGAAAAGTGAGTGTCATTTTCCTCCAAATCTTAAGAAAGATCATGCAATTTACCAAAAATAGAAGAAATAAATAAGCTGGAATCGAACAGGTGCACTCTTTCTTTTGACAACCATTCCTACAACTACAACCACATCCATACCTACAGCTACGTTGACATTTTGCTTAATTTACTATTTATTAATTATGATATACGTTATTATAATCTAAAGGTTTCAACTAATTTAGCCCCAAAAAAAAGGTTTGTGAATGATTTCACCAAATATTTAAAGAATGGGGGCTCTAAACACACCAGCCAAAGGGAAAACAAAAATAGAGGAAAAGGAAAATAAAGCATAGCTTTTATAGTTATAATTCAGTTGGGAGAGGGTGGATTTGAACCCTTAATATTTTTGTTAAAAACACCAAAAGATGCCAACTGAGTTGAGTAACAAAGTTCTTGGCAAAAAAACATAATTTTTATAAACTCATTAGGCATCAGACTGCATTTTAATCGATTCCCACAACCATTTTAAATTTAAACAATAATGCTAGTTACAAAACATATTTATTTTACAATGGTTGAGGAGATATGTTATAATTGATGTATAATAAAAGCAATGTTCAATGTAAGTGATGTTACATGTGCACCAATCACAACTTGCACCTCAATAAGTTGCAAAAGTTTTTTGTCTCTGAAACTGAAAACACATTACAGACAAAGATTGCATACTATCCATTCTTCTAGATCACCATAAATTGCTAGCTGAATAGCGTTAAAATTGCATGCTCAGAGACAAAAGAAACAGTGTATGAATGTTGATTGTTTCTAACTACAGCAGTGTCTCATTGTTCAAATTCCAAACTAGGTCGGACAGTATTCTCACATTATGTGATCCTGCAGGTTTATCTTAGTTTTTACAACTCCGTTTACTGACAAATATAAGTTCAGAAAAATCTAAGCGCTGAGCAGGCCTTACACACATTGACCAGGCAAGAATACCAGTAACTTTAACATACAATCCATGAAAAGAACAAAGTCAACGATATATTTTTTTTTTGATAGGTACAAAACAACGATAAATTTTAACTAAATACAACAAGAAAGGCTGTCTGGGATTTCCAATATGCTTGGCTTTTCCCAACATTAGGTGATTGCGTCTCTGTGTCTTGTTTAAGAATCAGACAACATTCCTTTGCCTAGCATCTACTGCCTCCTCAGTGCAATTACAACAGCTAATCTACGTAGATCAATATCTAGAACAATGGCCTGCATATACAAAGTACAAACAAATTATGGGTAAGATTTGGCCATTCTTAAAACCCTAACTTGGTCACGGTAGTCTGACTCTTGGTACTGTTATTAGGTTTTATTCAGTTTTCAGTGGTCTGCACTCTGCAGTTTGTTTACCATCTATATTTATTAAATTTAATTTCGTTCTACACCAATGTCATAATTCTGTTCAACTCGTAGTCCAAGCAGCATGTATAAGCTCATATAATCTGTCAATTTTTTCAGAGTTGGAATGAGAAGATAGCCGGCAGCCTAAAAATCTTCTTTCAGAATGTCATTGCCTTACTGCCTAGGAGAGAAGTGTGAACACTAAGGTTTGATTACATATTCTTCTTCTTTCTTTATTCTTCTTCTTTCTTTCTTTCTTCCTTCATGAATTGAAACCAGAGCGGAAATTCTGCCTAAAGTAGACTAAAATCTAAAACCTTGGGATTAACCCCATCAAAGCTTTTCCTAAATTTCTACTCCATTAGTGCATAACAGTATATAAACCTATAACATATCACACCATAACCAGCAAAAGATAGCGCAGTGCAAAATTTAAAGAACCCAGCAAAATTGTGCCCAAAAGGTGCACTGTTTTGACACAATGTCAGGACCAATTTGCTGGGTTCACCAATGTCTAATTATCTATATATATATATATATATAAAACCGAAACCTTTGAAACTTCCACAATTTTCTACATCATCATTTTAATTTAAAAAAATTTTAATTTTTAAAATTAAATAGTGAGAGAGTCCTCTACATCATCATTTTAATTTAAAAAAATTTTAATTTTTAAAATTAAATAGTGAGAGAGTCCTAACAGGAGTCTCTTTTATATATATATATATATATATATATATATATATAAAAGACAAAATCTTTGAAAACCCTAAAGCAATCTCCTCTGTTCGTCTCCACTAAGAGAGAAAACCCTAAGCTTCAATTTCTTTGGTACGCTTGCTATTGCTTTTTCTCTTTTTTGTGAATTAATTTTTTTTGCTTTTGTTTTGTATGAAGTAGTACTTTACAATATATAGTATAACTACAAGTATTGTAGTAAGTTTGCTAACTTTTTGTGTGGTTCAAAGATGCTATATTCTATATTATTTTAGATTATATAACCTTAAGCTTTACATTAAGTTTTCAATTCCTTTTGTGTGGATATTTTCTCACAGCTGTGGAGTAAGGTAGATGCACTATATGTTATCTTATGTTTTCTTTTATGGTGTCATGCTTCTTTGTTTATTAATTAAAGATTATGTTGGAAGCCTATATCATTTGCACCTTCAAAGTGTTCGACAATGTTTGAACCAAATTTTTCATCAATTAGGAAGAATTGGATAAAAAAAACTTAGAAAAACTTTCCATCTTGTCTCACAATAATGACTTTTTTTTTTAAATAATTTGTAGGTTCTGAATGTTTTGATTTTTAATTTTATTGTCTTTTGAAAGTTTGACCATCTAAATTTTTGGGTTCAATTTTTTGCAATATTTGAAACAGTTTAGCAAATTTCAATTGTTATAACTATGGACTATTCTCTTGAAGGTAACCTATCTTTCTCTTATATTTCTCTATTTGGTAGTCATATATATTTTGTTTTATTTCAATAATTTCTAGGCAGTGCCAGTAAATTTTCTGATTTTTTCCCCTTTCGAACGTTTTAACATCAGAACTTTTTAGTTATTTTTTTTTCAATATCTAAATTTGGCTTATTCATCAAATTGTAACTCAAAAAGATAGGAGCAATTCACGCAATAGTATAGTTTCATAATTAATTTAAAATTTTATAAAATTATTTTAGCATCCGTAATTTTATAAAATTATTCTTTCAGTAGGTTAATTACTTACTTTCAATAAAAATAATTGTCAATAACTTGCTTTAAATTATCCCGTGCATCGCACGGGTTAGCTACTAATTTATATAAAAAAGAAGAAAGAAAGCTATATTGATAAATAAATAAAATGAAGGGGAAAAAGGCACCTTTAAGTTGTTTTTTCCTCAAATGATCTTATTTCGAACTTCTTCAAGTTTCTTCAGTATCTCTCCTGGAGTTCTGTCTAATTCATCTGCAATTTTTCTCTGCAAATCCAGAGGCAGTGTAGGGAACTGCTCACATAGATCCCCATCGATCACATCCTGCCAATTAACAATTCAGTACTTACAGCATTGTTTCACAAAGTTAAGGTCATAAGTAATGGGACCAAATATATATACTCGCTCAGTCACAAATTGTTAGCCCTCTATTCCATTCTGGGTTGTTCAAAAATGAAGTCCCATTTGAAAAGTCAACTTACAAATTTTCAAACATACCATTTACTTTAATTAAAAAGTCAGTACCTCTCTTTTGCTAAAGTTTAAATTAGGAATGGTAGTTTTGGAAACATGTACTTATTTTTTTAAATGTAAAAGACAATTTTTTGTTTTTTGTTTTTGTTTTGATAGGTATGTAAAAGATAACGTTTTAAATGATGTTTCCTTAAAAAGTTGGATTGTCTAAACAAGCCTAACAATAGGGGAAGGAGGGTGTATATATATGAAAGGAAGCAAGCTGGAATGGTCAAAATTGATCCAATTAATAACTGGAAGTTAAACATGATCACCAAACACTGCTAACTTTTTGGATAAGAAGCTATGTTCTAATATTATTACAAGTAGGATTAGCATCAATAGTAGTAATTATAAATAATTTTAAGGCAATGGTCAATAGCTCATACACAGACCTGTCTTAAACCGTAGTAACAACAACATCATCAAAGTAGTAATTGTAAATATCCTAAGGCTATGGTCACAGTTCATAGACAAACCTTTCTTAAACGGTAGTAGCAACTACAGTATCAATAATGTTTTGGCAGTAACATTAAATTGAAGAGAAATAATTCAATTGTCCTTTGAAATCCACAGGTCACCTCCAAAGAAAATTCATATTTGTACATATGTACATATGTACATGAGATAAGAACTTGACTCATTCCAAAAGCCACCCTATTAGTGGAATCTTTTCCTTGCCCATATAATGACTCTAATTTTCTCCACAGAAGAGATCAAAATATGCCAGATATCAACAGCACATGCTCTATATAAGAAACAGCAGACCTATTATAAACACCTAATGTAAAGAAATACAAGAATCTCAAATATCTTTACTAAATTGCAAAATATCATTGAAGAACAAATAGCAGTTAAATAGGATTATCCTGGCATGTATGGTGGTTATATGGACAACAAGTAATATAACAGAAAGAATAAAAAAGGCATATTACCTTAACCGGAAAATATGCAGATCTATAAGCCATGTGATCTCTTCCACACAATGGAGGATTATCCTGCCTCAGATGCATCTCCAAGTGAGAAAAGAAGTCAACATCATCACGGGATGTGAATGCTAGCAATGCCCCCAAGCTCCCCATCACTGTGCCATATATGAGGCACTCTCCACCTCCTGGAATTAGAGATGCCTTCTGCAAGCAGGTGACAACATCACCGACATGAAACTGCACTATCTCCTCTACCTTGTTCGGAGCTCCATTCAACTTCCCCTGCTCCCATTTTATCTTCCCACCGGTTGGATCTTCTTCTATCTCATCTGAAACATCCTGTGGTAATCGCACAAAATAGACATTCCCAAACTTGTCTGCCCCTGCCATGGTGTCAAAGTCTATGTGGTATGATGCAGTCAACCATCTTGGAACACTATCATCAGCAAATATATACAGTTGATTCTCATCCCGTCTGTACTTGCAGTAATGGAACGACTGCAGAGAAGACACCAAAAGCAGTTATAGAAAGCACTTCCCAACACCCCACTTTCAGTATACACCACAAGCAGTTAAAAGACCAGGATACAGATTAATTCCACCTACCCAACTAGTGATTAGAATGACCCACCTGATGGTATGAATATATATCATATATGGTTTACTATCTATCAGTCATTAAAGGTCTGATAAATTGCTAATTATTCGAGTGCTTCATGTATTTTTTTATTTTTTTGGATAAGTGACTGCTTCATGTAACTCAAATTTTGAATGTAACAAACTCGAAGGTATAAATAAGAAAAAGAAATAAAACCATACCTCTTGAATGTCACCAACATATATCCGATCACGGTAAGTGTGAATAGAGACAATAGTGTTGGGGAACAGCTTGTTCTCACATTTTCTAAGCAATCTCCTCTTGCCCAAATCATATAATCTGAGCACAGGCCCTATACCAGCAAGTAATCTTCCCTGAAACTGGCACAAAGCAGTAGGAACACCTTCCACTTGTGTCTTGTGCAAAAGTTCAAGGGATCTTCCATCCTCTAAAAACCTATAAATATGAATAAAACCAGCAGTTGAACTTTTTTTGGGCCAAAATTGTAGTCCTTTTGCTGTGCCAACGGCTAAAAGAGTTCCATACTCCTTATCATGGAAATTCACAGTGCATATGCTGAAAGCAGCTTCATTCTCCTGAAGCTCAAGCAGACAAGTTGTACTTGCTGTCTTTGGGTCAAGAACTCTGATGCAAGAAACCCACCTCTCTGACTCTGCATTGGGATAGCCATAGTTCTCATCTGAGAGGGGATCATCTTTGTCTTCATCATCACCACCATTCTCCATCTTCTCTGCATTTCCATTTTCACCTGTTCCAGAAGCCTCAAAGCACTCCTTTTTTGCAGCTTCGCGCTCTTCAGCCGAGAATGCTTTTTGATCACTCTCAATAATTACCAACAATTTTCGCTTGGGTTGAAGGACAAACTTTCTTGGGGTGTACCTAAGGGGAATCACAGTTTCATTAAATGTTTCACCCAGTCTCTCAATTGTGAAAACCCTCAAAGCATCACCAGCAACAGCAACCACACCTTCTGCACATTGGTCGGAGGCAAATGATGCTGCATATTCAAGAGTCTCATACGACAGGGGTGTTAAAAGAAAATGTCCTTGGTGAATATAACCAAGCCAAGGTCGACTTGATAAGCAAAGCATTGCACGCTTGCCTCTTACAATAATAGAAAAGAGCTTTGGGGCTCTCAGTCCCAAGAATCGAGAACGGGAATCAGAAAGCTGACCAGTCACCATATCTACAACTGTTCTGAACAAAACCCCATTCTGTAGACCAGCATTAAGAAAAAGGCTTGCAGGATGATCAGCACCATCTTCCCCACCTACTGATGCCTGGACTTCAAGAAAAAGAAGAGATTCTGGAGCTGAAGAAACACTTTGTACACTGAGATCCTGCATACCTTCGTCAGGGTCCAATGTTAATATACGAATCGTGTTGTCATATGAACCAACTGCAAGGAACCGGGATCTCTGCCTTCCTTCAGGAACAGGGGCAATGTCCAAACAAGCCACATCACCATTCATTTCATGCTTATCCACCTCAATCAATTGACCAGTGATATCCACCTCAAAATACACCAGTTCACCCCCACTAAGTGCAATGACTACTTGAAGTCTGTTAGAGCCAACCTTGGCAATTGTCCTCTTTCCAGGAGCCCTCCACTCATTGATACGTCCATCCTCCCTAATATGCCTTATGCCATTGGGATGAACTTGCATGAGAGAGTCATCACCTATCAAAGAAACAGCAAGTGAAGGGGTAGTATCAAGAAACCCACTGTCACTAACTTCTTCAACTGTCTCACCAATGGAAAGAACAAGAGTTGCATTTGAGAATGACACAACAATGTATGCATCAAACTCATCAGTGACATTCTTTTTAACAGTCCAAACTGCACTTGGTACACCAGGAAGCTCTGACACAGCCATTTCACTAATAGCTAAACCAGGTCTTAATATTCTGAGGGATGAACGAGGACCCCGCCCACAAAGTGTAAAAATCTGAGGCGTTTCTTCTTCAAAGAGATTTACAACTTTCATGTCCATTATTGGACACAAGCTCTCAACTTGGTCAATCCTAAGAAGGTTCTTAAGTCGTCTGGGCTGGAAAAACACTGGCTGGAAACCTTCTTCAGTTTCCATCAACGAAGCCGACGAAGACTCCACATCGGCATCATCACCTATCCCCTGGAACTGATAAAAAGCATGATTCCCAAATTCTGAAGCAGCAAATAAGTGACCTGACTTCAACACACACATGGAAGAAGTAACTGGAATTGTATCAAAATACTTAATCTTCAATTCCGTAACATGGTCATTGTCATGGTCCAAAGTAACCTTAAAAATATCCCCATACTCCGTTTGCAACAGAAAGAAGAACATCGCTTTCTGCTTATGCGTAGCTGCTGAAACAATAAGAACCCCACGCTCGGCAGGCAAATCTGCACGCCTAGGAATCACAGCCCTAAGATCCGGGTGTCCCTGATTCTTATATATCACAAAATTTTCCGCACAAACCAACACGCCACTAGGCCCATCCCCACCTCCAGGAACAGTAACAAGCATATTTGCACCATTATCAACAGCCTCAGTCCACTTCCTAGACACATGGTTAAGCCCTAAATCAAGCTCATAAAAAGTCAAATTCTTCTGAGCATCACCTGCTGCCATCCCAGTCGAATCCTGGTCTGCCTCCGAGTAATCCAACTCAATGGCAGCAAATATGGGATTATCAAACCCACAATCCACCCCACAAATCGAATACACTATTGTATGTGACTTATGCGCCTCCAAAGGAGACGAAATGGTAAGCCTAGCCGCTGTATCCCTATTCAACACATAAACAAGCTTCTGCTTCTCACAAGCCCCAATCATCACAGCCCTACCTTTCGGATCGATACCCAAGTACTGACCCGGAACTATTCTACGACACCCAGATTTCCCAAAAGTTTCTTGGTGAATTTTATCGAACACATTCTTTTCCTTATTGTATTCAAGTATCACAATCCGACCCGAGTCGGAACCAACAACAATATAGTCTTTCTGAGATCCAGTGAGCCTAAACTGAGCTAAAGACCTAATTGCACCGAAAGTTTCGACGGAGAGAAGGGTTTGGATTTTACCGTTATCGTCGGGTCGAAGAAGCTCGAGAAGTTTGCCGCGCGCGACCACGATCTCTTGGGACTTGCCGCCGGAGAAGCTGCCATTGATGGCGCAGACTATGCCGGTGGCTCGCTGGAGAGTGAGACTGTAGAGGTACATGGTTTAGGGGGAAATTTTTGTGAGCTAGGGTTTTGAAATGCGAGGGAAAATTTGGGGATTAGGGTTTTAGAGAAGGGACATTTGGTGGTTTTTGCTTTCGAGAGGGTTTTGGAATTGGGTTTTTTGGGTTGTAATTTTTTTTTTTTTTTTTGATAAACTTTGGATTGGAATTGTGAGGGGAAGAAGAGTGTGCTAGTGTGTGATAAACCGGTGAATTAGTTAGAAGTGAGTTTAGAACCCTAGTGGACTTTTTGGTTTTGGGGGATGGGAAATGGACCAAATCAAATGGTTTTTGGGTTTGTTTGAATCAGACGGCTGAATTTGAACTACTATCGGTGAGATGGGCTTTATATAGGCTATAGCTGCTGAACCGAAATGCATCTTCACATTAAGATGGGCCCAAACAAGCAAGAACCCTATATTCTCAAAGAAGCTATTAACATTTATGGTGATCATTTATGGTAAAACTAAAACATGAGTAATGACACATTACTCAATGATCAAGGCAATATGAGTCCAAAAAGTTTTGGATTCATTGTTTAGTTATTGAAAGAATAAATAAAAGATTCATGAAATTCAGTTAGCTCAATTAATAAAATTTATTGTCATCTATGAGATATGAATTCAAATATTGTCTATATAAAAAATCAATTAGTATTTTAAAATAATGATAAAGAGTAATTTAATTTATATACTCCCTCCGTCCCATTTTATTTGTCCTGTTTGAAAAGTCAAATATTTTAAGGGAACATCATTTATTATTTTATCTGCTTTATAAAAATGTATAAATTTACAAAACTACCCTTAAATAAATTTATTAGCCATTTTTAAAAAGAGTTATTCTTAATGAGGCTTAGGGGTATAATAGGAATATTAGTAAACTAATAACTTTTATTTTTAGAAACATGACAATATTTTGGGACATCCCAAAATGGAATAGAGGACAAACAAAGTGGGACGGAGGGAGTAATATATCTTTCTCAAAAAAAAAATTATATAATATATAAAAACTAAAGTGCAGCATTTATTGTTGTCACATTCTTATTGATTTCATCAAGGTAGTATTTTGGTTCAATTCTTTCTATTTCAATCCAATTCGGTCCATTCGATGAATGCCTTAGGAGAAGATGTTTGTGTAGAAAGATGAGCAACTTTATTGAAAATTATGTCACATTCTTAGTGTAATCTTGTTAATTTCTTGATAAAATTACATTTTTATGTTATTAAAATCTTACATTTTTTTTTCTAATATAGGTGATGAATTTACTTATATGTTATATCTACTTCCTCTTTAGGTCATGGGTTGCAATTAGCAACTGGTAAAGTCTCTTGTTGTACACCATAGGTTAAAATTATCTGTATTTCCTCTTTAGATTATTCAAGACATATAAATGATGAACCCTTTGTAATGAGCACTAGAAACAAATTCCAACTACACATTAAATTATTTACAAATTATCACACCTTATATAATAATTGAATGTAAAATGCATTATGTCTCCTTGAAAAAAAAAAAAAAAAACTACTAAATTTAAAACACTTTCAAATAACAAATATAGATAACTTTTTTTTTTTTTTTTTTTTGAGAAAGACAAATATAGATAACATATTTTAGAAAATCTAATATATTATATCAACCATACTTTATTGAAAAATAATCACATCATTTTAAAAAATGTTTGAGACTAACACTTATAAATCTTGCCAACTATTTTCATTTTTCACTTATTAAACAAACAAATTGTCAAATTTTTCTGCACATCTATGACTGTAGGGGCCTTTTTGTGTATGGTGTATTGAGCTGCCTCCTATGGTGATGGGCCCAAATATTTCTGAGTAAGAGAGTTGGGGCAGGTCCAATTGTAACTCAATTTGGGCCGGTTTGTGCACAAACTTATGCCTTGTCTGCCAGGAGCAAACTTACGGTAAGTAGAACTGTTGCAGATGAGTTACGGCAGGCAGATATAATAATAACCAAAACAGAGTATTCTGACTATTTAAGTAAATGGCTATGTACTCCTTACTAATAAAGCATGATTACAGTCATAATAATGTCAATCACAGAAAAAGTAAAGAAAATAATACGAACTAATCAAATGAGCATAAATCAAGTGTTTTGGTTTAGTTTGCCGAAGCAAAACCAAAGAGGAGAAAACGCCTCTTCTCAATGCAAATAATCTCCCAGGAAAAAGATCTTGCCATGGGGATTAATGGTTTTGAGGGAGTCGGACCTGAATGGTTATTGCCCAAAGAGAAAGAGTCCTTATTTACGTTTTGGAAGAAAGCAAGATTTGAAGGGGGAGAGAGGAAAACCGATCTATTGGTGTATGCCCATTGAACTAACTCTCCTTTTTCCTTAGTTTCCTTTCCTTTCTTCTCTGTTTTCTTTCTTATCTTTTTTCTTTTCTTCTTCCTCTGTTTTTCTTTTCACTCCGTAAAAAAAAAATACTTTTTTTTTCGATCTTCTTTTCAGGGCACGACAAGGGTCCTTTTATAGTGCCTGCTGTGACCAACGTTTTACCGTTTTGCTCCTTAACCGCCTTTGTCTAGTCTGGGCATACTTGCCGACCACCAGGTCTGTGCAACATCCACCCTTACCAGACAGATGCAAGTTTGTTCTATTCCTCTGTATACCGTAACATTTCTTCCTACCACGGTATTAATGCTTTCTCTCTCTACTCTCAAGGCATGCACCCAACGATTCTCCCTCAAACTTGCCTCTTTTGGGTGGTCTATCATCCCAGCAGGACGTATCTCCCAAAAGGGTTTGGGTAGGAACCACAAAATAGACATTTTCCCCTCTCCTCACCACCAAACCATACCCCCTTTACCTCTTACCTCTGGTCCATGGCCCTACCATGTCCTATATTGGCTGGGTACATGCTGGTGGTGCCTGGACCTTACGCGTGCTTTCCTTTCAGATATGTCCAAGAGTCTGCCTGTTGCTCATGCGTCTGCCATGATCTGGAGACTCTCCGTCTGCGTTTCCTGACCCTTCATGTGGGCTTTTCTTTGGTTTTCCGCTCCATTCGGGAGTTAGGCTTCGTATGATAATGAGCCTTACATTTCTTTGGCCCACTTTTGATTTTCTTTATTACCTGCAACGTTGAACTGTTATTCCTGCTGTAATAACTTAATCCTGTTGGACCTCTTTTTGGGCCAGCCGTTTATCCTTTTTCTCAATGGCCTGTCATGGGCACTGTTTTGCTTTTACTCATAGGCTCCTATGTCCCTTTGGGCTTTCCTTTAGGCATCCATGGCCCGATTGCTTTCTTTGGGCTTCCTCGGCCCGTTTGCTAATTCCACACTCCCATGGGCTCTTTATTAACTTTATTGGATTTCCCCGGTTCAATAACCTTATTCTTATCTTTGGGGTTCATGGGCCTACCATAAACTCCTTACTCTCTTAGTTTGCATTGCCTTAGACCTGCGGCGGCTCTTTCTCACTTTTCTACCTCATACATTGCCCATGAGATGCTATTTCTTTCTTTCCTGGCTTCTTTGAGCCCGCTTGCCTCTTCAAGACCCATTTATTTATTTGTTGGGTCTGTGATCCATTATTCTTGTCGCTTAGGCCTAATGGGTTTCTTGCTATCTATTTTGTCAATTCTTTGTAGCTCTCATTATTGGGCTTTTCTGTCTGCCTGAGCCTTTACAAATGGCCCTCAACAATGACAAATGGTTCTCAAACCAAGTTCTAATGGAATAGAACACGAAGTCAACGAGTCCAGTCTCACTCGAGTCTGCAATTAGTTATCATAAAACGAATGTTATAAGTTCAAATTTATCACACACACGTGTATATATATATATATATATATATATATTAAATACACAAATAAAAGAGTTGTCTTAAGAAACAAACTAGTTAAATTCATCTTGTAAATAAAAGAATTGCTCTCATACCAAGGAAAAAAGTAAAATTGCTCTATTATATAAATTTGAAGGAGGAAGGCAACAATTTGCTTATTCGTCCCTCAATTAAGAGGCCATAAGATGAAAAAAATAAAAATGTCCATAAGATATTGTTTAGATTTAGACTTGATAAAAATACTAGATCCACAACTAACCACCCCAACTAGATCTAACCAAACCAATTCTTCGAGCCCTACCCTTTTATAAAATGCGTTGTCTGGCTGCAAAAGCAAAAGCATTATTTCCTCATGAAAATGGCCAAGCTTCCCTCCATGCTTACCGTAGCCTTTATCTTACTCTTATTCATGGCCATAATCAATCACTCATCTTCTGCTAGAACTCTTGGCAATCGAACCCCAACCCATCATAACCATTATCACAAAATCACATTTCTAATGAGAGACGTGCTCAATGTGACTCACCACCCCTTATCAAAACCCTCAACCACTAAAGTCACTGGTCAGCTGCCTTTCCAAAAACCACTAGGATTTTTTCCTCCTATTGGAGGAATCCCCTTAGACAATCCAAAAATTCAAGGCACAGGATCGTCCACTCAAACACTTGACTTATCAAGCATTGGTCTATCTTTCCCAGCTAGAGCTACTCTTCAAGAATTGGAGTTTGGGACAGTAAAAGCAATAGATGAAGAAATATTTAAAGGGCCAAGAAACATGTCACCTATACTTGGAAAAGCACAAGGGATATATGTTGCTAGTTCAGAAGATGGGAGTAGCCACATGATGGCCATGACAGCATATCTTGCTAGTAGTGACTTCAAAGATGGGTTGAGATTTTTTGGGGTGCACCAAACTGATGTTCCTGAGTCTCATATTGCAATTATTGGTGGCACTGGGAAGTATCAGGGTGCTAATGGTTATGCAACAGTTAAGGCTGTGGATGTAAGGTCTCATGTTGATGGGGAAGGAAAAGGAACCAATAAGGTCATTTTGTTCAATGTATATCTAAGTTAGTGAGAACTTTGGTAGCCAAGAGACATATCAATTTTAAGCTAAAGCTTGTGCTTTCAGCTGTTACATTTACATTTAACTATACAGTGAATGTTTTAATTGAAAATTGGGTTATTTGGATCATTTTGTTTTAATTAAAATTTTGAATATATCCAATTTTGGTCATGGCACTTGAAAACCTATCAACTATGTATTCTTTGAATGTTGAAACTAGCAAATTGCTGGAAAGATTTAAGATGTTTACGGCAAATTCATCAATATTTTGTTAATTTCTCAACTTCTCAAGGCATACAGTTCTGCAGAAAATGCTAATGGAGAAATTTTTAACATACTACCATTGTTGATTAATGATTAGCATCAATGAGCTGTTTTTTTTTTTTAAATTAATGGAGAGGTTTTGTTACTATTGAACAACTAAAGCTAGCTGCAGCTTCAGCTTAACAGATATCACTAACTTAATTAATTTCATATTCATGGATTTTTTTTTCTTTGGTCTTGCTGCCTAAACTTCCCTAAAAGAGAAGGCTTCAACCGGCTTTGAATTTTTAATGGCCTCATTCTATTACCTTAGAGCTTGAATGGAATTTTCAATATTTAACATTCCAATACATGATTCAAAGTAACAGGTACCAAAACTCACTAATCGTCACCCGAAAAGAGAAAATGGGGAAAAAAAGAAAGAAAGAAAGAAAAAGAGTATTAGGTACCGACTGTATTAGGAAAATTTTCTTGTAGTGGCCCTATGCTTCTTTTAGACAAGCTTCTGCTACCCTGAATCAGTTTCACAATTCCAATTAGCCTCTTCAGATTCAGAAAGAATGGAATATCGTAAATTGAAATTTATGAAGAATAACCAGATAATGGATCTTTTTAATGGCACTATATGCAACGAATACTTATAAAATTGTGCTTTTTTTATAGGTTAAAATTATGTGAAAAGTTACTTAAGGCAAGGAGTACGAATTAATTCACCTCCATTGTCTGCAGGTCATGTAAGTTGTTAGTGCACACCTAAATAAGCACTAGACTGCTGCACAATTTATATCTTCAGATCCTATCACTTCAATGTCTCACTGGTCTAAATGCAATGCACGTAATTTCCCGTTGTAAAATGCCCAAGATGGTCGAGCGGTTGATGGAAATGCCAAGTTCCATTCAACTTAATAATGGTTGTATAATCTATGATAACTTCTAACATGTTAAATTCAGTGATTTTGTTTGAAAGATAATGAATTAGCCTTCTAGTCCAAGCACCAATAGGCTCTGAGACTTTATCCTAGTTCGAGATGCATCAAAATACTGGCCATTGGCAAAAATTGATAGATACCATGGCATTGATATTGGGCAACTCCTCTGCTTCAAACAACCTTGAGTTCCCAAAAATTACAGATACTTGGTGAATGCACAGATACATTTCCTATATTAACAAAATAGGTCTGGAAAGGAACTTGATTTGCTCAATTATTAAACAAACAGAACCCACCAATTCATTATCAGTAGGTGCATGAGTTCTCTTACCTTCTTGAAGTTTGTTTTGGTTTGTTGGGATAAGTATTGTTTAAATGTTGTAAATTAGGAAGGGATCCAATCAATTTTTACGAGGAGGCCTTGTAACACTGATCTACTCCACTAGAGTCCCACTGCCTGTTTTTGATGTTCTATTATAAGATATTCCGACAAGAGTCCCCACTAAGAAAAAAGGTTATCCCATGGTTCAGTTTATAGTCAACAGCACTATAATACTATAGTACTCATATATCATCAATGAGTTAGGTGTTTCAACCAAAACACACCCTGGCTAGGGGAAAGGGTATGCAACAATTCCATTACATCAGCTCCACTTCTCTCTAGAAATTCTCCTCATAAAACTCTCCTTAGACTATATATATACCCATAGAGAATTCTCCCTAAGCAACAAAAGCACATTCAAACATTCTCCTTCTTCTTCACAACCCAAAATGGCCAAACTTTCCCTCCTCACAACCAAGACACTCAAAGCCACCATGTACCTCTTGTACCTAGCCATCACCCTAGGATGTGCCAACTCTGCCAGGATCCTTGATGAGGTGGACACACAACCCCCCATCCTCCCTAATCCATCTCAATTATCCAATCCTGCCACAACAACTGTCCCAAATGTAACTCCAACAGTTGGTCCCGCCACCACATTGCCAAGTGGCCAAATCCCTGCCACCACCACCGCTCCCACTACTGTAGTCGATGACACTGACTCGCCACTACCCGAACCTGAAACTCCTGACGCAAATACCACACCCGTGGCACCCGTAGTTAGTCCAATTGTTGACCCAATTGTTGACACACCACAACCCGAACCTGAAACTCCTGACGTAGACACCACACCCGTGGCACCTATAATCAATCCAGTAGCCCAGCCAAATGTTCAAGTACCCAACACCATCCCGACACCCGTTGCTGGCGTGGCACCCGTAACTAGTCCCACCACCACTGCCACCGCCGCCACATCTCCAACTGGACCAACCCCCGTTACCACCGCCACCTCAGCAACACCTGGCCCACAAATTCCCCCACTAACCTTCTTCATGCACGACGTCCTAGGAGGGACCCATCCATCAGCCAGAGTGGTCACAGGGATCATAGCCAACACCCAAATCAACGGCCTACCTTTCTCCAAAGCCAACGACAACATCTTCCCAGTCTCCGGAGCGGTCCCACTGACAAACGAAAACCTCAACGGCCTCCTCAACAACAACAACAACCTCCCATTCCTCGCAGGTCTCAACGGCATCGGACCCCAATCCTCCACCACCTTCCAAAACAGCGGCAACAACGCCATCACCAACGGCGGAAACAGCCAGCCTTTTGTGACGGCGGGCCAGTTGCCATCTGGGGCTTCGCTACAAAAACTCATGTTTGGATCGTTAACTGTTTTCGACGATGAGTTAACCGAAGGACAGGAGCTGGGTTCAGCTGTGCTTGGTAAAGCTCAAGGCTTTTACTTGGCGAGCTCGTTGGATGGGACGAGTCAGACCATTGCTGTGACGGTGTTGCTTTCACATGGTGGTGGTGGTGCCGGTGGTCAACAACATCATGATCAAACGGTGATTGAGGATGCGATAAGTTTCTTTGGGGTGCATCGGACGGCGTCGCACGAGTCTCAGATAGCGGTGGTTGGTGGGACCGGGAAGTATGAGAATGCAAAAGGGTACGCCACGTTGGGGTCGCTTCATCAGGAGAATCAGCACACCACGGACGGCGTGGATACCATCTTGGAGTTCAGTGTTTATCTTTCTTATTAGTAGTATTACGGTAGTTTGTGGTTGTTGTTGATTGGTGTGGCTGTTTCAGTGTCTGTGTCTGAATTTCAAGTTTCTGTATTTGTATGAGAATGTTGTTGTTTATATATTAAAAGAAAGTTTGGATTGTTTTGGGTATCGATTTGAATGAGTATGAGCAACGTGGTCTAGTATTTCTCGAAGGGGCTAATGCAAAGTACAAGTGTACAACATAAAATCTCTTTATCAATGGAATCAAAATTTGAAATAGCCAGCGATTAAGAAGAAATGCAGGATTCGAAGCCGATCCACTGTACTAGGAAATAGAAAAGCTAATAAAAAAGATAGTGCATACTGCATATCTCTTAATGCACACATAACCGTGACTTCAAGTTAAGATTTTATTTGAACTTCAAAACTGTATTTCTCTTGTTTTTTGAGATTACACTTATGTAGGGACGTGGCACCCAAAACTCAAGGAACAACACTGGGCCTAAGATTTGTGCAGGCCCAAGATGTACCTTTCCAAGAAAATGAGCTCAACTTCATAAGCACGTACCCTGGAAACCGACCTTATAGGGCCCATTACCCTCGATCTAAGCATGACTGGACCATTTAAACCATCCAGGATAAATGTCCATAGACACAAGGGCATCCCATTGAAGTACGAACTATATTATCCGAGGATGTCCAAAATGCCTAAGGCATACCATCGAGGTACGCCTAATGTTTGAGGAATATGCCCTCCAAATCTTTCTGTTGAATCCATAGCGATCCATCTTATGTAATTGCATTCAATGCAACAGATAACTTATTAGAATAAAACAATTAGTCCCAAAAGTCTTTGTTCATCATAACCTTAACAAAATAAGAGCCTGATGGGACAAAAAAGCTGCCTAATCATATCAAGATTGCACCTACTGTGGCACAAGGTGGAGAAGAAAATAAGAAGAACCACGCATATAATAAAAATGAGGAAGAAGGAGAGGAAAAGTATTAGAAGGAAAGAAGACAAACAAGTGTGTGTGAAACATCAGGAGTGAAAATTGTAATTGAAGTGAATAATATGAATAAGAGTTTTCCTTTTTTAAGTACTAGTATGAGTGTAAGTTAAATTCAGGATACTTCTTCAAACTTCTCATTGCGGATTGTTATAAGCTCATAATCTAAATTAATTGTATACTTAGGAAGGTAGTCTACCGTGGGTTGATTCCTTGCCTCTGCAACATATTTTTAACTGGATGTTGTGCGGCTAATCAATTGTAATAAAAAAACAAAAAAACAAAACAAAACAAATGTCAACCATAAACAAATACACTTTAACACTTGCTAACAAGACTTTAAAATTATAGGAAAAAGTGAAATACTACAGTAACATCACAATGTAAATTAAGAATAGGAGTGGACCTTAAGGCTTTTTTTTTATTATTTATTTTTTTATTTTTTTTATTGTTTTAAGTTGAATAAAAAAGAGATAAGATTTTGAAGGTAAATCACATCATACTAGACATGATATACCACAAGATTTTTTCATTGGCCTATAGCCACTACAAAAAAAATGCCTATTAGCGACCAAAAATTTATGACGGACCCAAAAAGCCCTCTCAAAAAATCTTATTTGTGATGGCAAAATAAAGTCATCGCAAATACTTGATAAAATGTGAAATATTTGTGACCAACAAAAAAAACCGTCCCAATTATGTGTTATAGCCATCACAAATGCTAATATTTTGGAGGGAAATTTTCCCTCCATATTATTTGCGAGGGACAATTAAAACCTCTCGCAAAAAGTGTATTATTTGTGACAGTTAAAAAAATACCGTCACTAATACTAAATTATCAGCGAGGGCTAAGATTAACCTTCACAAATAATTATTAAAACGTAAAAAATTTTGGAGGGAAATGTTCCCACCAAATTATTTCCGAGGGACAATAAAAATTCCTTACAAAAAGTTTATTTTTTGTGTGAGTTAAAAATATACCCTCACTAATACTAAATTATTTGCAAGGGCCACAATTAGCCTTCGCAAATAATCATTAAATTATTAATTTTCTTTGGAGATAAGAGTTATTTTAAAATTCCAAAAATATAATGATTGGTGAAACATAAAGTGATAGGAAATTTGTATTCAAAATTACGCCTATTAAAATTCATAATATCTTGTTTTTCATCTCTGGTTTTCAATTAGGCCACCAACTTATAGATGGTTTGCTCAAATTCTTTGAAACCTTTGGACTCAGCTTGACTTTGAACTTCTAATTTATCCATCATTTTCTATCTGTGTAATTAACCTCTACAAGAACTACATGATCACTTCTTTGGAAAGTTGCATGAACTAGACTACAGAGAAAATGTAATTTACATATCCACAACACATATAGCAATTAGTGAATGCCAATCACTCAATACTGGGAAATAATATAAACAAAAAAAAAAAAGAAAAAAAAAAGCCCAGTTTTAAAATCAGTACAAGGCAATTAAGTGGTGAGAATTGGAGGCAGTAATTTAGACTTGGATCCAAGAACTTTAGCCTTTGTGTCTGGGGAGAATTCTGTCTCAGGTAGCACTTTAACCTCTCCTTTTTTAGTGATATGAATGGGATAACTGAGCAAATGACCTGGCAAGTCATGGTTCAAGCTCAGACAGAATAAAAATAGATAGTATAATCACATATTAAACTCAATGGGGTTAATGAGAGCATTATATACTAGGGTAATAACCTTAGAGAATTAAGAAAGAGAGCAAGAGAGATAACTGCCCGTACCTTGTCTGTGACTAAATTTCTATTTCAATAAGCATCCTTAGTATTATGCACATGGATAACTAATCTAGATGAAGCCAAATACGGTGATGGAGTGAGGCTGTAAGCCTTTGAAATCACTCGATTATCATATTCTCAACACCACTCCTTCTCCAATCTATATCATCATCCTCATTTTCTTCTTGCAGCACATTTGCATTACAATGTAAATTGTCTTCTTCTTGGTATGGCTCTTCTTCATCTGATGGCATTTCATAAAGGTTTCATGGTTTGGTTTCAATCAAAACATTCCATGTGGGATCTTTTATTCCGTCAACATAGTAAACTTGAGTTGCTTGACTTGCTAATACAAATGGCTCTACAGTTTTCAACTTTCGTGATGTATTAACAGTAGTGGTTCCGTGCCGATCTCTCTTATAACCAATTCCTTCACGAGATACATCATACCAATCACATTTAAACAACACAACTTTGTTCCCTTCAGTATATTGAAGTTCAACAATGTCTGTTAGTTGTCCATAATAAGGCACATTGCAACTTTGATCCTCCCCTCTCACCATAACTCCATTATTTTATGTTCTTTTACTTTCATCACATTGATTTGTATGAAATCTAAACCCATTAACATTGTAACCACGATAAAAAACAACCCTTTTCTCAGGACCCCGAGCTAATGAAAGCATATGCCCATCAACTTGCCTTGTATTATATAAGTCGATGATCTACAATAAAACCTAAATAAGGTTAAACTCAAGTTGTAGTAATTAAAATATAAACAAACATACATTTTCAAAATAAACTACTATCTTACTCTTTTTTCGAACCACGCAATAAATTCTTGTTTATGCACCCTGTCAATGTCAAGAACATCTGCATTTGTAAGAATGTTCTTATGTTCTCTGCACACAGTTAAATATGCTAATCAGTTTTAATATCATATCATGAGAATATCAAAAAAGTAATTTTTGTGAAGATCATCTTACTCAACAAATCGGTTAGCGTCGACACAATTTTGAAGAACATAAAATGTTGCTGCATTGTGAAGATCATCATTCAACTCACACCTTATTGCTTTCCCTAAATGTCGTCCAGGTGTTGAGAATATGGACAATTGAGAGGTATTTGCACATGCGGAAGTACCTCCATCATAATTTCGCTTTACCCGATTAAATTTGGTTTCTATTCCATGTAAATAGCGAGAACAAAATGTTAGACATTCATCTGCTAAATACTTTTCTGCAATAGACCCTTCTGCGTGTGCCTTATTACGGACATAATTCTTAAGCTTGCGCAAATACCTATATTTGAAGGCATAATATGAAATTTTATCAAAAATAAAATACTAGTGTGCAATTGTAATTTAGATTATAATGAAATTTTGTAAACTTTACCTCTCAACTGGATACATCCATCTGTATTGCACTGGACCTGCAACTTTAGCTTCCCAAGATAGGTGAATGGCCAAGTGAACCATTACATCAAAGAAAGAAGGTGGAAAAATTTGTTCTAATTTATAGAGGGTTATTGCAATTTGGGTTTCAAGACGATCCAAATCATCCACTCGTAACACTTTAGAACACAATTCTTTTGAAAAAGTTACTTAACTCAGTCAAAGCATCAGATACGTTTTTAGGTAAAAAGTCACGCACTGCAAGTGGGAGTAATCTTTCTAGGAAAACATGACAATCATGAGTCTTCATACCAGAAATTTTTCTCTCCTCAATATTCACACATCGAGATAAATTTGCAGAATAGCCATCTGGAAATTTAAGATTTTTTAGCCATAAGCATATGGCCCTTTTCTCATCATTTGACAGTGTATAGCAAGCTGGAGGTAGCTCTATCTTTCCATTAACCTCTATGGGGTGGAGCGTATGTCGTATACCCATTTCTTTTAGATCAAGACGAGTGCTTAAAGAATCCTTCGTCTTATCTTTAATATTCATAATTGTCCCAATCACACTGTCAAATATATTTTTTTCAACATGCATCACATCCAAATTGTGACGTAACAAAAGTGTTCTCCAATATGGCAATTCAAAAAAAATGCTATGCTTCTTCCAATTATGAAACTTCCCATGCCCTTCTAGAAATTGCTTTTTCTGGCGTTTCCCAAATATAATTGGCTTTAATGGACGAATTTGTTTTAACACATCATCACCAGATAACCGTTTGGGTGCTGTCTTCCTTTCTTTTTTACCATTAAATTGTGACTTCTTATTACGCCATTTGTGGTCTAACGCCAAAAAACGGCAATGTCCCATATAACATATCTTATATCCATTTCGTAACCTGTAATGGGTAGTTTCATTATGACAACAAGGACACGCCAAATTTCCCTTTGTACTCCAACCAGAAATAACAGCATATGCAGGAAAGTCATGGATAGTCCACAACACTGCTGCTCTCATCTGAAAGTTCTCATTTGTTGAAGCATCATATGTACACACCCCATCTTCCCACAATTCTTTCAGCTCATCAATCAACGGCCTCAAGAATACATCAATGTCATTCCCAGGACCCTTTGGACCTGGTATAAGTAATGACATCAATGAGTAAGGCTCCTTCATGCACATCCAAGGGGGAAGATTATATGGAAATAAGATAAAAGGTCAGACACTGTATTTAATACTCATATTTCCAAATGGGTTAAACCCATCTGTAGCTAGTCCAAGCCTAACATTACAAGGATCCATTGCGAATGACTCATGAATTTGGTCAAATTTTTTCCAAGCTTCACAATCTGCTAGATGTCGTAACACTCCATCATTAACACGTTTTTCATGGTGCCATTTCATATCCGCAGCAGTTTTTGTTGACATAAACAATTGTTGTAGCCTTGATTTAAGTGGAAAATACCGCAAAACCTTCCATGGTACCTTTTTATTTTTTCCTTTACCACCCTTATTTGGCTGCCATCTTGACAGTTTACAAACTGGACATTGAGTTGCTTCTGAATACTCCTTATAATAAAGTGCACAATCATCTTTGCACACATTTATCTTCTCATAATGAAGGCCTAGATCGTTGACAATCTTTTTTGCCTCATAGTTCGAGCTAGGTAGTCTCTCACACATAGGAAATGCATCCTTTAACAACTCCATCAACATACTAAAGGACTTGTTGCTCCATGATGATATGCACTTTATGTGCAATAACTTGACTATGAAGGACAAGCTTGAATACTTTTCACAATCTGGATACAAAGGCTATTTAACCTCTTCCAACAATCTATAAAATTTCTTTGCATCTCCATTTGGCTCTTGTGGTTCATTTTCACTTGATTCCTTGCCACACACCACTTGTGGATAAGCATCCTTGATCATATCAAACATATCACCATATAACATACCATCATCATCATCACCTTCCACTTCACTATCACCTTCCTCTTCACTATCACCTTCCCCATGAAGGTACCAAGTAGTATAATCTCTCCTTATACCCCTAAATAAAAGATGATATTGGACCTCATCCCGAGTCCTACGATACCTGTTGCTACAATCAATACACGGACAGTTGATTATCATATCTCCATCTGTTGAATGTTTAAATGCATACTCAAGAAAGTTTTCAACTCCATTAATATACTCAATGCAAGATCTAGTAGGAAGATGCATCCAAGATTTATCAACTGTCATTTTATCTACACCATTTAAAGCATTGTAAAAAAAAAAAGTTATATCTACGAGTAATGCTAAATAGTTTTTCTTTTTGAGTAAATACATGTAATTGGTGTAACAATCTGTAGTGAATCTATGTATAAATAATGGTACTCTAATCATGACAATCATTATTATAAAAAATTATAAATAATTGTGTATAGTTATTATTATTACTTAAAAAAAATTATAGTAATAACTTATTGTAGTTCAGATTTAAGTATTTTTGTTTTCTCCGTGTATCACATTTAATACCAAACCCCACACACACCCACACAGAGAGTGAAGGAGCTTAAGCTCGTAGCTTTTTCTTGCTTGTCATGTCTGCTCTGGGATACAAATGTCATGTACAGTAATTGACATGCCAGCAGCTTACTTTTTCTCACACAAATTCCCAACACCCATTTCAACCATTAACTTAATATTCAAGTCAACGGTTTATAGGAGAGTAAAAACTGAGCACTGAAGACTAATTTCAGTGTGTGGGCTGTGGGCTGTGTCACGTGTGGCATAAATATAATAACACAAAATTGAATCAACGGTAATAAATTTGTAACTTCAAAATATCAACCCAATCTAACGGTGACAATTCTCCATTATCTCAAATGGCTCTCTTCACTCTCCTGACTCTCTTCACTTTTCACTTCGGACTCAATCTCAGAGTTTAGATTGAATGCTCCTGTCCGTGGTCATGGGACTCAGTCTCAGTTCTCTACTTGCCTCTCTCAAACTCTCACAGTCTCAATCCTCAAACCAATGCTCCAAATCCAAACCCTAGCCGCCTCCAATGCCATAGCCCACTCCCCTCTTCGCCTCCAATGTCTAGCTGCTGCCGCCGCTGTCCACTCCTCTCTCCGTAGCTACCGCCGGTGTCAGTACTACTCTGTTTCTCCGATCTTAGTTTTTTGTTAGTGTCGTTGGTTTCATACTTTCATTTGTTATGGAAATCCAAAGTTAAAATCAGGTAAACCCAAAGATTTATAATATGAAACCCTAACCCCTTCCTTCTTGGTTTCATTATAGGCAGACACGGAGGAGAGGAGAAATAGTCCGTCCACTGCTGCCTCTTCACCGCCGCTCGATCACTACCGCCTCTTTTCTGCTGCCTCTTGAAGATTAGCCAACTTAGATCGGTTTTAGATTTCTTGTTCTAATTAAATATGTCTTTTTCCATGTTCTTGATCTGTTGTTGTTGTTCTAATTAATTTTTTTTTAAAAAATTTTAGATTGTGTTACCATTACACTTGGGAGAGAGAAATGAGCTCGGTTGAGAAGGGAAAGAGTGAAGAAAAAGGAAAGGAGCTGATTTTTGGGGTCTGCTCTCCCAAAAATGACTTCGTACTTAATTTGTTTGTACTGGAGATGCTCTTATTATTTTTTTCTCAATATCTAATTTATGGTTTATATTTTATTTTTAATGGGTTTTGTATATGGTTATAGGATTTTTGAATAAACTTTCAGGAGTTTCCTAAAATATTTCCTACTCTGAGTTTTATTTATTTTTTATTTTTCTCTTTACCGCTATTTTCCATAATTTTTTCACTCTTTGCCGCTGTAGTTGCACGATTTTCCTGGCCCAAATTCGATTGATCAGGTCCTGACCCAAAACGCAACCCACAATAAATATTTGTAGAGGATGGGTTAAAGAACTTGGCCTCAGTGTGTCTATTCGGTCTGATGCATGGGCAATATGGTTGCAGAAAATAAAGACATGAAAATGGATCTCTCCCGTATAAGTTTATTTCTTTAGTTCCTCATACAGAAATTTTCGTCCCCCTCTTTAAGGGACTCCACTACATTATATAGTTCCCTTCTCTCATCTCAACCCTACACTTGTTGACTATCTAAGCACATACTTGAGTGGCTATCCCATCAGACGCCTTCATCTCTCCCCATGTGAGTTGCAGAGGCCAAGGCGGTACTGTTCAGGGGTCATTTCCTCATTAATGCGGCCAAGAGGGTGGTTGGGGCGCAATTAATGTGGTGGTAGCTCTCCATGGGATATTTTGGATTTTATTCATTTTATATGTTGGGAGGACGAACCGAAGTGGCTGGGGAGAGTTCCTCGTCTGGGCTTCGTGATGTCCGAGGAGGAGTTACTCCTCGGACAGGTTTCCTTGGCGTTTATGGGATTGAGTAATGCTTCATACGTGGTTTCTCTTCGGACAGGACGCTCCTCGGACGGGCCTGAATTTGGAATAGCCCATTATTTCTGGGCCGGGCCCCACATTAGCCCCTCAAAACTTCGGTTTCTATCTCCCTCCGAGGAGGAAAAGACGGGGTTTTGATATTTTGGGAGAGGGTGGAAATAAAGAGAGCGTGTGGCGCGCGTGCGGACCGTTACTTCTGACGCGCTGCAATTTACGAGGCGCGGCCATTAACTTCTGAAGGCGTTATGTTCCCTCATCCAACGGTGTGGCGTAGATCGAACGGCTATCGTTTTTTCCCGTATTTTTAGGCAGGAGCGATCTTTTCTCTCTCCTCCTGGCTATATAAGACGTCATAGGGGTTCAGTTTCTTCTTTTATCTGCATTTCACAAACCTTAGAGGCTTCCAGAGAACTCCATCGAACCCCAGAGATACACGAACACTTGCGACCGTTACGCCATCGTAGCCGTTTTTGTGAAGCGTTTCGTCCACGAGAGATTCCCAGGCGCCTCATTGAACGTTTTGTGAAGGTACCAGTACATTTCGTTCATCTTGCTGTTTCAATTTCCTCCTCGGACTCTACTTTTTTTTTCTGAGTCTTTACTTTTGTTCCTCGGTTCAGTCCAGATGGGTAGATTTGAGAAATTAGTTAACACCCCTGCCGCTATGGAAGCCTTTAGGGCTAAATATCACATTCCCCCGGGGGTTGGGCTGCGGTACTGTCCTCTTGAAGGAATATTGACAGATAGGCGTGCGGGAGAAGTCGTTATCCCCATGATTGCCTTCATAGAGGGAGGGATGACACTTCCCATGCGTAGGATTACAAGGGAGTACTTGTTCAACCATAGGTTGACGCCGTACCAGTGTGCCCCGAATATGTTCAAGATACTAGGCTGTGTAGATGTCTTAAACGAGCGGATGAATCTAGGCCTTACTTGGCACGATGTGGCTTATCTGTACGAATGTCACCGCCTCGGGGATGAGGGGTATTATCTTAAATCCCGGAGCGAGGACGTTAGGTTGATCTCTTGTCTCCCAATATCCAATAAGACAGTGAAGAATGATTTCCTTATTGCTTCTGGGGAGTGGTTCGACGGTATTCATTGTCCAACTCGGGTAGGAAACCCAGGTGCGGCGTTTCTAGGATCGGTCCCTTTTGGGATAGGATTTAGCATTGAGGGGTTACACTTTTTGCTTTCTTTATAACTGGAAGATTTCGTGGACTAATCCCCTTTTCCTTGATTGTTTGCAGATAAAATTCACGTCGCCCCTCGGCTAAACTTTGTGAACGTGCCAGCGCTGAACTACCTTCTTAGGTCGGAGATCTACGTTTCCGAGGACGGGCAGTTGCGTGCTGCCCATCTGGTTCTGGGCTATCAACCCCTGAGCAGCTCTTTCCAGGCTATCGGTCACGCCATAAGGGCTGGTAGTCCGAGGTTGTCTCGGATTGACGTGTCCAGGGACGGGCTCCTAGCTGAACACGATCTGCCACCAGTTGTGTTGCCCGGTGTTAGAGATCCCTACTTGGCAGAGCAGCTACCTCAGCCAAACGAGCCTGGTGCTGCCGCTCAGGTCGAAGAGGAAGCTGAATCATCTCGTCTTTCCCTTAAGGCAGAAATAGACGAGTTTTATTTTGAGGAGGAAGTTCAACAGACCCCCCTGGTGGAATTTTCTGATCCCAAAGGAGAGCGGGACCGACATTCTGCAGTTGGTGTTCCTTCCATCGTTCTCTCTCGGACGATACTTCGGACGAGGAGGTAGAGCCCATAGCAGAAAAGGGAAAAACTCTAAAGGAGCTGATGGCCTCCCGAGGGAAAGGCCGGTTGCCGAAAGGACAGTCCTCGAAGGCACCAACTCCACCACAGGGCAAGACCCTCCCTCCTGTGGTTCCTACGGACACCTCAGACCTTGGCCTTAAGGTTAATCCGAACTTAAAGAAGAAAAGGCCGGCCGACACTCCTGAGGAGGGCGAGGTGGTTGCCCAACCGACCAAGCAGCAAAAAAACCACTCGCGCGCCAAGGAGCAGAAGGGGAAACTCCTCGGAGAGTCGAGACGAGGAGACTCTTGCGGATGTACGTGCTACCCCGCGTGTATGGGGCCCCAGATTGGAGCTGGATGGGGTGGCCATTCCCTACAATGCTTCGATCCGAGAGTACAATCGAGGCCGGGTGGGCTACGTGGCCGAGGCCTTAGAGCAGCCCCTACTCCTTCCTCGGGATATGGAGGCTTATAGGCGGTTCTCTCAGCCCGAGATCTTCCTATCCCTTAAAAGGGATCTCGCGATGGTAAGTAATCCTTTTACTGTTTCATTAATTTCTTTGACCTTAGATTACAGCAATCTTGTTTCGTTTGTAGATTACCCAGCAGGTGTTCGTGGCTGAGGAATTTTGCCGTGGTAATAGTAGTCGGGCTGAGGTCGAGAACCAGGCGCGAGCGGAGGTGGAGAAAACCTTGGGGTCCCTCCAGCACGATTACACTGAACTTATGGACAAGTTCAAGGAGTCGGAGAACCGGCGCAAGTCTGCAGAGGCTGGTTTGAAGAGTGCTGAGGCCCAGGCGGAGGACCAGCGCAAGGAGCTGTTCTCGACCCAGATTAACCTTGCCACCGAGAAACAGGCAGTGCAGGATCTCAAAACCGCTCTGCAAAGGGTCGAGGATGAGCTGCGACGGGCCAAAGAGGAGGCCCAACTGATCCGAGAAGCCACAGAGGCTGAGAAGAGTGCCGCACGCCAGCTCGGGGCCGAAGAGACGGAGGCCAGGCTATCCGAGGAAATCCCCGAGGTATGCCGGGAGTATTGCGATATCTCATGGTCTCGTGCCCTCGACGCTGCAGGAGTTCCTGCTGACTCGGCGCTGAGACTGCCCGAGAGCATCTTCTATCCTAAAGAGATCCGAGCGCATCCTGATGGTGTTCAAGCTGCCTCTGAGCAGGATCTGGCGACGCCTGATGCTGTCCTTGTGCCCAATATGGCGGATGATCCCGTCGCAGACTCTACCATCGAGGTTCCGCCTCCTCAGCCCGAGCAGAAAGGAGATCCTCCTGCTGAGGCTTAGCCTTCTAGGCTTTTGATCTTTGTACTCTTTCCTTTTTTGACCGAGAGTCGTCCAATTTTCTCGCTCTTTTGTAAGGACCTCTCCTTCTAATGTACTCGGAATATTAATATAAAATGTTCGTTTTGCTTACTATGGATGCACGTCAGTAGCGCTCTTCTTTAAACATTTGCAACTATGTAGATACAGATAAACGGTCAAGATAAAAATGGGTTTTTGGGCTGCGCATCTGAGGGTTGCGATGGTGCCAGACTGCGCGCACGTATTAAAATGGTTCCCTTTAAGTAATGATCTCCCAATCTACCATAAGCAATAATTTCCCCCAAGTCTGTGGCCCGAGGAGCCATGCAGGACTTAGGTTCTGTTTAGAGCTATGAATAGTTGTCTTAAGTATTAATTTCCCCTTAGTCTGTGGTCCGTGGAGCCATGCAGGACTAGGTTCTGTTTAAAACTTATATTAGTAATAATTTCCCCCAAGTCTGTGGTCCGAGGAGCCATGCAGGACTTGGGTTCTGTTTAAAACTATGGATAGTTGCCTTAAGTATTAATTTCCCCTTAGTCTGTGGTCCGTGGAGCCATGCAGGACTAGGTTCTGTTTAAAACTTATATTAGTAATAATTTCCCCCAAGTCTGTGGTCCGAGGAGCCATGCAGGACTTGGGTTCTGTTTAAAACTATGGATAGTTGCCTTAAGTATTAATTTCCCCTTAGTCTGTGGTCCGTGGAGCCATGCAGGACTAGGTTCTGTTTAAAACTTATATTAGTAATAATTTCCCCCAAGTCTGTGGTCCGAGGAGCCATGCAGGACTTGGGTTCTGTTTAAAACTATGAATAGTTGTCAGTAGCCCAGCAAGCAGCGGATAATCATGAAAGAAAACGTGTGCTAAGCCATTCTCATTAATAATAATATCTTCTGAGGTTATTTACATTCCATGGTCGAGGTACAGCTTTTTCATCTAAATCTTCTAGGTAATAGGCGTCTATTTCGGCCACGGATGTGACACGGTATGGTCCCTCCCAATTGGGCCCCAACTTGCCCCAAGAGGGGTTCTTTGCGCTGCCAAGAATCTTCCTCATTACGAGATCACCTGGCCCCAGAGGCCGTGGTTTGACGTTAGCATCATACCCTTGTCTCAGCTTCTGGTGATAATAGGCCACATGAATCATCGCTTTTTCCCTTCTTTCTTCGGCTAGGTCCAGACTCCGTTCCAATAACTCGTCGTTATCGCTTGGGGTAAACGATCTAGACCTCAGTGTGGGAAAGTTGTTCTCAATCGGGAGCACGGCCTCAGCCCCGTAAGTCATCGAGAAGGGGGTCTCACCGGTCGATCGTCGCGGCGTCGTCCGATAAGTCCATAAGACATGGGGGAGTTCTTCTACCCATCTCCCCTTCGCCTCGTCCAACCTCTTCTTCAGTCCGTTCACTATGACCTTGTTCACGGCTTCGACCTGCCCATTTCCCTGAGGGTAGGCGGGGGTGGAATATCGGTTGATGATTCCAAACTCGCGGCAATACTCCCTAAAGTTTTTACTGTCGAACTGCAGACCATTGTCGGAAATGAGTGTACGCGGGGTCCCGAAGCGGGTGATGATGTTCTTCCAGATGAATTTTTGGGCGTCCACGTCCCTAATGTTGGCCAATGGTTCAGCCTCCACCCATTTAGTGAAGTAGTCCGTTCCGACTATTATGTATCGCTTGTTCCCTGCGGCCTTGGGGAAGGGTCCAACTAGATCAAGGCCCCATTGTGCGAACGGCCATGGACTCGAGAGGGGGTTGAGAACTCCTCCGGGTTGGTGGATATTCGGGGCGAATCTTTGGCACTGATCGCACTTCTTAGCGTATTCTTGGGCCTCTCTCTGCATGTTCGGCCACCAGTACCCCTGGGTAAGTGCCCTGTGCGCCAGCGATCTCCCTCCGGTATGACTTCCACAAATCCCCTCGTGTAACTCCTCAAGCAGAGATTCGGATTCTTCCGGGTGTACGCAGAGTAGGTACGGTCCAGAATAGGAGCGCCGATATAGTTTGTGGTCCTCTGACAGCCAAAACCGAGGAGCATTCCTTCGTATCTTCTCGGCTTCCAATTTCTCTTCCGGCAAGACGTCGTTTTGAAGGAAGTTCTTTATGGGATCTATCCAGCTGTGACTCTTTCTGATCTGATGGACTCTGGTAGGGCCTCTACTGATGGGACTTGCCTGGGCTAGATCTTCAACCAGGATAACTCGCGGCAGATTATGTGCCGAGGACGTGGCGAGAGTGGCCAGCGAGTCCGCATGGGTGTTGCCACTCCTGGAAATGTGTGTCAGATTGAAGGACTCAAAATTCATCTGCAGCCGCTTGACTTGTCCCAGATACTCTTGCATCCTAGTATCCCGGGCTTCCAGCTCACCCATCACCTGTCCGACTACCAGTCTGGAGTTCGAGAACGCTTCTATCATTTTTCCGCCCAACCTTTGAACCATCGTCATCCCTTGAAGTAAGGCTTCGTATTCGGCTTCGTTGTTCGTAGCCGAGAATCCGAGCCTTAATGATTTTTCAATGGCAGCACCGTCCGGGGATATTAAAACTATCCCAACTCCTGACCCTCTCTGATTGGCTGCGCCATCTACGTAGATCTTCCAATTCGTGTTTCTCCCTGTTGAGATCGCACCAACCGACTTCCCATCCATGTCCCTCTTCTCGGTTATTGTTTCTATGGAGGGCTCAGCAAACTCCGCTACCAAGTCTGCGAGGACCTGCCCTTTGATGGAGGATCTGGGCATATATTTTATATCAAAGGCTCCCAAGAGCGCACTCCACATGGCGATTCTTCCTGTATAGTCAGCGCTTCGAAGCACTGCTCGGAGGGGAAGCTGAGTCAGAACGATGACCGTGTGCGCCTGAAAGTAATGAGGAAGTTTTCGGGTTGCATGCACTATTGCCAGAATTGCCTTTTCTAAAGGTAGGTATCGCACCTCGGCCTCATGTAGTGATTTGCTCACATAGTACACCGGTCGCTGCACCCCATTATCATCCCGTATTAGTACCAGGCTTACAGCGTGGGGAGCTACGGCGATGTAGGCAAACAGCACCTCATCTGCCTCAGGGCTGGACATGATGGGTGGTCGGGACAGGTAGTCTTTAAGTTGCTGGAAAGCCTGAACGCAATCCTCCGACCATGCAAACTCTTTCCACTTGTTTATCAGGAGGTAGAAAGGCCGACATCGATCCGCAGATCTCGATATGAACCGGTTCAATGCCGCAATCATACCAGTGAGCTTCTATGCCGCATCCACCAATCGATCAATTCGGGGTAGGGGGAATGGGTCCTTTGGGCATGCCTTGTTCAGGTCCGTGAAGTCTACGCAGACCCTCCATTTCCCTGTCTTCTTCTTTACCACCACCGTGTTTGCCAACCACTCTGGGTAAAAGACCTCTTTGATAGCCCCCGCTCTTTTTAGCTTTGCCACTTCGTCTTTTACGGCACTAGCATGTTCCTTTGAAGGGCGTCGGGGTGGCTGCTTCTTCGGAGTGGAAGAGGGGTTGACGTTCAGGTGGTGACAAATAAGGCTGGGATCGACGCCCGGGGCGTCGTAGGCTTCCCATGCGAACACGTCGACATTTTCTCTAAGAAATCTGACCAGTTCCTCCTTTTCTTGAGAGGGCAATTCCGAGCCGACCAGAAAGAACTTCTCCGGGTCGTCGTTGACAACGATTTTATCTAAACTTTCACACCCTATCTCCTCGGCCAGTTCGTCGTCTTGCTCTGCCGAGGCGGCTGATTGCTATAAACTTTCAGGGGCCGAGGACTCGGCATGGGGCCGATGTAAGACGGCGGCCACCATACACTGCCTGGACACGGCCTGATCTCCTCGGATCTCTTCCACTTGTCCTTTGGATGGGTATTTCACCTTCTGATGAAGTGTGGAGGTTACGGCTTCCAGGGCGTGGATCCATGGCCTGGCGACTATCGCGGTGTAGGGTGAGTAAACGTCGACGACGATAAAATTCACTTCCACCACCTCCGTCCTAGTCTGTATGGGTAGTCGGATTTTTCCTTTTGGCGTAACCATTCTTCCCTCGAAGCTAAGAAGGGGGGAGTCATAAACTGTCAAATCTTCTAGCTTCAGGTTCAGCCCCTTGTATAGATCAGGGTACATTATCTCTACTGCACTTCCCGAATCCACCAACACCCTTTTCACATCAAAGCCCCCAATCCTCAGAGTGACCACCAAGGCATCATCGTGAGGTTGAATAGTTCCTCTCTTATCCTCATCCGAGAACCCCAGTATCAAAGAGCTTCCCTTTTTTGACCTTTTGTGTTCCCTCTGCCTGCTCCCGGAGGGGAGCCGATCAACAGCTAACACCCTGGGGATGGGTGGTCCCGTTCTTCCTGGTGCAGCGAAGATGACATGTATCGTCCCGGTGGGTGGTCTTAAGGTCACGTCCTTTCGAGGTTCTTGTGTTGCTTGGCCGGTGTGGCCGTTCGATGGGTGCAGCAGGTGACGTAACTTTCCTTCTCAGACCAACTGATCCAGATGTTTCCACAGATTCCTGCAGTCCTCGGTAGTGTGCCCATAGTCTTGATGATAGTGGCAGTACAGGTTCTAGTTACGTTTGGAAGGTTCTCCAGCCATCTTTCCCGGCCACCTGAAATAGGGTTCATCTCTTACTTTCTCCAGTACCTGTTGTACGGGCTCTCTGAATATGGCATTCACTGTTTGCGGGTTACTCTGCCCAGCCTGTCGCGAAAAATCTCTCCTCGGCTGATCATGATTGTGCCGTTCCGACCTGAAATCATTTGCTTTGGGGTGGATAACCTTCTTCTTCCCCCTCCCTTGCAGCTGATCTTCCTCCACTCTTTTGTACTTGTCTATCCTATCCCTCAACTGATCAACGTTGGCAACCGGTTTGCCAGTGAGGGATTTCCTTAAGCCATGGTCGGTGGGGAGGCCGCTTTTGAATGTGCTGATAGCGACAGCATCGTGGTTATCATCCAGGTCATTATATACTTCCCAGTATCTATCGGAGTATGCTTTCAGAGTCTCTCCCTCGTGCATGGACAAGGACAATAGCGAACCGAGGGGCCTGGGGACTCTGGTGTTAGTGATAAAGCGAGAGCAGAAATCCCGAGTGAGCTGCTTGTAAGAGCTTATGGAATTTGTCTTCAGGCCGTTGAACCATCTCATCGCCATTGATCCCAAGCTGGACGGGAAGATTTTACACATAAGGGCCTCATTTTGCGAGTAAATCGCCATCTTTTGGTTAAATTGACTCACATGCTCTACCGGGTCTGATCGACCGCTATAGATGGCGAACGCCGGTTGGTTGAACCGTCGAGGCAGCTCAGCCCCTTCAATTCTATACGTGAAGGGGGACCTTGAAACCTGATCTAACGCCTTCTTCATGGCGTCGTTTCCCGAACCCTTACTAGATGGGCTCTCATACTTCCGCACAAGGCGTAGTTCCTTTTCGTAGGTAAAGGTTTCACTTGGGGGGGTCCTTGACCTCCGTCGGTAACTCACATCCTCCGCATTAGAGGACTTGTCTGAGTCTGAAGGAGATCGCCTTTGCTGTGCTCGTCGTAGCTTCCTCTTCAGATCATCTATCTCTCGCTGCATGGCCTGGTGACTATTTCGCTTCTGGGACACGTGACTACCTATCTGAGTGTGACTCTGGCTTGTCCGGATAGTATGCACACTTCCCTCACGATTTCCCCTGCGGCCTGGGTTGACGGGATTATTTTGCCTCTGGGACTCGGCGGGTTGTGTCTGTTGGGAGTTAGCCTGGTGAGGATTCTCCTGGTGCGGACCTAGTCCTGCCATGCTTGACCGTTGTGCTAGCTGATGCTCTAGTTCTCCCCACAGACGGCGCCAATTGTAGTTGCACGATTTTCCTGGCCCAAATTCGATTGATCAGGTCCTGGCCCAAAGCGCAACCCACAATAAATATTTGTAGAGGATGGGTCAAAGAACTTGGCCTCAGCGTGTCTATTCGGTCTGATGCATGGGCAATATGGTTGCAGAAAATAAAGACATGAAAATGGATCTCTCCCGTATAAGTTTATTTCTTTAGTTCCTCATACAGAAATTTTCGTCCCCCTCTTTAAGGGACTCCACTACATTATATAGTTCCCTTCTCTCATCTCAACCCTACACTTGTTGACTATCTAAGCACATACTTGAGTGGCTGTCCCATCAGACGCCTTCATCTCTCTCCATGTGAGTTGCAGAGGCCAAGGCGGTATTGTTCAGGGGTCATTTCCTCATTAATGCGGCCAAGAGGGTGGTTGGGGCGCAATTAATGTGGTGGTAGCTCTCCATGGGATATTTTGGATTTTATTCATTTTATATGTTGGGAGGACGAACCGAAGTGGCTGGGGAGAGTTCCTCGTCTGGGCTTTGTGATGTCCGAGGAGGAGTTACTCCTCGGACAGGTTTCCTTGGCGTTTATGGGATTGAGTAATGCTTCATACGTGGTTTCTCTTCGGACAGGACGCTCCTCGGACGGGCCTGAATTTGGAATAGCCCATTATTTCTGGGCCGGGCCCCACAGCCGCTATTTCCCATAATTTTTTCACTCTTTTGCCGCTACTTTCTGCTAAAATTTCCCGCACAAAACCTGCTATATATTTCTTGTTTTTTCTACACCTCTAGTTCATCACAAAGAGGCTAGAGAACAAAACCAAATACAAGGGTACTAGGTATTGATTTATCCCCTCTAGTTTTATTCTTTGTGCCTTTAATTTATATATCTCCCTCTCTATTCCTAATTTTATATTTCTGTTTTCTATTAGCAGATTTGCTCAATCTATTATAGCTTTTGGTGATCCATCAATCAAAGGTATACATCTAGATTTATGTTTTACTATCTATATAAATAAGACCTACTTTAACTTTGAATAAACTAATGTTAAAGGATGACTAGCTTTACAGAATTAATCTTAAGAATTGATGTGATAGAATAGTTCGTTTGGTTTATTTTATAGGAATATAATTTTTTGAATCCAGTGATATCTTTTCCTATTGTAATATAATGAATTTCTTTCTGTTTCAATTTATCAATGTGATAGGATGATAAGCATGTATTTAGTTTTGAAAAAATTGAGTTATATTTTTTTTTTTCACAATAATGTCATTGAAGTAAAAGCTTTGTGGGTTAGGTAGAGTTGTGTTTCATGTGTAATTTCACATTAATATTCATAATTGCTAGTGTTCTTTATTTTTTGTGACCGCATTAACAAATTTATATTCTACTTTCATTGTGTTGTTTACAAGTGTTAGTTTTTCTAATAGTAGGTAGGCATGGCAAGGAAAGTTAAGAGGAAAGGTAAAGGCATTAGTGAGTCTCAAGACTCTCAACTACAAGAAACTCAGTCAACTAGGCCTTCCTTTTATCATAATGAAGTTTCTGAGCAGGAGCTCTCACAAACTCTACGTCCATCATCTGAGCCTCAAACTGATGAAGGAGCACATCAGGCCTCTAATTCCCCTTTAATAGGTAGTATTACATTATATACCTTTTTTTTTTTTATCGCATTTACTTAAACAATTGACATAATTCTAGATAATTATGTCAATAAGTATATGTTCTTTATCAAATTTTTATTATTATTTGTTTTATCAATAGGTACTAATGTTGGATCAAAAAAGAGGGGTCGAGGAAAGACTAAAGGCATCAATGCTGGAGATGGTGAAATAGAGGTTGAGATTTATGATGGCAAGTGAGTGACTTATTGCTATGTTGGTTTATTGAAATTAATTATGGTATTATAGTTATATGATATTGTTAACATGTTTGATTTATATTTTCAGAATTATTACACCAAAAGCCACTCGAGAGATTACCATTCTTTTTCACCAAAAGCTTAATGGAGCTTGGACAACCTTTACAGAATACCCAAATTCTGAGCTAGAGACTTTATATGCTCGATACAGAGCTCAACGCTTTAAGCATAAGCAGCCTGATGAGGAAGTCAAGAAGGCATTTATAGAATCAGTGAAACAACACTATTCTGATTGGATGTTTCGCATTAGAAATCCTATTTTTCAGAAGTACGAAGTGAAAGAAGATCGTTACAAGAATGGTCCGTCCTTCATTCCTACACCTTTTTGGAAAGAGATGGTGGATAAATGGATGATGGGAGATTGGGGGGTGAGTATAAATGAAATACAAGGCATAAATTCTCTCACTCTCTCTCTCTCACCATTATTTGTTAATATTTTCATAGAAACTAATGTTTTATTGTATGAATTATGCATGTAGGAGACAAGTTTGAAAAATAAGGGCAACAGAAATAAGTCTAAAATTTTCTCCATTACAGGTTTTGTACCAATGGCCAAGTACAGATATGAAATGGTATATTATACTATCATCAAATAGTTTTACATTTTATTGTGTATTTATATAGTTTAATAACTTTACCAATGTTTTTTATTCTTTTAAATATTGCAGTATCTTGAGACGGGCTCTGAGCCTAGCCCCATTGATTGCTTTAAGAAATTTCATACAAAAAAGGATGGCAAAAAATGGGCAACTGATCATGCTAAGACATTATATGTATGCAACTTATACCAAAGTTTTAATTTTGTTATCAACTTTAGTTTTTTTGTTGTTTTGATTATCCATGTGGTTTTTATTTATGTGTAGGAAAAAATGGATGCCATAAAGGCCCAAGCTGTTTCTGAAGGTACTAAGACAAATGATTATCAGATCTTTCGTGAAGTGGTTGGTGAACCAAGTCATGGTCATGTTCTTGGCATGGGAATAGGTATTAAGGCTAAGGATGTGTACGGCTTAACTTCATCTGGTAAAGGATGTAGCAAACGTTGTAGAGAAGATTTTACAAAAGAAAAAGAAGATTTGGAGGCTCGTCTTAGAGAGGAAATGGATTCCAAACTTGCAAAAGTTGTGGAGAAGCTTGAGGAGAAGTTTGCTCAAAAGTTGCAGTCAATGGGCATACTACAACAATCTGACATAGATCCAGCTACCACGGTACAATTTCAAACTTATGCTTTTGTCTCTTTGATCTTCTACAACTTTCTATTGGTTTGATGTGATTTACAGCTTGCATCTATTATAATATTTTATTATTTTATATTTAGTTTTGATAAATGATAATAGGACTATTATGACATTATCTATTGTTTTGAGTTTTGACAACTGTGTATAGGTTTTGTACTTAATTTTGTATATCATGTTTTTTGTGGTTTACATTTTTCATAATTGTTATATTATTTTAATTTATATTTGATTTTGATAGTAGTTTAAGTAATCAAATTTAGTTATTGTTATAGTTAAATTCAAAAAAAAAAAAAAAAAGTTACTTTGAGCAGATTGGGATACTAGAATTCATTTCAATTGTTTCATTTTAACTTATGTTTAATGTTTTTTATTTTTTATTTATTTTTTAGAATGGTACTAGCGGAGATGAAGAGGACAACTCAAACAATAACATAGAGGTTGAAAACAACTTGGAGAGTGACTCAGAGGAAGACTAATATAGATCTTGTCATAGAATAGTTGTTTAAGTTTAAAACAAAGTTGAATTTCAGGATTTCTTTGTATTTTTTATATTTTAAAGTTTGAAATGAATTTTTATCTGTTGATGGATCAATTTATTGTAACATGGTAGTTAAACAAAAATGATATAAAATAAATTAAAAATAAATAATAAAATATTTTAAAAATTATATAAAATATTACCATCGATGATGTAAAAATTTGGTCATAAATAACTTTATAGTGATGACAAAGTCTCTCGCAATTAATAGAATAGTGACATCCCTACCCTATCGCTAAAAATAAGTTGCGAGGGGTTAAAAGTCCTCACAAATAAATTCTAGCGATAATATTGTGAGGGTATAAATGTCCTCACAAATAGTTAGTAACGACAACGGCTTTTTCTCGCTAAAAATAAGTTGCGAGGGTATAACTATCCCTACAAATATTTATTAATGACAACTGCTTTTCCTCGTTAAAAATAAGCTACGAGGGGTTAAAAATCCTCACAAATAAATTTTAGCGATGCCATTATTGCGAGGGTATAAATGTTCTCACAAGTAGTTATTAACGACGACTACATTCCCTCATTAAAGATAAGTTGCGAGGGGTTAAAAGCTTTCACAAATAAATTTTAGCGATGCTATTATTGCGAGGGTATAAATGTCCTCACAAATAGTTATTAACGACAGCTGCTTCCCCTCGTTAAAAATAAGTTACAAGGGGTTAAAAGCCATCACAAATAAATTTTAGCAATGCTATTATTTGTCACTAAAAAGTATGTCGTCAATTTGGAATTTGCAAATAACTAATTGCGAGGGTATAAGGGTCCTCACAAATAGTTGTTAACGATGACTGTTTCCCCTCGCTAAAAATAAGTCGTCGACTTTTCTCGTCGTTTGGTAATATATTTGTGAGGGCGAATTTGTTCAGTAGTGACAGTAGATTGCCCTCATAAATTATTTATTTGCGAAGGTATGGTCGCAAAATCTCTTTTAGTGACAAGTGTAAATACGACGGCCTTCGAGGGCCATATGCCCTCGCTAATAACCTTTTGCGACGATATTTGAATTTTTGCGAGGGCATATGGTCCTCGCTAGTAGACTCTTTTCTTGTAGTGAGCCTTGGTGTTAATGTGTCCTACACTACTCAAATCCGTTCCTTTGGATATTTATGTTTTAACTTGAAATTCTATTTTTTTTTTTTTTTGTCACTGATTTATGTATAGTTCTTGATAGACTCTTTTTTTTTTTTTTTTTAAAGATACATTTTATTTTTTCAGAAAAATAAAGTATTAAAATTAACCAAACATGCACCTTAAGCAATTAAAATTCACTTTTTATGAGGTTAATAATAAAGAATTAAAAAAATAAAATAAACTCTGTAAGGACCAAAGGATCTAGCGGCCCAGGCCCACTTAGAATAGTGGCTAGATTAGTTCAACCGTGTCCCAAAACAAAGAATTTGTAAGAGAGAGAACCAGACAACCAAAGGGGGGATTCGCCCGAGGACAAAATCAAGGAAGAAAAGGCCAATTGTATTAGATAGGTGAACCAATTTATCCTTACAAGCTTGTCCGAGGAGGCCACAATTACATAGGAATTATTACTGTTCACTATGTTTTCTCTAAGTGTTCTTATCGTTTCTTCTCTGTATCTTGGTACTTGTGTCTCTCTCCCTTTCTGTAAAACCCCCATTTTTCTTATATACTTTTCCTTCTCTCATATCTCAACCATCCATCCTTACCTAACATACCTCTCATCATGACACTTGTTTCTTTCTGTATCTGAAGAAGGTGGCGGAAAGAATCTGCTTAGCTGTGACTTACACTATTCAGGTCATTTTCTCATCAACGCAGCTAATAAAACTATTGCCCACCATTAAATGCGGAGACAACAGGCTACTTCAAACTAGAAATTTCCCCTATGATCATGGATTCTCTCTCCTCATACCCTTCTCTCCACTTGGAACATCTTAGAATCCTATTACTCATCCCTTCCCCTCCTTGGGTCCGTGGTCCGTAGCATCTCAACACCAACACTGCAACTCTTCAACTTCGTCCTCGGTCCTCAGGCACCCACAAACTCCATGTTTTCGTTCTATACATTCAAATCAAGTTTGGGCCTATGCATAAAGTGGGGTGTTTCCAATATTAGTCAAGCAATCAAATTCATCATTTTTTACCATCTTACTTCTAGTTTTAAAATAAAAAGTAAGGTTCAACTTTTATTTAAAAGAAGTAATTAGACAATACTTTGAAAATATTGTACTCCCAAGATATTTTTTAATATTCTTATTTTAAAAAGAGAAGCAAGAAATCTAAAAAATAAGATGGTGTATATCTCATGCTATGTAGCGGATATAAGACCCCTTCTCTCCGGAATGGGGTCCTACTCCTTTCATAAGAAGTGAACTTCTAGGCTTAATTCTGTTATTTGTCTATTTAATTAGACCCATTAATTTATTCATCAACTATTGCCAAAGTGAATGAACGGGAGATATCTGGGTCTAGATCTAATCAAAAGACTCAAGCCCCTTTGAATTTATTTAATTACTTGATACTTTATCATTAGTATTTTTTTCTTGATAATTCTATAATTAAAGGAAGGGGGATTTGAATCCTAAAAATTTCGATAGTTGAGCTATAAGGTTCTTGCATTTTTTGTTAGATAATTCAATAGTTAGTGAGGGAGGATTTGATCTTAGATATCTCTGGTAGACACATTGGGAGATATTAGTACAACAAAAAGATTTTTGGCACCATTAGTTGTAAAGAGTCTAAAAGACCAATTATCTAATTTTAGCTAGTTCATCAGCCAGGCTAACAGCACAAAAGAATTTGTTTAATCATTTTAATCTACCATCTTTATACCTTTTAGATGAATTAAGGACACAATTCTTTTTATTATAGTGACCGTTTGGGTAGAGCTGAAACTTGCGTTTCAGCTCTACGTTTTCCTGCTTTTTTTTTTTTTTTTTTTTTCTCTGCATGTGAACAGTAAAAGCACTATACAGGAGACAAAAATTCTATTCACACACTGTTTATGTACTGTTCATGCACTGTTCATATTCATAGGTTCCACGACATTATTCACATATTTAAAAATTATTTTGCTACAGTGTTTTCAGTTTTCAGTTTCAGCAACAATAAGCTCAATCCAAACGGACCCTATATGTTAAAAAGGGGGGAGGTTTGGAGGCCATTCATGCGATATCTACTCTAAGATAGGTTGAATATATTATATGTAATTTTAGATGAAGATGAAGCCTAGGATGCAATCTGAGGAACAAGAAAGAAAATTGGTTCTTGACTTTGAAGACACCTCGTGTATTTGACATTTGTTGTTGAAGGTGTTAATTCAAGCATAAGGTGGGACTATATCAGTATATATACGACAGGATTTCCAACTTTAATAATTTATGAAGCTTTGCAGATCATGTTAGTGGATACTGCTATTAGGCACACCGGCTCCAAGAGTGATATATTTGAACCTATAACACGCTTATAAAATTTTTGATGATGGACTCATGCTTATTTCAAGGTTTTATTTTTTGTCAAAGAAACGAATATCCACCAAAAAAAAAAAAAAAAAAAAAAGAAGTGAAATTGGATGTATTTGGAGTTTGAGTTTTGTGTGAGTGTTTATGTGCCATCTTTGTGACTTTTCTATTTTAGTTAGTGAAACTTTCTCCTTGATGCCACTTGTGGACTTAGGCCTAAGGCCAAACCACGAAAATCTTCGTTTATATGTGATTGTTTATTCTGTTTTCTATTTCTTTTTTTCATAACCCTACTATTATAAATGGGATATACTTGAGAAAAATAGATGTCAAAGCTTTTGCTATATCAAATCTTCCTAAAGAAAAATTGTCTAAAATGACTTTGGAAGTGAATTGACTTTCATATATAAGTGTTTCACATATCACTCCATATCCATTTTGTTTCCAACATTTTGCTTTCTTTTTGGAAGTTGTTTACATCACATGAGATGAATATACTTTGCAATCTTTTAGATGAACTATCTTCTCAAATTTAGATGATCAAAGGGGCGTTTTCCATCTTGCTGTTACAATACCATCACCATGCCAAGGGACAAAAAGCCCCTCAAAAACATTGTAGGGAAAGAAACAAGTTGGAATCATTTGGTTTCACCAGAATCACAAATAATCAAACACATTGCTCTTTAAGGAGCTTACATTCCCAGATTGCATCTGTCTTACAATTACAGCAAAGTTAAAAAACCACAAACTTTTGACATTTCAAACACAAACGCATTAGTAAGAAATATAAACGGTGAACTCCAACTTCGTCTCCACCCCATCAGTTTCATGCTGCTGATTGGCCTGATCCGTGTAGGTCTTAACTGTGGCAAATCCCTTTGCATTAACATACTTTCCAGTCCCACCCATGATAGCTAATTGAGACTCTGACACACCAGTCCTATGTACCCCAAAGAAGCTAAGACTATCAGCATAATGCCCACTCTCAAACATAGCAGTAAAAGCCATGGTCTGACTAGTGCCATCCTCTGAGCTCACCACATAGAACCCTTGTGCCTTTCCAAGCAATCCTGACCTGAGCTCATTCCCCTCAGTTAGCTCATCATCAAATACTGTCATAGTGCCAAACATGAGCTTTAGCATGTCAGAGCCTGATGGGAGTTGACCCCCATTAACTACTGGAACATTTGCACCATTGTTTTGTAACACAGGCGAAGTAGCGCCACCAAGGCCAGTAAGGAATGGAAAGTTGTTGTTATCGTTATTTTGAGGTCCATTATTGCTGACTGGGAGGACTGCCCCATTGGGCTTTGCAAATGGGAGTTGACCATTGAGAGCCGGGCTATTAACTATTCCTGTCATGGCTTGGGCTGAGGGCTTTGTCCCACCTAGTATGTCATGCAAGAAAAATATTAAGGTATGGGAGGAATCAGCATTGGCACCAGTGGTAGTGGTTGCAGCTGAATTAGGTGTAGTCACTGGGGCTACATTGGTGACTGGTGGGACAATTGCATTGGTTGATTCTGGTGGCAATTCGTCGAGGCTTTGAGTTGAGTTAGCAGATAAAATGGTGAGGGTGAGGAACAAAAGGTAGGCTATGGCCTTGGTTGTGCTAGAGAGGGATTTGTGGGTTTCCATTTGAAGTGCTTGGTAAGGAATGAGAGATAAGAGAGTTTTGAGAAGATTGTGTTTGGTATTGTGGTGATGGATTGGAAGTAAGGCAAGTGTGCTTATATATAGTTTGAGGTTCCAAATTGGAGTTGATGGGATGGAGTTGGTGATGCATCTTTTGGTTTGACACCATTTGTTTGGGTTGAACAATGGTTTAGGTACCTAAGGAGATGCAAATAATTGCTTGACTTGCACCCACACAGCACTTGCAACTTCAAAAAGGATTCCCTAAGCCGGAATAATGTTCATTCAAAGACAGAGAAGTTGATTATCTTACAAGTTAAAAGCAGTTGGCATTAGAAAATTTCTAGTGGCCTTTTTAGTATGACATAGCAGTTTTTTTTTATGAAGTGTATGCATAACCATTTTTGTTCTGGTTAAGGATTGAAGTGTATAGCTTGAGCTTTGAAATTGGAGTTGATGAGATGGAGTTGGTGCATTGGGTCAGACCCTAGATTTTTATATATTTGACCAAGAGAAAAAGTGTTGAAACTTAAAAAGTGGATGAAAAGAATGATTTGGCTAGAACAAGGTTTAGGTCACCTAATAATAAGACATTCCATAATATTTGTTTGACTTGCACCCACTATGCTTGTGACAGCAAAAATGAGTTTCCAGAGCTCAAATAAGCTCATTTCAAATATTGCGGATGATCTGCCTTAACCGAGAGGCTAGCATTAGGAATGTTTGCCCTCATAATTTTTTCATCTTTTGTTCCTCCATGTTATGGATGATGGAGTGGTAACCAGTACATCACGAATTACCTTCTAAATTTTTTATTAAAATATTGAAGTGAACATCTTGGGCATTCCTGAATTCAGTTGTAAACAATAAACATAGGATCTAGTGAGTTCAATTGGTTAAGGGGAAAATTCACCTTTGATTTTTTTTTTTTTTTTTGGTATCAATAAAAGAGCATTAGTATTGGTGGTGCTAAAAAGTCATATTACTATTTTTAGCACTACCAATACTAAAAAGCATGCTGTAATGGTGGTGCTATAGTTGAAATTTTTTAGCTTCTTGTTACAGTGGTATCAATAAAAGAGCATTAGTATTGGTGGTGCTAAAAAGTCATATTACTATTTTTAGCACTACCAATACTAAAAAGCATGCTGTAATGGTGGTGCTATAGTTGAAATTTTTTAGCTTCTTGTTACAGTGCACAACTATAAAAAAATTTATTTTATTACACTTCCACGCTCTCTTTCTCCCTTGCACGCTCATCTTCTTCCTCTCTTTTTTTTCTTCTTTCTCTCTTGCACGCTGTTTTCTTCTTCTTCTTCTTCTTTTCTTTTCTTTTCTTTTTTTTTTTTTTTTTTAAAATTTCTTTTGCCTCTTTCTCCCATGCACGCTATTTTTCAGCTAATGACTCCCAGCTCTCTTCACTTTTTAGATGTTGGTTTGTTTTATGGGTTTTGCAAATTGGAATTTTGTGATTTTTTTTTCCCCGCAAATTTGTCTGTTAGTGTGTTCAAATTGGAAGAAAAATAGAAGGTTAAACCCACTGCAATAGTGGTTGTGATAACTGTTTATTGTAGTGGATATATTATTTTATTATGTTGTTTATATTATTTTATTTTGTTAAAAACTAAAATAAAACCACTGATGTTGATGGTAAAATAGATAAAATAATTTTTTGCTATGTCATTTGCTAAATTTATGGCTCCACCAATGTTGATGCTTATGGGAAAAAATTCTACATGTTTTCAATATGGTTAACACTAATCAGTATTCATCACTGTCAGAACTATACTATATGAAGTTTTGTAAATCATGCTTTCAAAGTTAAAAATTAAATAAATAAAAAATCATCCACTTCCATTTTCTGGAACCTAACACTACCACAATATCCCTCTGATTAGTTTTGCTTATAAAGTTTGCCAAATCCTGTTATCCCTAGTTACAAAGATGAGCCCAAAAAACAACTGCAACCGGTTCCTTTTTATCTGGCAACATCCTGGGACCAAATAAGAAGTAACCTACACCATAAATCTAGGTGCAAACTTAAACATCAAATTAAGTAATTAGAGAAAGGAAAGTTTGAACTTTAAAACATAGTATCTTCAAGGGTTTATGATAAAACAACAAGTCATCACACAAAAAATGTATATCACTGTTATAACACTTCGCAAATCAAAAGTAAGATTACTGCCGTTATGAGACATTTTGAAACTTCAATACCTAAATAAATAAATAAACAAAAACAATATCATGATGGTTTGAAAATCCATCAGAAATACAAGACCTTGAAAATTTCAATACACTCATGTATGAACAAAATGAATCTATACCTAAATCCTCTTCACACTTTGTCACTCAGATCAAAATGATTGCTATATACATTTTTTTTTTTTTTGAAAAGTTCTCATATTTCAATATAGATATCCGCCAAAAACAAAACACTACTGCTCAAGAAATGACAGTGCTAAAAACCTCTGCTACAAGCTCCTCAAGCAATAATCTCTCTATTTCTCTACCTAAAAAATTGATATCATCTCCTAAATCTATAGATCCTAGTTCCTTTCCCAGCATATTCATTGCTGAATCCTTGCTCACTTCCTTTTCTTGGCTGACCAGCAACATCCATAACTCTTCCTCAATCATGTCCTGGCTCATCTTTGGTTTAAATATTTTAGACACAGGCTTTGCCCATGAGGGCACGCCCATGCATGGCTGGAGAATCTCCAACAGCCCTGAATTTATTCGGTCAAAGAGAAGCCTCCTTTCTGACCTCTTCCAGGAAGACTGCTCACCAAACCTTTTCTCTAGGGTCTCAAAAACTGAAAGGCTTATTGGGCATTCTGAAGAGTGCCAGGCACCAAAGTCCATATCCAGAAGTTCACCATGAAAACCTGCCTCAGTTAATACATCAACAAGGTAGGAGAAATCCCTGCTTTCTTCAACACCAAACAAGCTCATCAAATCTTCATTTTCTTTAAGGTCATCTACAGATCCTTCATCAGAATCTTCATCACTTGAAACAATCATTCTAGCTGCCTCTGAGAGAGTTTCTGAGATATCTGTTGTCAGAAACTTGCATCCATGAACCCAGCCAAAGAAAGGAGAAAAGATATATCGAAAGAATTTGAACTAAAGGTTGGTTAATATAATGAGATGCAGTTATAGTCATCTTACCACTAATGTCAGTGCTGACACTTCCTAAGCATTCAGAACCAGATGAAAGCTCTTCTTTATAAGGTGCTTCCAGAACTGAAACTGGACTAGGATGATTAGCCTCCCCCAAGCTTAATATGGATTCTGGCTCTGTGCCAGAACACTGTGAGAAAACAGAACCTTCTTCATGGAATCCAGCATATGTTTCCTACAATTTATGACAAAATATGTTGTGTCAGAGAAAAATATTGGTACCATAAATCTATAAATAGGTGAACAAGGTATGTATTAACAAAATTGGCATGAAAATTGGAAACATGGAACCAGTACGAGAATCATTCATTCAAAGAAACACACACAAGTGCAGTGGCTATAAATAGAAAATTGGGATTTAAAGAATACCAAATGCTGAAGAAGAAGAAATAAATGGTGTTAGATTCTAGACACTGTAGAAAGATATTAGGCCATATTTAAGTATAAAAATGAATTAATGATTTTGAACCACATTTGGATTTTGTATTGTTTTAGAAAAGTCAAGTATGCTTTTTATGAAAAAGCTGATAAACAATCTTGAATTTTGCAGTACAATAAAAATTGAATGTTCAGTCTCTTCCCTTATGGCCTTACATATCATAAGATATTGTCAAGGTGTGATACATATCAGTGTTAGAATATCAAGCTTGACAAAAATATCAATAAAGCAGAGATATATTGCCGGCCCATATAGCAGATAGAAGAAGCCTAATATACAAACTACTACGCCAGAATATCTACTGTTTACAAACATCTAGGTATGTAATTATGAGAGCTTTGCAAAAATAAGTAATATCTTATATAAGAGAGAAACATTGTACCTGTTGAATTGAAGTATCTGAGGCAAGACTAGAAGAATCAGAATTTGTCTCTAGGATGAAAGTTGTTGGCTCAATCAGCTCTTCCTTAGAATTTCCAGAAGGCCTACCCACAGCCTTAATCTTCGCATCAGCCACCACATCAGTTACCATGCTTACTGAGGCAAAACTACAAACTGATGGCTTAGGAAGTGAAACATTCTGTTCACACATATTGATATTGTCAACATTGTTCTTCAGCTCTCCTTCCACCAACCATTTATCTTGTACAATGTGATTATTTTCCAAATCAGAGTAAGAAAAACTGGTAGTTGATGACTGAGGACCCAAAAAATTCTTATCAGATAGATCCTTCTGAAGTTTGATTTTCACCTCATCTACAGTATGATTATTTTCCAAATCCAAGCAGGAAAAAGAATGGGATTTCTCATAGCTGAATAAGTTTCCACATTTTAGACCATTTTTCTGGTTTAAATTTTGCTTCCTTGACTTGTGCTGTGCCCAACAAACAGACCCTTCCAAGCTCAAATTCCATTCACTTTGAAGACCTTCATATCTAGTCCTAATTCTAGGACTCTCCATGGCAGATGAAGATGCAGAAAGAGATCTAGACTTTGGTAAGTTTCTGATAGACCCATCCTTCAAACCATCCCTGCTGCTAATGCCTAAAGGACCACCGGAGTTCACATGTCCATCATTTGCACCAGTTTGATTGCTCAGGCCATGCTTGACAGGCTTGTAATCAACATTTCTTGCCCCAGTTTCATGATCAGGCATAGCAAGCAATTCACCCAGAGTACTAACTCTCCCAGCCAGTCCATCTTTTTGAAACTTCTTATTCATCTTCCATTGTTCGGAGATTTTCCTAGTTGCTTCCCTGGTGACATATGACCCACGTGAAGGGGAAAATGAGGACTTGTATTGGTTCTTCCAATGAGAGAAATTTGAAGGCATCTTCAACTCAGACTCTTTAGCAACAGTGCCATCAATTCTCAATCCTGACCTTGATACCTTTGTTGAAATCCCAATTGTGCCATGCCTTGTTTGTCTAGTAACTTCTTCTGAAATCTCTCTTGAAACTCTAGGTCGTCGCCTTGTAGGTTCCATGTCATTCGCCAAGTTCTTCCTCTCTCTGACTTCAACGTCTAATTTCCCATTTACAAGAAAAGGAGAATCTTTTAACTCCCCATCACCCAAAAGAGAACCTTCATATGAGCTAGGTGAAGCAAAACATTGTGAATTCTCTGGATTGCCATGGTTTGGTTTCAAAATAACAATTGCTGTGGGCGGATGGCATGCTTCACCATTTGACTCCAATTGTGATCTAGAATACTTGCATATATTATCAAGACCAAGTTCTCCATGCAAATTTCTAACAAGGCCATTCTTAGGTTTCTGCTGCAATTTAACATTCCCTTGTACTGTTGTCCTCCCAAATTTCCCACATTTGTCAATATTGCTACCGTAAGAAGTATGTGATGACTTTGAGACTGTATGATGCTCTGATTGCGAGTGAGGAAGAACACTATGTGACGACTTATCCACTGAAATGCATTTTGCATCTGAAAAATTCTGCCTTATGAAAGCCATTTGTTCTTCTGATGAACTTGAGCTGATTTTCCCGTCTTCAACCAACTGGTTATGTTGCTTACATCTATTTAATGTTTCCACTACTCTAAAGTTGTAACCTAATTCCTTCTGCTCTTCACTGCTTATTCTAAAGGAAGCACGCTCATGGTATGAATGCTTCTTCCGGACACCTATAGAAGCAACCCTCTGTAAATAATACTCAGAAAGCACTCTTTGTTGTTTTTGAACAGGCTGCTGAGGTGGAAGTTCATCAAGGCCCATCAATCTTGCAATAACACTTGGCATCCGTTCTTTGGACTCCATTTTTATTGACAAATCTTTGGCTAGTTTTAGCAAACACTCACAAAAACTCAAGCACCTTTTAGAAGATAAAAGTATGCTTCTGCACCAAACAGGGAGAATGCTATATGAAGAAGTGAACATATAATAATCACTGCCAACTAAATCTAATAATGAAATTTGAGGAAAACAATTTATCAAGATTGTAAATACAAAAGAACAAAAACAACAACAATCTGCTAACCAATTCTGGCTATGTAGTATATCCACAAGCATGAACAAATATCAAATGCAAAATTTGGAACATTTGTAAGTCTTAAAACCTCTCTGCTTCCTCTAAGTTCAGTTCTATAAGATTTAAATGAATACTCAATAAGACCTTATGCAAAACTATAAGCATAATTAAAAAAAAAAAAAAAATCCAAAAAAACAGGAAATTGCTCGTTTCACATCAAGATCTAAAACTATATTTAGCCCTAAATACAATTATTATTATTATTATTATTATTATTATTATTATTATTATATATAACATAATATAATAATAATATAATGAACAAATTGAAAGAATCCGGTTTTGAAAATCCCATGTAACTATGTAAGTGTCCTCTCATGAATACAATACAGTAAAGTTTCGAGCAATCAACAATGAAACCACTAAACAAGTGTAAAGAACATGAGTAATTGCAACATGCAGGACCAAGTGATTGAAGCAACCTTTTTTGGTAGGTAGTTACTGGAACAAAATTGAAACAACTAAACAAGTGTAAAGAACATGAGTAATTGCAACCTGCCATCATGATCCTTAAAATAGGCAAATCTGATACAATAAGCCTTCAAAACACTTGCACAACTTTATTATAAATAAAATAAAATAAAATAAATAAATAAATAAATAAAATCCTGCACAATAATAATTGCAACCACCCTACAGTTCATTGAAACAAAAACTAAACAAAATCATATTGATGCCACTACAACAGCATATCCCTATTAAATTTTCCACAAGAAACAAAACCCACTTTGATAAAAGCACACGCAAAATTCAAAACCCAACAAAATTATGGATCCCAATATTCCATATACTAATTGGAGTGGACCATAAAAAATCATTTTAAATAATAATAAATAAAAAAAGACCCAGAAATTGATTACTAAAAATAGAGAAAAAGCTGACCTTGTTTATTAATTCTCTGCTGTATCATAACAATGATTCTGGATTTTAATGCGTACCCATAATTCAAATGCTGTTTCACATGCAGAAACTCTCATAGCCCACTTCATTCCAAACCATCAAAGTTTGGAACTTGATAACAAAATCAATCAACAAAAGGACGCGCCGACATGATGACAAGTTTGGTCAAACAAAGATGCTAAAAAAAATTTAAAACGTCAAAATCACCGAGAAAAAAAAAAATTTTCCTTTTTTTTTTTCTATTTTGACACGCAAAATGGTCGGTAGAGCAAATTCTGGGAATTGGGTTATGGATTTTATCTGGAAAGAGAAATGGGTTTTTGAAGAAATAGTCTGAGACGTGAATTAAGGAAGAAATAATCTGAGAAAAAGTGTCTGAAACGATAGGAAACCAAAGAGAAAACATGGGAGATTTGTGAGTGTGTATGTGTTGAATTGGTGGAGTTTTTAAGTTATTTATCTATTTATTATTATTAAATTTCTATTGTCTTTTCTGGAACTACGCGCGAATATTTTTTTGTCCTATTAGCGTAGCTCGCGCTACAAATACATGGGTTTTTTTACCGAGAGTTTGATTTGCCAGGCACAGGGAAGGGTAAGTTTGTGGGTTAGTTGTTGTAAAAATGTGTATTATTACTGCACATCTTTGCCGTAACACTCGTTTTATAAATATAAGTGTTGGTAGAATGTGTAGGGGATAAAGGTTGAGATTTTGAGTTTCTAAAAGAGAATTTCATGCACATATATTTAGATTGGACTAAAGTAAAGTTTTATATTTTTATTTCAAATAAAAAAAATAAAAATGTATGTGTTGAAATGATTTAAAAAAACGTACTTTTTACCTGTATGTTATGTGAATAACTCTTCTAAGAATACACTACTAACTCTAAGATTAGGGTGAAGAATGGAATCAACACTTTGGTTATACCTTACAAGTCAAAGTACCCAAGCTATCAACCTTCTTTTGTGATGCTAGGCTAGCTATGTTTAAATAAGGAAAATACTAAGGTGGATCTTTATCCTAATCATACAATTATTGCATTAAATGAAAATATGAAATACACACAAGAAATTTTATTTTCAAAGATCACATATCATAAGGAAACATATCTTAAATTCAAATTCGTAATTAAACGAAAATTAAGTTAATTAGTCAAATTAAATCAAAGCAAAGAACTTGATTAATCAGTTTAAATTACATGTGAATTATATCAAATTATCCTATTTAAAAGAGACCTCCGAATAGAGGGAATCCAAGCAATATAATTCAAATTTCCTTTATTCACTCCAAAAGTGAGACCACGCATATAAAGGAGGATTATTCAAACCCTAAGACCTAATAAAGAAAAGATCATTGATTTTTTTTTTTTTTTTTTAAGATCATTGAAATATTTTAATTGCCCTAATCGTTGAGGTTTCTAATTAATGCAAACCAAGTCAGATTACATGTGAAGATTTATAATCAAAAATTAAATTCAACCACCCTTAAATCAAGCCAAGAATTTTTTCCCTTAATACTAAGAATAAGGAAAATCACATTGTGATGTCCCAATTATGTGAATTATATATATATATAAATATATATATATATATATATATATATATATATAAATAAGCACCTCATTTAGTAAAATATTATGTCTACAACATTTTTACAGTAAATCATAAGTGGCAAATTATTATTAGAAGACAAAAAATTAATTTTAATGACGGATTAAAATTAGAACCAACTCCAACTCTTTTTCTTTTTTTTTGAACAAAAACATGTGTTTTAGGTTGAATTTTAAAATCACAAATTTTCTTAAAAATACAAAGTCAAATTCCAAAAATTTCGTATTACATTACAATTCAGCGTCATCTACTTAAGACTTTTTCCTAACAAATTGTAGGGCCAGATGGAGTGGGAATAGCGAAACTTCGCGTTTTACAATATTCGGTACACCTCCATTTCCGACATGAACTAGCTTTTTGACCATACTAGGTTTTCGTTTCTCTTTTCCTTTTTTAGCCTTTTTTGGTCAAAACTAGAGTTGTCTGATCGTATCATATTTAACCCTAGGGAATTCTTTGGTGGCTGATGGGCCGACAACATTTTGTGACCCATTAAGGAAGTTTACTTACGGGCCTTATTGTTTCAGCAGTTATAAAGCTTTTTGTCGGCTTTAGTTTTTGGTTAGATTAGATTTCTCTAATAGGGCTGTGACCAAGGCCCAATTTATTTCTGAAGTAGGCTTTAGGGCCCAACTTGGACCATGCGGTTGTCGCACAAAACTTCGCCTTAATTATATAATTAGAGAAATACTGTGTCAGTATGGGTTTGGATTCAGCGGACGCTGAATAATGCGTCGCATTTTCCCCGGCTTTTTTTTTTTTTTTTTTGCTTTCATGAGTTTAAGGAGAGACAAAATTTACTGTTCATGATAAAAATACTGTTTATGCACTGTCCATGAGTTTCACGACACTATTCACATATTTAAAAGTTATTTTATTACAGTGCTTTTAGTTTTCAGTTTCAGTAATAATAAGTTCAATCCAAACGGATCCATGTTCATAGCGTGCCTTTGGGAGTTGCGGTTTGCGTGTTTTGTGTTTGGGAAGGGCACTATTCATGGACCAACCATGAAGTGAAAAACGAAAATAGGTTTCAAGAACGGTGTTTTGTCATTTTAAAATTATTTTGCTACAGTGTTTTTAGTAATAACTTTTCAATTTTCAGCAAATAAACGGTATTCAAACACACTCATAATATTTTCATAACAAATTTTAAGTGGTAGGTTGTTATGAGTGGGTAAAAAAATAATTTAAATTGTAAATTTAAATTAGAACCAATAACAACTTACCATTTATGATTTGTTATGAAAATATTGTGAATATAACACTTTTCTTATGATTAGTTCAGTCAATACTCTTGATCTTTCAAAGTTCAAACCAATGCCTTTGGGCTTTTAGGGCCCATTCAATGTGGTCAGCCTATTTGTGTTTAGTTTAGATAGAGCCTATTCGGATTTGCGCTAGTTTGGGTGGGAATTTTTACCTCCCTTTTTTTTATTTTTTTATTTTTTTTTGGGGGAGAAATTTCATGTATATTTTAAGCGCATGTCTATTTCAAACCACATGGGTCGTTTTCAGGTTATTATCTCCCATTCTCCCCTCCAACTAAAATTCTACTTGGGCCATTTGGTACCTGCCAAACCCAAAGGCTCTATTTGAAAATGAGTGGCAGGTATGGATATTAACATTATTAAATTGAAATTTATAATTTTATATCTCTAAGTTTGGAGTTATAAGTTATTTTATTTTACCTTTGCTTATGATTTATAAATTATTGGGCGAATTTGATGTGAGCGGGGTTAGATATATATATATATATATATATATATATATATATTTGAAACCTGGTTATTAGATTCATACTTAGATAATAGATATAATGGAAATAGAAGTAAATGCTTTAAGGAAAAGGATCTCCAAGATTATTTGTGGTTTGATATTTAATGGAAATGGAAGTAAATGACTCCTTACTTATTTAGTTATGAGCCAAAATTGAGAATGTTAACATGGAAATTTTAGATCATGTTATATATGGGAATTAGTCTTTTAAAAAATTTGGAGAAAGGTTGCCTACTACGATCTCTCACAGATTCTATAAAAGTGAGAGTTTTGTACATTAGTTACAATTTATTTATTTATTTATTATTTATTCTGCTTTGTTTTGTATAATCATTGTTTGGACAAGGTTGAGTTTGTTATTGGTTCATTTTATTGTAGTTGCAAGTTCTCTAATTTTCATTTTTGATTGCAATAGGAAAATAATGGTTCAAAATTGCTCTGAAGTCCACAATCTGGTAACTCAGTTCTAGATCTTCGCAATAGAGAGAGAGAGAGAGAGAGAGAGAGAGAGAGAGATAATGATTTTTTTACCCTTTTTACATGTTCAAAATGATGTAATTTTAGGGTGAGTTTGGTTTAGTTTTCTAAAACTGTGTCATATGAAAAAGTTGTGGTTTTATATTTCATTTTGTTGCAATTTGGAGTTGCTGCCTAAGGTGTCCATTGCAAAAACACAAAAAATCATGTTTATTGGACCAAACGATTAGAAGCTTTTATTAAACACAAAAAATCATGATTTGAAAATTGAAATCATGATTTTTGACCCTAAACACGCTAACTTAATTGCCACCTAACAATCTCACTAATGATGTGTAACCTTAAGGGTCACAATCTAAAAATTTTAAATTTTAAAAGATGAAAAATCAAAATTTCCAAAATTTTAAGATGTAGTCTATTAATTTTGAGAATATGCCAAAATATCATCTTGCCATACAAAGTTTTTTGGTGCATTAAGGAATATTCCTACTTTAGCAATTGCCAAAAAATAAAAGAGAAAAAAAAAAAAAAGAAAGAAAGAAGGAACTTTAGCAAAAGTAGAAATCATTAATAGGTTACTCTCAAGATCAAAAGTGAAAGTCATTACGCTTTTGACAATTTAGAGGAGAAAAGAGAAAGAATATGTGATAGATAGATAGAGCTTATTAGATAGAAAATGTAGACAAAATGAACCCATTCTCCTGGAGAAGTTGACAGTGAGATGATTCCAATAATTGCGTGGACCACGACCATTACTTTGCAATTGAATTGAAGTTGCTTTTTTTACATGACTCCAATAAATCCTGACCGTTTACCCAGGGTGGGATTAGGACATAAAGCACCGCCATGACATCTCTTTTTCTTCTTTTTTGGGGTGCGAGGTGGAGTGGGTGATGGAGCGACATAACAAATGACATATTCATAGATTTGAGCTATTTTGATACTTTGCCTGTGGACATTTTAGTCTGTTATGACACTTTGTATAATTGTATTTAACCGAGCGCAGTCCTGAATCTTTTGTTTCCTTTTAATTGTTTTATGCTATTCCGTTTTTAACCCAAAAAAGAAAAGAAAAGAAAAGAAAAGAAGACATATTGGGTGTATTGACATCTATTCAAAACGTATCAATTAGCCAAGTAAATGTTAAATCATTTTTGATAGTTTTTAAATAGGATGATTAAGGGTATATTTAGATATCGTTTATCTGTTAAAAATTGAAAACTAAAAATATTATAACAAAATAATTTATAAATATTTGAATATTGCTGTGAGACCTAAATTTATATTGAAATTTATGTTTGGATGACTTTTGTGAGTTCGTGAACAGTATCATGGGACCCATATTTTTTCAACAAAACGTACAAATGCCAGTCATAAACAGTATCCAAACATGCACTAACATTTGGTTTTTTTTTTTTTTTTTTCCTTTGATAATTCAATAATTATAGTAGGAGAATAATGATCTAAATTTTAGATGTTTTAAAAAATACAAAAATATATTTATAAATAAGCTACAGGGATTTTGATAGATCTTAATTACTCTTTTAAAGGATGTGTATTTAAGATACACATTTCGTCCCTATTATGGAGTATAAATTAAAATTAAACTTTAGTAATATAGATGAGAATTCGAGAAATGTAAAAAATATATAAATAATATTGTTGGTATTAAAATGTTAAATTAAGAAAAATAAATTAATTTTCCAAAAAAGAAATAAGATCCTATAAGTATACACTCATTTATTTTAGTTTAAAATCTACTTTATTTTCACTTGTGATTAAAAAAAAAACAAAATGGAAAGATGGACCAATAAAAGACATGTCCGTTACCAAAAATAAATAAATAAATACATAAATAAAAGACATGTCCTAAATCACTATGCATCACGAATTTGGCTAACATTATGACCAGATTCATGGTAGTGGAGTTGTTCATCCAACGAAAGCAGTTTATTCTTTTCAAAAAAAAAAAAAAAAAAAAAACGAAAGCAGTTTATTTTTTATTTATTTTTTTAATTTTAGATAAGGAAAGCAGCTTAACTTTCAAGCTCCCTTTTATCAATAAGGATTCCCATGAAAAAGTTGGGTCATATTATATTATATATCTGATTTAAGAACCAATTCCCATTCTTTAATTCCCTTTTTTCTTTTTTTTTATTTAACCAAAATTTTTTTTATAGGATTTAAAATTTTAAAGACAAGAACTTTCTTTCCATAATAAATAAAAAAAGAAAAGAAAAAAAAGACACGAACTTTCTAGTACGAGGCTAATCCTGACAGAGTAATTAAGAATTTCATCCAGCTAACTTTCATAAAACTATATAAAAATACCATTTTATCCCCAACACAGAACGCTATTAATATTATCAAATCCCTCACAATCCCATAGCTGATATCTCAGTTTCTACATTCTATTCCAGTAATACTATCTGTGAAATCTCTGTAACAAAATGGCTTATGAGGTCGCTGCCAAAGCTGCTGTTGGTTCTCCTGATGTTCTTGGAGACTGTATGATCACATTTCCTTCTTTTTTTTTTTTCTTTCTCTGATTACTACACTTCTGGGTTTTGATTGAAAATCTTAATTTGTTTGTGTTATAATCTGGGGTGTGCTTTTGGTTTCAGGTCCATTTTCACAAAGGGTTCTCCTAACTTTGGAGGAGAAGAAAGTCCCACACAAGCTGCACCTCATCAATCTCTCTGAAAAACCCCAATGGTAATCACAAAGCCTGTGCCTTTATTTAAAAAAAAAAAAAAAACATGTTTTTTTGGTGTTGTTTAAGTGTTTGGGCAGATGGGTTTGTCATTGTTTTTGGTGGTGGTGATGATGATGATGATTGTTTGAATAGGTTTTTGGAGGTGAACCCAGAAGGGAAGGTCCCTGTGGTGAAGTTTGATGACAAATGGGTGTCTGACTCTGATGTTCTTGTTGGAATTCTTGAGGAAAAGCACCCTGAACCTTCTCTTACTCCTCCTCCTGAATTTGCCTCTGTGTATGTTCCTCACTCTCTCTTTTTCTCTGTCTGTGTGAGTTTGGATTTTGTATTTTAGGTATCAGATGGTGCTCTTGATACGCATAGGGTGCGGAAAGTCCAAGGCTTGGGCTGTCCATTTGTTTTTAAATGTGGTGGATGTTGTAACTATATTAATATACCTTAGAGTTTAGACTTTAGGATTACCAAAAAATCAAAAAATATACTTAAGACTTTATAGTCCCTTGTTCTTTGATTTATAGTTAATTTCAAGGACAACTACACTTTACCTACCCTTGTGTTGGACCAAATTCATTTAGGCACGCTGTGGTTTAAAAAGTTGCACTTTACACACACAACACATAAGTCTAACTCCCTAAGAAAAATGAGCCCAAAACCATTAAAAAGTTGCATGTTTAAATCTCGTTTTTTCAAGGTAAACCCAAAAACAAAATAGCAATCTCATTACAATAGAAATTCATGAAATTAATCCTTATATGGGTAAAGTTGGACTTTTTAAAGCACAAGTTTACTGTTTACAGATCGGATCTGACCCCAAATCACAAGGGGGAAAGTGTAATTAACCCTCATTTTAATAAATAAGAGTTAACCCAAACTACAAGTGCAAAAATGTAACTATTCCTAATTTTAATAAATGTGTGTTGGGTCTAGCAAACATGTGATAACTAAGCACATGATAACTAAGGTTTATGCAAGGTTTATTTGGGAATATATTTTTATAAAATCTTATTAATATTTATGATGTCCTTTTACTTTGCAGCAGGAATTTTTTTTTTTTGTTTTACATGAAGTTCATTGTTTTTTTGGTCAGAATTTGTTATCGACCTCTTATTATTTAATTTAATGTGTTTATTATTTTCTAAATGGTCTCACTCAAAAGGACCTTCATTGATTTGCAGTCTGGGTTGTTATCCTTTTGTAAATATTTTTAAATGGGAAATGCTAATGAGTGCCCTTAGGGCACTCATTAATAATTCATTTAAAAAAAGTTTTTATGGGAAATGAAAAAAAAGTAATTAATATTTTGACAGATTTTTTCATTTCCCATAAAAGTGGTATCAAAACTTTCTTAAAATGGATTATTAATGAGTGCCCTAAGGCACTCGTTAGCATGACCCTTTCTAAATTTCTACCCTCCTTTTATGGTGAGTTTCCAGGGGATCTAAGATTTTTGGGGCCTTCGTTAAGTTTTTGAAGAGCAAGGACCCCAGTGACGGATCTGAGCAGGCTTTGCTTGATGAATTAAAGGCATTGGATGAACACCTTAAAGCACATGTATGTGTGTTTACATTTAAAGAAAACACTTGTAAGAGTTATTAGTTTTACTTCATTTTTGCTTTGGAAATGTATGCTGATAAGTTGGAGATGGAATCAGGGGCCGTATATTGCTGGAGAGAAGATAACTTCTGTTGATTTGAGTTTGGCACCAAAGCTGTACCATCTCGATGTTGCTCTTGGTCATTTCAAGAAGTGGACCGTGCCTGCAAGCTTAACTCATTTCCACAAATACAAGGAGGTATATAATTTTTATACGTTGTTGTGTACTGGGCGCAGTTTTGTTTTCCTGTTTTGTGTTCAACAATCAGATGGCTTTTTGGCATGCGTGCCTCAATAAATAGCAGATATCCGTATGATGAAGTGTGGAAACTAATAACACCCCCCACCCCCCACAAAAAAACAAAAAAAGGCACTGTGTTTGTTACTGTTGTTTTTGTAGTCATCCTATGCTTGGACTTTGGTCTAGGATTACTATAGTAGCATCTATAATTGTTATTGTAGCGTGGTAGTCATATGGATATAGTATGTTGTTAAGAACTAGATGCACCTTTCTACCACACTATCTATTATATGTAGATCTATATGTAAATAGCACTCCAAATTTCTTTCTTCGCTACACCCATTCGTCTCTCTTCCAATCAATCAAAAGTAGATTTTTTAAGTGTTTAAACTCAATGAAATTTGCCACTCAGAGCTAAAAATGAGTGGCTTGTAGTAGTTTTTCAATAGGGAAAGTCGTTTCTCTTTGAACCTAGAACTATATGAAGCCAAATGCTCTTGGATGGGCAGTTGAATGGGGAGAGAAATCCTTTTTTCTCATTCATATTGAACGTAGTCTATCACTTTGAGGTCATGAGAACCTTGTGAATTGATTTATTATGGCATGCATCTCTAAGGAGAATGGCACAGCCAAACATCATCCCAGAAGCAAATCCGCTTACCATTACCCAACCAAAATCTAAAAAGCCCAAGTATTCACTTACTACCTAATTCTGAATTTCAACCGAACTGCTGGCACCTGTTTTCCAAGCTCTTGCTTTTAGGGCAGATAGATGGTCTGAATTTGACATGACACAGTCCCTCCGAAGAGTATGATCTTGTGGCCATGAATCATCCATTGCATTTGGATGTCGTTTTTGCTGAGCAAGATTTAGTGGATAACTTTTCTGGAAATTCTTCAACGGAAGATAGGCAGGGTGAGATAAAGATACTTTGGACTGTGTTTATTAATCTGTCTAAGACACCTTTTCTTTTCACATGGTTCCATTTAAGTAGAATGCATCTGAGGGTGAATCATTGAAAGGTAATAATAGGTAGCTCATGATATGCCAGTGACGTTTATATTTGTAATGTTCTTTATTAAAGGTTGAGGTGCAGACCATCAAGTATTGCATTTGGAAATTTATCATAATTTGGAAGGACTTTGTCCAGTGGAAGATTAAACCTCCAAGACTCATAATATGCCAATGATGCTTGTGGTAGTTAGCTCTCACTTCACTTATTCTGTATTGGAAGTTGAAATTCACTTATCAAAAAAAGGTGCAGAGAATCAAGTGGTTGAGTTTGAAAATTTATATACTGAATATGGAATTGGAAAAACATAGTCCAGTAGAAAGTTACCTCCTGTTCTACTGCCCCGTAACAATTAATATCTTTCCTTTCTGAGAGAGCTACCTGGTTATATGTTTCAAAATGTGAACCCACATTAGAAACAGACCTGAATTTCTATCCAAAGAATGTCTCCTAGAATAACAACTACCCAAGATTTTTAACTGGAAATGCATTTTTTACCAGCCAATACACCCTACAGAAATTTCTCATTATGAGAAGGGGTTTCATATATCTAAAATTTTAAATGCTGGAAGTGGTTGCTAATGACAATGTATTGCATTTTAATGACAAGAAATGCATGTTTATTTTGCTGTAGCATTAAGAATAGCAGTAATAAATACTACTGCTTATGGAAGAGGTGTATTGAAATTTTTATATATTTTAAAATTTTCTAGATATTCATTGCTGTTTCACAATTTATTCTGCATCGTGGATTTAAGGGATAGGTGATGCAAAATACAGTCATAATTTTTGTAGGGTTCACATATTTAGTATGGCTCAGTCGTTGTATTTGGCAAAATGGTAAGGTTTGAAAATTGTTATACTTCAAACCAAATTAGATTTTGTGGATTGGTATTCAGATCCATTAAGATATATGATGCATATAATGTTTCTATTTTAATTTTATTTTGCCCCTTTTTTAAATCCAGCATGTGGAGTGTGGACCCATATACTTGATGCACACGCTTTAGGCCCTGACTACTCTGAAATTACAATATTGATTTTCAAGGTGTACGCATATACATTCATGCGCAGAGTTATAATATTCGACTTTGTAGTAGTGAAGCTGGAACTAGTCTCTCTCCTGTATTTTCTCATGCACGTCTGCTAGTTTGAATAGCAGTAGATCATTAGAAGTTATTTCAGTAAACTAATCGTCAGTTATGTTTTGTGATCATATTTTGCAGTTGCTTTTCTCTCGAGAGTCTTTCCAGAAAACCAAGCCTACAAAAGAGCACGTAATTGCAGGATGGGAGCCGAAGGTCAATGCATAAAATAGTTCTAAATTATAAGGCTTCTGAAATCTAGTTATGTTAATTGGACATGGCTTGTTTCCATGCCTAATAAATGTATGCATCTGTGTTTGGGTTAACTATGGTATTTACTATTACTTGAGTAACAACTGCTCTATTTGTGCTTCCTTTGGAGTGTTACCTGAGAATTTTGATTTATTTTTTTGGATAAACTACAATATATATATAGAACACATAGACAGTCTCTCTTACAGGCAAGACTCTAAAACTCTAGGGAGATTGTCTTTATTACAACATAAAGACTCTTTAGAATGGAAAGTGAATTTTGCAGCAACATGTGCAGCTGAATTACACTTCCTTTTGACCCAACGAAAGCAACAACTAGCAAAGTAAGACTTAAGACATAAAATACTACTAACAATGTTACTAATAGATCAGTCAGGTAGTGCATCAGCACTTTGCATCTCCTTCAATTACGATATGGTTCCAATGCTCTTGGCTTGCAATTTGTATTGTCCAGAAGAGAGGGGGTGAGGTGCATTGTCAAAGCTACAAAAGTCATTATTATGGGTTCAAGATAGAGAATTGGTAAAGGGTGAGTGGGTGACAAGGTTTGCAAATGGCAAGATAGGTGACTTCCTTCCCCTATCAAATACAAAGTAATTTCTCCTTCATTGCTGTAGCCGGAAAATTCACATGTTAGTAAGCTTATTGACCAAGCTCGACATAACACGGAATTCGAGCCTCATTGATGAAATCTCCCCCCTTTTTGAAGTTACTATGATTAAGTTAATAATAGAGTTGTTTTACTGCCACAACAAAATGTCAGCATTCGTTTTACAGTTGAAACTTGGAAGTGTCAACCTATCATAGGTTAAAAATAAAATAATAAATATTATATTGGAACTTACCAGTTATCACAACTGAAAACAAGGGTGGTGTGAAAATGTCTTGACATTATGTTATGTCCCTAGACTTTTTCTAAAGGATATGCACTCGAGTACTGGGAGATAGAAGGAGGATGTGTTGGTTTGGACAGGGACAATGAGGGGTGATATATTTCACCGTGTAGAGTGCCTACCAGTTGCAAGTGGTAGAGCTCAAGCTAGCATTTGTTAACAGAATCAACATAAAAAACCCGCAAGATGTTCATGCTTTTTGGTAGGGGCTAGCTTGTGCATCTTTACTGTCCCTGTGCCTAACAAGATCAAAGCCTTTATATGTAGAGAATGTCATGGGATTCTGCCAACACGAACTAGATTATTCGACCGTGGCATTTCCTCATATTACAAGTGTGTGCTATGCTCAGATGCTGCAGAGCTTCTCAACCATGTGCTTTGGGACTGTCCTTTTGGGATGCAAGAATTAATAGTGGCAAGTTACAATGCGGTGCTCCTTAACTTATTTGAGGTTGGTCTGGTGGTAGAAGAGATTAGAAACATGGCATTTGTTGGGCCGTATTTAATTTAGGCCTTAAGGGCTTTGTTTTTACTCTTTTCAGCCCATGTTGCAAGCCTTTTTTAAAGGTTTAAGTGTTGGAATTTACATCATACACACAGGCACAAAAGCTAAGAAAACACACCAGTGAGAGATAAGGGATGTGAGTTACCAGGGGTCTTTCAAACTTTACTGAAGCGTCTCAAAGGTGTTTGGGGTCCTTTGGGGTTCTCGACCGAGGGATGTAGGCCTAGTGTCAGGACCATGTAAATCTTGTGTATGCATTGTGCATGTCTTCTATGTGTTTGATACTTTGTTTCTTTAGATTTCATATTGAATATCTTGCTAGTTTAGCCTTGGTATTTGTAATGGGCTAACATCTATTACATTTGTATTGGTAAACTCTCACTTGTATTGGTAAATTCACACTTGATTGACAATATTGGGGGATACTTTGGTCTCACTAAGAAGTGTGTAGTTTTTCCCAATAGCTTTGTGGTTTAGAAACAAAAGTTGTAATCGTGCTGCCCAAAATAGTTGTATCTTATTTATAAGGCACAATTCTTCAGTAAATAACTAACTCTAACAGTTAATTAATTCTCTCAGTAGATTGGTGAAGCAACACCATCTACCAAGTGAGGGTAATTATATAAGTGAGGGTGCATTATATTATGGTGTGATCACCTATTATATAATAACAATTCTGTCTAAGGTGCTAAAGAGAGGGAGGAGTCCCTTTTTTTTTTTACTTCCCATTGTACAAAATGATGTTCCTTAAATAAAAATTATTGTGTTTCAATTTTAAAATAAATGTATATCTATGGTCCATGAGTGCCCAAGTGCATAAGGTTGAGTTTTATTTATTACAATTGATCAACTTGTTTTAGGAAGTCGCACAACATTTAGTGAAATAAATATTTGTTTATTTGCTTTTGTTACTTTCCAATATAGTGAGACTTGCTCAATTTCTCTTTAGTGAGCGCAGTCATGCACCCATTAACATATTCCACGTATATATATTAGGAAGTCGCACAACATTTAGTGAAATAAATATTTGTTTATTAGCTTTTGTTACTTTCCAATACAGTAAGATCTGCTCAATTTCCCTTTAGTGAGCGCATTCATGCACTCATTAACATATTCCACGTGTGTGTACACACACATGTAAGAACTAAAATCATTACTTATGACTTTCTAAAAAAAAAAAAAAAAATCATTACTTATGAAAGGCAAACAAATTTCCACGTGTGTGTGTATATACACACATGTAAGAACTAAAATCATTACTTATGAAAGGCAAACAAATTCTGCAATATGACAACAACTAAAATCATTCGAATATGACTAGTATAAAAGGCAAACAAATTCTGCAATTGACAAAGAAGAGATCATAAATTAATAAATGAAATTTTACACGGAAATAATGAATTGTAAACAAAAATGAAAAATTGCATCCCTATAAATTTTTTTGATAATCTTTTTTTTTTTTGATAATCTTGCATCCCTACAAATTAGAGTTGATTATTGGTTTTTGTTTAGGTGAAACTACACTATTGGTCCTTAAAGTTTGCCTATTGAGCGCTTTTAGTCCCTAAAGTTTCAATAGAGCGCTATTAGTCTCTAAAGTTTTAAAACTAAACACAATTGCTCACTTCACTGACTTTCGTTAGTTTCTTTACTTGTCTAACTGAGTAGGCATATTTTTAATAATGTGGCAACCCTGTCATATTAGCTGCAATGTCTAAAAGTAAAATCGTTGCAATGTAACTTTAGTGGCCGAATCAAAATTTGACACTTCATTTAATAATACAACCCAGAACCAAGTCACCAAAATTCTAACGGAACCTTAAAATCTCTTTTTCTCTCTGGTACTCCTTTCTCTCTCTGTAAATTTTAGCCAAACATGAAACATCAGATAGATACAGCGAGACAAGGAGGACTCAAGACAGTAGCCACTTCATTTGGATCAAAGTCTCTGAAGACCTTTAGATCTTCAAAGAGAGGTAGCACACCTGAAGCCTTATAAGATCCTAAACTAAAACATTCATGAAGCCCAATTTTTAGCATATAAATCTCAAGAAAGCAACGCTCAAAGAATTTTCCTAGATTGTCATAGTTTTCTTGTTCAACCAAAGCTGACTTTTTGCGCAGATATTACGCCAATGATAGAGTCAAATACCAAGACAAATTATATAATATTAAAAAAAGAGAGAAATAAATGGAGAAAATGAAAGGGTCCTAAAAAAAAAAAAAAAAAAAATGAAAGGGTCCTATTGGGTTATTGAGAAATTTAATTTTAAATGTTCACAGTAAAAGATTTGCTCTAGATATTGCATATATGTAGGACTGTGTAGGCTGTGCAATGATGTACGGAACTCTCGCTTGCGGATCTCCTTGTCTTGTTGTCTCTAGAGATTTTTGACATGGATTTCATCAAAGTTACACAGAAAGAGAATGAGAGCTAACGGAGAGAGAGAGAGAGAGAGGGGTAAACGGAGAGGATAGATTTTTGGGATTTTTTAAAATAAAAAATGTTGCCATGTCATTAAAAGTATGCCTACTCATTTTTTCATTAGACACATAAACACAAAACTAACATTAGTTAATAGAGAGACCAATTGTGTTTAGTTTTGAAACTTTAGGGACTAATAGTGTTTAGTTAAAACTTTAGGGACTAAATGCACTCAACAGATAAATTTCAGAGACTAATAATGTAATTTTGCTTTTTATTTATAACGTTATTGTACTCGCATGATCGATGACATCACATGCATGATTACTAATCTTGTGTAAGTGAAACTACGCAAGTATTTCCATGCAAAACATCACAAAATTGTCTATGTTATTATTATACAATTACATGCAACATTTCTACTTTATACTCGTAATTGACGCTTGCTTTAGTGCCTCAAAAAGTTTGACTTAATAAGTCTAGGACAATCCCCTCATCCTTTCCTGTCCATAAGAGCATTTGCAGCAGTGGAGCTAAAAAGCTATAATGCTATTTTAGCTCCACTCATATAGCAAAATAAGCTCATAGCAGTGGAGCCAAAGCCATAAAATTTGGCTGATTTGCTACAGTGCACATCTATAGATAAATGTGCACTGTAGCATTCATCTAAAAAAAAAAAAAAAATTTTAATCACCTGCAGATTAAAATAATAATAACTCATTTATTTTTTTCATTCTTTTATTCCCTCACCGGTCACTGTGCACACTCAGTTCTCTCCCTCAAGCTCTCATCTCAAGCTCTGATCTGCCAGCCCACTCCACGCCGTCGCTGTCTCAGCCGAGCCACGCCGTCGCCGTCCCGGCCGTCCCAGCCCACACCGTCGCTCCTTACCACCATTCTTCCTTTGTTCAACCTCAGGAAATGCCTGTCCTCCTTCACCGGCCTCTCGTTCACGTTCTCGCCTCCAGCGAACGACACCGAAGGGCACCGCAGGAACACTAATCCACTCCCCGACATTGAAATCGCCTCGATGTCTCAGCCGATCCTTGGAGTGGCGGTGGAGAGCGAAACCTTGATTTGGGTTTTTTTTTTTTTTTTTTTTTTTTTTGAGCCTTGAATGATGTTCAGCCGATCCTTGGAATCGCTTGAGCCTTGATTTGGGTTTTTTTTTTTTTTTTTTTTTTTTTTTTTTTTTTTCTCTGCTGTGGACCGGTGATGGTGGTGGTGGTGGTGGAGTATGTTTGTGTTGTGCTGTGTGGTGGTGGTGGAGGATGAGCCTTGATTTGGGTTTTTTTTTTTTTTTTTTTCTCTGCTGTGGACCGGTGATGGTGTGGTGGTGGTGGTGGTGGTGGAGTATGTTTGTGTTGTGCTGTGTGGTGGTGGTGGAGGATGAGCCTTGATTTGGGTTTTTTTTTCTCTACTGTGGACCGGTTATGGTGGTGTGGTGGTGGTGGAGTATGTTTGTGTTGTGCTATGTGGTGGTGGTGGAGGATGAGCCTTGATTTGGGTTTTTTTTTTTTTTTTTCTTTCTCTGCTGTGGACCGGTGATGGTGGTGATGGTGGTGGAGTATGTTTGTGTTGTGCTGTGTGGTGGTGGTGGAGGATGTTTGTGCTGTGTGGTGGTGGTGAAATATTATTTTATTATAGTAGAAATATTATTATTTTATTATAGTAAAAATATTATTTTATTGTGGTGAATATATTATTTTATTGTGTTGAAAGTTAAAATAGATCCACTGCTGCAGCATGTGTGTAGCTAAAATAGATAAAGTAACTTTTGGTGGAGCTAAATTGCTAAAAATTTAGCTCCACTGCTGTGGATGCTCTAAGGCATAAACTCCATCACTAATTTCGAATATCAGCCAAGAAGCAAGAAGACAATTTTCTGTCAGGTCTCATCAAACATCTTAGAAACGTGATATATTGATGTTTCATGTATGAGTTCAAAGTTCAAACATGATCAATACACATTTAAAAGACGATCTCTTGACCATAACGATGTGTTGCACCATATCTAGCATAGGAATGTGCCAAGATCTGAATCAACTATGAGAAATATTCTTGAAAGAGAAGAATATGTTGGGAAATTTAGACCTCGGTTAATAGAATTAACAAGTTTTAAACCCAAGTTGTTAATTAGATTTATCATGAATAAATCTTGTTAAAACAAACAAACATCAATATTATGTTAATATCATGCACAACGAAATAGTAAATAAAATAAGATATGATGACCTAGGAAAACTAATGAAATAAACTAGTTTTACAGTAAAAAAACCCGGGGTGAAGTTTTTCCAAAAAGCAATTCACTATAGTAAAGAGAAGTTTCAAATCTAGTACAAAACTTTTGTCTCTAGACTCTATAATCCCCGTAGATGAACTTACAGCAAAAACCTTCTACTGCTTCAGAACCTTTGAACTTTTCAATATATGAATACCATCCTTTGCATGGATCCTAGTACGTGACTTGTAAGGACACGATTCGTAACGACCCAAAATGATATTGGGTTCGCACGTAAATAAGCCCAAACAATATCATTTATAGAGCGTGCGTTTGAAAGGCTAGGCCTTGGTCACCAGACAGTGGATTTTTCGTGGTGTTCATACATAGTTAAATTGTATTCACTCTAGGAGTCTTTCTCTAAGAGGCGGGCTGGGAGGCTCTGGATTTTGGCCATTTTTCCCAGCCCCCTCTTTTGGTGCATTAACCTTCATATTATATAGCCCTTCTTGGTTGATCTTAGCCCTCCACTTGTTGATCAGGCAGGTGCCTACTTTTGTACCCGTCCCATCAGCTGTCCCTCCTTACTTTCTGTTAGTTGTGATGATCGAAGTCACCCTGTCCAGGCGTCTTTTCTCATTAACATGGTCAGGATGCTGGCGGGTGTATTTAATGCGGAGGGGACGTATATACCCTGAACCAGTTTCGCACCGTACCCCCACGTGGGTCCCATTCTACTTGCATCTCCTTCAGGGGGTTTTCTGGGGACAGCCATCATCGAGACGTTGCTCTTCCCCTTGAAGTCCTGGAGTGCCGAGGACAGGGTCATCCTCGGCTGTTCCACTCGACACTTTGGCATTTCCCCATTCGTTCTCTGCAAATACCATCTTCGGCACGGGCCCCGGGCCCTAATAAAGCGTAGGCCAGATCATAAGTTCCCTGGCCCCACAATAGTCCCTCAAAATCCTGTTATTCGACTCCTCGAACGGATATGAGGGTTTTGATGACATCAGATACCTGTCAATCCTTATCACCTATCGGTTCCCGAGACTTTTCATCTGCCCGAGACACGTTCCTGAAGCCCTTGGAAGGTGAAACGTGGCCTCATTAAATACGGGCGGCTATGTATTTCCCACGTTCTACGGCATGATGAAAATCAAACGGTGGTGATTCCTTGATCTTTATGGGTGGGAAAATTTGTGCAGTTACCCTAGAAAGTATAAATGATTTTTTGGAACGGATTTGTCTCTTCAGTTTTGCACTTAAGAGTTCTAGCGCGTATACCCTGGGTTCATCTGAACTTTCGTCCAAACTCAAGTCTATCTCCAGCACAAAAAGCATGTCCGAAGCGTCTTTCCTCTTTTATGTAAGTTCCCTGCCTCCATTAACTCATACTTTTTCTTTTCTGGGTTTATTTTTCTCTGGTTCTCTTTCTTCTCCCGTCGCTGGTTGAGTTTGTTTAGTAAATCATAGAGATGGCTAAATCGAGACAGAGGAAATTAGTCGATACTGAAGAGGCGATGAAAAAGTTCATCATCGATTACAGGATTCCTCCCAACGTAAGTCTGAGGCATTGTAAGATGGGGGAGTGGCACTATAAGAGGGAAACGGGCGAGGTAATAATTCCTGTCCTCGCCTTTGTAGAAAGGGGTATGAGAATCCCTATGGGGCTGGTAACGAAGGGTTACCTCAGGCACTTCCGATTAGCCCCCACCCAGTGCACCGGCAACATGTTTAGGATTCTGAGTTGCGTGGATGTTTTAAACGAAAAGATGGGGCTAAGACTGACTCATCATGACGTGAATTGGTGCTATAATCTCCAAAATTTGAAGAGGAAATCCTACTACATGAAGACGAGAGACGAAAGGGTTCGACTAATTCAATGCCTCCCTGATTCCAATAAGGGATTAAACAAGGATTTCCTTATCGTCTTCGGTGAATGGCACGATGGCAATCCGTGCCCCATAGTAGAAGGAGAACCAGGTGGGATATAGGGAATGGAAGGGCGCCGACCCTTTGTGTCATTCTAATCTGATGTGGTTCGGTAACTAACCATGCATATGTGTTTTTCTTTTGTAGATCCACACGCTTATCAACGACATTTTCACTTAGTTAACCGGGTGGACTTGGAGACTGTTCTACAAGCGGCAGTTTTCGTAAATGACGAAGATGGTCAAGTCCGAGCTGCTCACAAAATATTAGGGTACGCTCCCGTTCAGAAGTAATTTGCCAACCCTAGGCACGTGATCAGCGCTAGCCATCCTCGGCTTCCAAAAATTACCGTGGTCGAGACAGGATTTTTAATCTTCGAAGTATCATCTGTCCCAGAGAGCATCCCACTAATGGACCTCTCTTCATCTCATCAAGTAGCGGAGGAGGAAGGCGAGTTAGATCAGCCCGAGGAAGGGTTTGGGGTATTTGACCTAGCCAACCAATCCGAGGATCTTTTTGGTGATACAGGTGATCCAGCCTTGTCCGAGGTAGAATTGTCATCAGTAGGCACATCTTCTCAAGCCGAGGTGGGACTCAAGAGAAAGCCCCCGACCAGCTTATTCGAACTCCTCGAGGGTCAACCTGGGAAGGGTGCGAGGGGAATACCGCAATCCAATGCTCTGTCCCCACAGCCTCAACCCTAGACTATCCAGACTAGGTCATCCTCCACAAAGTCACAGCCATAATCCCCCCGCCCCAAACTTCCTGCTCCTTCCCAACCAGCTCTGCCTCCTCGGCCGGAAAGTACTGATTCAAAGAGAAAGAGGAGCCCTAAGGGCAAGAAAACCACGGATGGGGGAAAATCCCAACCTTCTAAGGAGAGGGAGGAAGCCCCGCGTGCGAAACAATTGAAGATTGGGTACCAAAGCAAAGGTAAAGAGACTGAATCCCAATCTTCCCAAGGTAAGGGAAAGGGGATCGAGGCCCAATCCTTGCCAAGTGCCTGGCTTCCTGCCCCAATGCTTCACAGGGGGCCACTGCTAGAAACTGCGTCCATGAGAGACCTTGGAGATGGCGAGAGTGGTTACATGACAGACGCACTAGGGAGAACCATGCTACTTCCCGCCGACGTGGATGGGCTGAAGAAAATAAGGATACAGAAGGTCTTCCTCAGTACGAAGAGGTACTTGGGCATGGTAAGGCTCTTGAAACCTAAAACTTTACTAACTCTCACTCCCGGTCTGTCACTCACGATGTATTTATCTCCCTTGATAGGCTTTCCAGGCCACCTATAGGATGGAGGAAGAGGTGAACAAGCAGAGTAAGGTGGCTGAGAATGAACTCTCCAAGCGCTTAGAGGCCACGCGGACTCTTAAAACTTTCGAGGACGACCCCACCAAGGCTAAGACTGCCCTAACAGAGGCTACCTGAGATAGGGATAGCGCCTCGACGGGTTTAACTAGCGCCCAAAAACAGGCCGAGGACCAAAAAAAATGTCTGCTAGAAGCCGAGGATCAGTTGTGAATAACCAAGGAGCTGATCAATGATTTAAATAAAAGACTGGTCACGGCAGAGCATGACAAAGGTGTGGCGGAGTATGCCCGCGACGAAGCCATGAGGGCCAAGCGGGAGGCCAAGTTTGCCAGAAACGAGGCTAAGGCTGCTAAGGAAACGACCGAGGATGAGGGTTACAACGCGGGGGTAGCTGACACCCAAGCCTCCCTCAAAACCCAAATTCCTGGAGTATGCAGGCTTTACTGCTCCCAGGTTTGGGAAGAGGCCTTAAAGCGAGCTGGGGTGGATGCTTCGTCCAATTTGTGGAAAGCGGAGAACATATTCTACCCTACAGCCATCCGTGAGGCCACCTCCACCAGGTCCATGGCTGTGAGCGACCAACATGAGGGAGGGGTCACCCAGTCGAAAACTGTACAGGTCGGCGCCTCTCCTAGCGAGCCGCTCAAAGAGGGAGAGCTTCAGGATGTAATAGAAGCATCTCAGCGTACGGATCCCGAGGTACCCAAAGAGGTTGCTGAGCCCATGGTTGGCACTCAGATGCCTAATACCGAAGAGTCAGCCATACCTGCCCAGCCCCTACAGGTAATTCCCCTTGCTATGGTCCCCAAGAGCGCCAACACCGATCCTGCTCAGTCTTCCCCAAAAGGGACTGTCCTCTAGGGCATCGAAGCTGATCCTGTTCCACCTTCCCATGATGTGACCGATGCAAAATTAAAGAAGTAGAAACCCCAGCCAGGCTTCATATTTGTTTTTAGTTTAATGATTAGCTAGTTTTTTTATTTTTTTTATTTTTTTATTTTTTTATTTTTTTTTATTGACAAGACTTTGTATTCTGTTGGTAATTTGAACTTGTTGACCATATATATGAAATTCTTTTCTTCCTTTTTCATTTTGGTTACTTGTCAGTTGCCCTCGTCGATACTTACTACTGTTTATGATTTCTTAACTAATTATCGTAACATGTATGCATGGTTGCACATATAACATGTTTAGGACCCTGTTTCAGAATAGTAGCAAGCCCGCACCCACAGGGTATTGAACTCGTGTCTGGATCTATTTCAGCGGGTACATAGGCATCGCCTGAAATGTCATATGTGCCATTAGGACCAACTTGGTGGACCATACAATACCTTGGTTCTGTCCAAAACTTGATATTTAAGTAGTTGGTTTCCCTATAGGTTTGAGTCCGAGGACCATGCAATACCTTGGTTCTGTCTAAAACTTGATATTTAAGTAGTTGGTTTCCCCATAGGTTTGAGTCCGAGGACCATGCAATACCTTGGTTCTGTCCAAAACTTGATATTTAAGTTCGACTATGGCGTGGGACCTTGGTTTAGGGGGATTAGTTCCTCGGCCAAGCCCCTAGAACAATCCGTGCTACTGAGGCTACGAAGTGCAGCCCCTAGTGAAGAAACGCAGTCCCTAGTGAAACTTTACGCTAGAACACTATATCCGGTTGCTGAAAATGATGTGAAGGATTGTATCAACCCACCATCTGTGCCAAGACACAAGCCTTTCCCACAGACGGCGCCAATTGTAAGGACACGATTCGTAACGACCCAAAATGATATTGGGTTTGTACGTAAATAGGTCCAAACAATATCATTTATAAGCGTGGGTTTGAAAGGCTAGGCCTTGGTCACCAGACAGTGGATTTTTCGTGGTGTTCATACATAGTTAAATCGTGTTCGCTCTGGAGTCTTTCTCCAAGAGGCGGGCTGGGAAGCTCTAGTTTTTGGCCATTTTTCCCAGCCCCCTCTTTTGGTGTATTAACCTTCACATTATATAGCCCTTCTTAGTTGATCTTAGCCCTCCACTTGTTGATCAGGCAGGTGCCTACTTTTGTACCAGTCCCATCAGCTGTCCCTCCTTGCTTTTTGTTAGTTATGATGATCGAAGTCACCCTGTCCAGGCGTCTTTTCTCATTAACATGGTCAAGACGCTGACGGGTGTATTTAATGCGGAGGGGACGTATTTACCCTGAACCAGTTTCGCACTATATGCCCACGTGGGTCCCATTCTACTCGCATCTCCTTCAGGGGGCTTTCTGGGGACAGCCATCATCGAGGCGTTGCTCTTCCCCTTGAAGTCTTGGAGTGCCGAGGACAGGGTCATCCTCGGCTATTCCACTCGACACTTCGGCCTTTCCCCATTCGTCCTCTGAAAATACCCTCCTCGACACGGGCCCCGGGCCCTAATAGAGCGTGGGCCGGATCATAAGTTCTCTGGCCCCACATGACTAATTCCAACAACTTGAAGATGTTGTTAGCTGCAAAATTCTTCACTCACCAATAATGAAGATCAAGATGTACTTGGTTACAAAACTCTAAGGCGCAAAAGACGCAATAACTTTTTACAGAGAGAATAAGGCACTAGGTCACTTTCTGCGTGTGTTCTCCATGTATAACGACCTTTAAAATAAGCCTTATATATGTCTAGGGTTGTGAGAAAAGAAACCCTACACATGCATGTCAGCTAGGGCAAAAAATTAGATCTAGTGTGTTCTCCATGTATAACGGCCTTTAAAATAAGTCTTCTATATGTCTAGGGTTGTGAGAAAAGAAACCCTACACATGCATGTCAGCTAGGGCAAAAAATCGGATCTAGAAATTCTGATTTTGTAGATCTCGACAGATTCAGCTTATGTCGAGTTTCGTTCTTAAATCTCGATAGATACTGTTTTTGTGGAGGTATCTGTCGAGATTTAATGAACAACTTTTCTTCACTTGTTTCTTAGTCCAATCTTTATGACTTTAATACTTAACTTGAACTCTTATTTCTTGAAGTACTAAACCCATCCTAGATCTACCCAATTATAAGTAAAGTGCATATTGTTAAAGGATTAGCCAATTACATAAAATATGTCCTTAACAATCTCCCTCTTTGAAAATCTATGAAAAAACCACAACAAAACAACTAATCAAGAGAGAAGTCTTAAATCACTTAACTCATAACCACTTATTGTATTACAAAATAAATCTATCCCTATTACAAACTCTTGAAAAACTTTGTAAGAATATAGTTCACTACATGATAGACTTTCACAACCTGTCTTTCTGAAACACTTAAAAAAAATTAATCAAGGCATCATGTGTGGAACAGAAATAAAGATTGCGTACATAAAGAAATATGTGTATCAAGATAGAAAAGAAACAACACATGTGAAGATAGGTGAAGAAAACATACATCATCATCATATATATCAAATGAAGTACATGTATGTAAAAAAATAGTCACATGATTGATGTACAAGAAGCTGAAAGAAGCTCTTAAATCAACAAGGAGGTAAACACTCCCCCTAACAAGATGAAACACAACTCCCCTTTACAAAGGCATGCATTTCTCCCTCTAACATGCAGAATCTTAAAAAGAATCCACATTTTCTTCCCCTTTTTGTCATGATTGACAAAGGGTACAAGAAGCTATAAAGCTTCACCTGAGAAACATAAAGATGATCTAATATGATCAAGGGACACAAGGAATCCATATAAATGCATGAATGTAACGAAACAAGATGCTATGGATAACAAGATTAAAAAAAAAAATGCAAAACAAAGAAAAGTAAAGAGCATGCAAGGGTATCTCGATTGATTGAGGAGGTGTTGAAAATCTATCGAGAAGAAGCCAACCTCGATGGATCGAGAATCTATAGAGCATGTGTTGAGCAAACAAAGAGCACAATATTTTGGCTTGATGGATTGGCCTTTTTGTTGAGAAGCTGTCGAGGTCAAACCCAGAAATCTCGATAGAAGAGGTATCTGTTGAGATTTTGTCGAGAAGCTATCGAGGATGTAGAAAAGAGGTTTTTCAAGGGGGGAAAAACACATAAGATGAGAAAGAAATAAGATGGCTACTCAAACAAGCATCCAAGCAACATGTTAAGCACTTTGTTGAGGACCAAATTTTCACAAGAAAACTCATTCCATGAAAATTAAGGAAAGACCATGGATCTTAATAAAAGAATGCCCAATTCATGAAGTTAAGAAGGACCATAAAGGCCCAAAGTCCCAAAAAGAAGGAAAAAGAAATAAATAATAATAATAAAAAAGAAGAAGAGGACCTAGACTTGGTTAGGCCAGAGGACATGCAGCAAGGATCTCAATCAGGCTAGAGGATATGCAACAAGATGAACATCAAGGCTCTAGGACCTTGATATGTCCTTTTAAAGCCTTGAGAAGAGGACCTTGGCTGACATATGGGAAAGCCAAGATGTATGTTTAGCTTTCCAGCAAAAAAGCTATTAAAAATCTAACAAAACCAAGTATTATCTTTGTAACCCATGGTCCAAACTCGTGAGATCCCTAGTGGATAGTAAGGGAGAAATGGTTTGGTTAGTAGGGGAGTGATTTCTGGTAAAAGGAGGACCCCGAAGGTTTCTCTTGGTTCATATATTTACTTGGAATGCATGAACCAATGGAAAACTCAGTTCCCCCATGTGCATGACACCTCCTCACAATTTCCTCTCAATTGTCATTTTCAACTAAAGTTGTCATCCAATACATTGAGCAGCCCACCCACTCTTTTGATTTTCCAAGAAGGAATCTTTCATTTATAGTTAAAGCTAAATGCCCATTTTGAGTTATAATTGTCTAATTAAACTTAACCTTTGCCCAATGCACTTTTTCAAGTTCCAGAGGACACGGTTTTACCTAGTAGACCAAGGACATCCTCACCCGGGGTACTAGACTATGTCCACTATAAAAGGAACACTAAAGCATAGCAGTATGGGGGAGAAAAGAAGGGATTCAGATGGAGGGAAAAAAGGAGAGTTCAAAGGTTCAAAAGGATAACTCTTAGAGCTTAAATAGCCCAGCAAGGGAGAGAAAAATGAACAAAATGAGAGAGCCAAGGTGGAGGAATTCGTCCCATATCCTTGAGATCATTCAAAGTATCTCTTAGCCTCCAAAGAAACATATGTCAAAACATGCACACATCAGATATCACTCTCTGCCATAAAATCCTCCTCACTTAACTATCTTGAGAGGCAATGCCCAAGTAAAGCTACTTGGACTTGAGTTCTAAATCCCACAAATCTTGTGCAAAGCACTAAGTCTGTGAGAATTGGGGACAGGATCCTTGTGGCTGACTCATTCTCATAAAATTTATTTACATATATGTATATGTATTAAAATGTATATTCTCATCTAGGAAACTAACAATTATTTGAAGATATGTGTATTGTATAGTGTGTTCTTGTGCATAACCTATAGGGGTAAAGGGAAAGGACGAAACTCCATTGCATAATAAGCATGGAGAAAGGTCCTACAGTTCAAGGAACCAGAGATTCTAGGTTCCACGGATTACTGACCTAGTACACCTAGGAGCCACAACATAACATTCGAGATACCACGACATCACGTCCGGGGTACCACGATATTACGCTTAGGGAACCAAGTGAAGGAACTCTTTTAAATGTTCACACAATAAAATATAAGCCCTAAACCTTCTATTTCAATCTCCTTCTCATTATGAATATTATGAATGATTATTTTACTTATTTCGTAATAGTAAAAGATCGTTTTATGACACTAAAACACTTATAATGGTGTATTTTATTACTTAGGAGGAATCGCATTTTTGCCTTGAGGAGTTTTATGTGACTTGCGCACAAACTGGTTCATATAACGACCCCAATAGGCCACGAAGAACCAAACCCAGTCCAACCATCTATCCTTGGAGGCCCAAGATCCCTTATCATCAATGGACTTGGGTACCTTCCAAAAAAAAAAAAAAAAAAGAACTCACACACTCAAACCCACCTCAAACTCTAGATGTAAAGCATTCCTAGAACAAAAACACACACACACACACACACACACACATACTAAACAAGTCTAACCAATTTATATTTCAAAAACAAGTTAAGATATTTTAGTGAGCATTTATCAATACATGTATTCCTTGTGATTGCTAAATCACATTGTATCTGCACATGTATCAAAAGTAGCAAAGAATTTGCATGTTGTGTGTGAAACAAAGCAAGAGTGCACACGTGTCTCATATTATGAAGATTTGAGACATGAGAAAATCAAATACACTCGCACACAATCATAACTATTTGATGGGGATTATCACATTTGAGGTACATCATATAACTCCTACATCTCCTGAAACACGCTTACAATCATTTTAAAAACATTTTGATTCTTTTTGCTTTTATATTCTTTGCATATTTTCTTTTTGAACATATCATGCATGAGCATATATGAGAGAAAAGAAATACCTAATTATGTAAACCAAAACATCATAATTTTGCTATGTTGAAGCACACAGATGTTATACATGATTAGTGGGCTTTAGTGGTGAGATGGTTATTTATGCATTTCTCTTAGGATTTTCTAGTCATTCCCATAAAAAAGAGTGATATGAGTAGATATAAGAAACAATCTTAATCGTATTTATCACAAACACGAGCCACGAAACTCACTTGCTTAGTTGTGCATAGAAATGCTCATCTAAGCTATAAGAGATGCAAAGTTAAGAAAACTTTGTTTCAATGGCTATCCAAGGTACACAAGTACCAACAGATACAAACACACTATTTTCGTATTTTTTTTTTCCTTTTTATTTTTTTGAGAAAAAAAAAAAGGCCTAAACAACCAAACAAAAACAGACAAACAACAAGAAAGCATAAAGATAGATGCAGATGCATGAAAGCATGATTCCTAAAACAAATAAGAAATCAAGCAAGAGAGTCCTAATTTAGATAGAAAGAAATAAAGTAGAGGATAGATAGAAAAGACAATTAAGTCTTAGGCTCCTTTCTCACTCACACAACATGAGTCTTTGGCCATGAAGATGAAAAGACATGTGTCCTACTATATCTACTTAAGGACATAGAAGAATTAGAATTCTCCTGAAATTGAGTTAAAAAGCTCAAAGCTTTTAATAATTCTCCAAACAAAGGTGTTAAACCTTGAGAGGGAACTTGTAACTGTTTGGACACTTGCTTATGAGAATACAACTTGAAACAATTAGGTCGAATGTGTTCAGAAACACCACAATGGTGACAAACATGAGTAGTTTTTGAACTACTAGACTTCCTAGAGTGGGGTCTAACAAAGGATTTAGAATTAGCCAAATCATTTTTGGATTTCATACCTTTATCACCTTTTTCAGATTGGGGCATAAAGATTGTCTTTGATCCAGAAGCTGTGAAAGAGGAGGGGCCAGAGGAAATAGCATATCTTAAGCCAGTCTTATCAGAACTAGGCTTTAGAGCACTAAATACTTCATCAAACTTTGCACTAGACAAGCTCTCTATTTGAGTTCTAGCTTGACTAAGCTCAATCTCGAGATTTTTGACATTCTCTTCTAATGAGGTGTTCTCCTCAACAAGAGTCTCAACTAACCTTGTAGTCTTATCTAGTTTGACTAATAGTTCAACTTTTTCAGTTTTTACCTCATTAAACTCTTTTCTACAAAGATGAGAAGTCTTTTTTCAGATTTTATAAATTCAGTGCATAGCTTATCATAGGCTTCCTAAATGGTCTTCTTGGGTACTTCATCATCAGAAGAATCCTCACTGTCACTAGCACTCTCCACAATCACCTTATCGGTTGTGGTAGCAAAAGCCATATAATGACCACATTCATCCTCATACTCATCAAAAAGATCACTCTCAGAATCACTCAAGGTAGCAACCAACACCTTACCTTTTTAATTCTTAGTCTTTTCCTTCATAAGATAGTTTGGGCACTCTATCCTCATATGACCAAAACTTTTGCACTCATGGCATTGGATCAGGGGTTTCTCATTCTTGCCCTTCCTAGAGGATTCAGATTTCCTAGGGGCTTTGTTCTTATCATTTTTCCTATATTGGAGAAGTTTGATAATCTCATTAGCTATGAAGGTTAAGTTCTCATCCTCATCCTCATCTTCGTCTTCATCTTCAGAGTCATCATTCTCTTCTTCTATACCTTTAAGAGCCATGTTCCTACTCTTTCCACCTTTTCCCATTTTACCTAATCTCATCTCATAGGTTTGAAGGCTCCCTACAAGCACAGTCGAAGGAATTTGATCAATGTCCTTCGCTTCTTTAATGGCAGTGATCTTGGCACGAAATCTTTTGGGTAAGGACCTAAGGAATTTCCTAAAAATTTTGGATTCTGTTATAGATTCTCCAAGGTTGAAGGTAGAATTCACAATATCCTTGAGTTTAGCATAGAACTTATCAAAAGCCTCATCCTCCTCCATCCTTATTTCTTCAAAACTACTAGTGAGTCTTTAAAACTTCATAGTCTTTATTGCCTTGGTACCTTCATAGGTAGTCTAAAAAATGGTCCATGCTTTCTTGGCAACTTCCGTGGATGATATTTTCTTGAATTCCTCATTGGTCACCCCACTAAACAAAGCATTCAAGGCTCTACTGTTGAAATTTGCCGCTTTGATCTTTGCTTCATCCCAATCCACCGGCGCCTCCTTTGGCTTAACCCATCTGATTTCAACAGCTTGCCATACTTTTTCATCAAGAGCTTGCAAAAAAGCTTTCATACGAACTTTCCAGTACACATAGTTAGTGCCGTTAAACAAAGGAGAAATCAAAAGAAATTGTCCATAGTCCATGACAACAGGGGTCAAGGATCACACTTAGGAAATTAATCTACTCAGAGTGAACCCACTCTGATACCACTTGTTGGGAAATTTAGACCAAAGTTGATAGAATTAACAAGTTTTAAAGCAAAGTTATTAATTAGATTTATTATAAATAAACCTTGTTAAAACAAACAAACATCAATATTATGTCAATATCATGCACAAGGGAATAGTAAATAAAAGAAGATATGATAACCTATGAAAACTAATGAAACAAACTAGTTTCACAGTAAAAAAACCTGGGGAGAAAATTTCCCGAAAAACAATTCACTATAGTAAAGAGAAGTTTCAGATCTAGTACAAAACATTTGTCCCCAGACTCTATAATCCCCGCAGATGAACTTATAGTAGAAACTTTCTACCACTTCAGAATCTCTGAACTCTTTAATATATGAATGCCGCCCTTTTACACGGATCCTAGTACGTGACTAACTCCAGCAACTTGAAGATGTTGTTGGTTACAAAGTTCTTCACTTCATCAACAATAAAGATCAAGAAGTACTTGGTTACAAAACCTTAAGGCGCAAAAGACACAGTAACTTCTTATAGAGAGAATAAGGCACTAGGTAACTGTTTGGATTCCACTGAAGCTGCATCTGCGATTTGAAGCTGCGTTTTCGTTTTTTTTTTTTTTTTTTTTTCACGCATTTTGGAGTAGTGTGGTTACTATTTATGCACTGTTCATTAAACAGTAACCGCAAATGTTGACTTTTCATAGTGAACAGTGTATATGTGCACTGTTTACGGACCCACAAATTACACTTTTCAACAACTTTTTCATTAAAAATGGGTCTCACGGTACTATTCACATATTTAAAAATTATTTTGTTACAGTGTTTTCAGTTTTCAGTTTTCAGTTTCAGCAAAATAAGTTCTATCCAAACAGACCCTAGGTCACTTTTTACGTGTGTTCTCCATGTATAACTGCTTTTTAAAATAAGCCTTATATATGTCTGAGGTTATGAGAAAAGAAACCCTACACATACATGTCAGCTAGGACCAAAAATCAGATTTGAAAATTATGATTTCGTAGATCTCGACAGATTCAGCTTCTGTCAAGCTTCGTTCTTAAATCTCGATGGATACAGTTTCTATCGAGGTATCTGTTGAGATTTAATGAACAAATTTTCTTCACTTATTTATTGGTCAAATCTTCATGACTTTAATACTTGACTTGAACTCTTATTTCTTGAAGTACTAAATTCATCATAAATTTACCCAATTACAAGTAAAGTGCATTTTATCAAAGGATTAGCCAATTACATAAAATATGTCCTTAACAGAATAGGTTACACAAATATGTTTATAAGCCAAGACTTGGACTTGTATGACTCTAGCTATAGGCCTTAGATAATCAAAGGTTGAATCATAAGCTAGCTAGGAAAGAAGCTGAAGCTAAGTAGAGAAATCTACAATGATTGCAGTGGATGCTTGAGAGGCTGGCCTACAAGCTACATGCTTTTTCACCTTATTCCCGTAACATCTTCAAGCTTTTGTCTTCATCAACTTTATCCTTCCACCATTCACAACTCATAAGAAGAGATATTTCAATTGGCATTAGGGCTTTAAAATGAGCCACATATATATTAAAAGATTAAGATTAATTCATTTAATTATATTTCGAACACAAACCAAACTTAATTTCATCACTTAGCTAGATTATATGTTCAATATTGGTTAATTTAATTCTTGTTGAACAAATTTGAAAACTTGTTTCAAATGCTGCTTGAAAAACATTTTTTTTTTCTATATATAGTAGTACTAAACACTATGGCTAAATTTTTTTTACCCTTTATAATCTATTTTTAATAATTAATAACTAAATTGTACTTAAAGTTATATCATTTGAGTAAATTAGAATGAACGATTTTAGTTTGTTTATGAACTTGTAAAAATGAGGTAATATCAATAAATTACAAATAACAATTCAATATTTTATGAACTTGTTTATTTATGATTGTAATGACTTGTCTCATGAGATTCTTTGGGTTGGAGAATTATAAAGTTACATAATATTCTAGTCTCAAGTTCATATAAATATATTTATATTCATGTATACATATAAACATATTCATTATATTAAATATACTTAAATTGAACCTTATACTTACAAATTTTTTCACAAAGATATTTTCATATTAAGTTTGGCTTGTTTAATGGTTAAGCTTAAATCTAAGCTTGGGTTTCACTCATTTGATAAATAAATAAATAGATTTTATTTATTTAATTATTTATTTTTATGAAAAATTTCATAAATAACATGATTCATTTGTAGTCCTACTCATAACTCATATTTTTGCAAGAAATTCACTCAGTTGCAATTGAATTTCTTTCATTTTCTCTAACTTGAATAGACAGTTGCAATCAGGGATGGCTCAATGCATTTGGAGGCCTAAGGTGAAAACTAACATTGAGGCCTTATATATATATATATATATATATAATATGACTTTGAAAAATTGAATATTACTTAAACTCTATTATCTTGTTTTATATGCAAAATTATTACTAATTAACATGAACTACGTAAAATAATAGTGGTAAGTAAAATAATAATGTTAGCGGTTGACCTAAGTGAGAACTAGTAAAAGTTTGTCAACTCAATTATTGTGAAAAATGTTGTGAACTTTTTATTTTTTGAGAAATGCTACATTTACAATATTTTTCCCAATAAATCCTAAGTGTTAAATTTTTACAAATTCTAATTTAAACCTTTACTAGAATTATATTTTTACCTTTAATAATGACCTGTAACAACTTGCTATTTAGGATTTCTTGTAAAAATGTTGTGGACATAGTATTTCTCTCTCTTTTTTTCCTGTCTTTCATTTGATGAAAAAAATTATTTTATTTGTTAGTTGATATTTGGGCTTAATTAATTAAAAAAAATAACCCTATTAGTTAAAATTTGGGAGCCTTTTTTCTACTTGGGGTCTTAGGCGACCGCATCAACTGCATCTACTATAGAGCCAGCATTGGTTGCAATCAATCTTCTTCACATTCCTACAAGCCACAAACATATAAAGTCACAAGGATTAATCATAATCTACAAGTCAATAAGGGCCCGTTTGGTTTTGACATGACTCAGTTTTCATAACTCAATACTCATAACTCATTACTCTAACTCAAATCTCATCACTCATAACCCAATCCCCACTATCACTCAAAAACTCCAAAATTGTTGTTTGGTTACAATATTCAGTCACATATCTCAACTTTTAAGTCCACTTTTTGACAAGATGGTGGAACCCACCCCACTGACACTACACAAGAGTTATGGTTGCTACCCATGTCAATTTTCTTTTCCCCACTTTCATATTCTCCTAAGTCCATCACCACCATCAATGGCAAACTCAAAACCCACCACTATCAACACCCAACGGCCACAAAACGGGGAAAAAAAATCTCAACCAAAAGAAAATCCAACCATCAACTACACCCAAAAAAAGAAAAGTTTTCCAATCATCAATACCACCACCAACCACACAAACCCACCTCCATCACAGCCCAAGTTTCAAACCACAACTACAAAAACAGAAAACCTAAACACACCAACAAAAAATCTTTAGATCGATGATCCAAAATTGCCAACCCAAACCCACAAACACAGAAAACCCAAATCCAAACCCAGGAATCCTTAGATCGAAGACCAAAATCATGAAAATGAGGAGTGGGTTTCTGTTTCTGGGTATATATTTATGTGTGGATGAACATGGTGAGTGGTTCTGAAGAAGAAAGAAAGAGAAAGAAGAAAAGAAAAAAAGACAAAACCAGGAAGAAGAGGAGAAAAGAGAAAAGAAAAAAAAAACCGTTGGTGGTGGAGGGGGTCTGATGAAGAAGAAGAAGAAAAAAAATGTTGTTGGTGGTGGAGTGGGTATGAAGAAGAAAGAAGGAAGAAGCAAAAAAATAAATAAATAAATAAATAAATAAATAAAAGAAAAAGAAGAAGAGGAAGCTGGTGGAACGTTGTAGAAGAAGAAAGAAAGAATGAAGAAGAAGAAGAAGAAAAAAAAAGTTGTTGGTGGTGGAGTGGGTATGAAGAAGAAAGAAGGGAGTAGAGAAAAAAAAATAAAAATAAAAAATAAAAAATAAAAAAGAAAAAAAGAAAAAAGACAAAGAGGAAGCCAGTGGAACTTAGGAGAAGAAGAAAGAAAGAAAGAAAAAGGAAAAGATAAAAAAATGATATGACACTGTTACTTGATAGTGACAAGTCAGGAGAATGGGTCCCATAAATTTGATTTTGTTACCATTTTGCCACTATCACTCATCATCCATAATCTGAAAATAACAAAATTGTGGTTTCAGTTTCCATCATCCAAACTCAAAATTTTGAGATTTTGAGTGATGGAAACAAACATCCAAAATCAAGCCAAACATTACATTATTCATGAGACCCATAAGTTTTAGAAGATGGATTATGAAAACTGAGTGATATCACTCAGTTTTTGGACTACCCAAACAAGCTCTAAGTTTCGCACAAAACACTGTTACCACTCATGTTTTGTTACTAAATAGTTAGTATATGATTGACATTAATATTTAAGAATAAAAATCCAACCAAAGGTCCAAAACGGGGAAAAAAAGCCAAGAAGAGAGGAGACAGATGGCTCAATTATTGGATCGAATCTATCACACACTTCTAATTTTCTTGTATTTCAAATTCAATTGTACTGCCCCTCCCCACCCCCACCCCAAAAAAAAATTCCACTACTTAAATTTAAAATTTTTTATTGAGAGATAAAAGGCCCTCAAATCAATTCCTTCTTCTTCTTTTTTTTTCTTTTTCTTTTTTTTATAGATAAAAGGCTTCTTAAAAAAACTGGTGTGAAAATATTTAGAGGGGTATATCAAATTTATGTTTTTTTTTAGATGCATTTATGTGTAGGCTTGGACCAACAAAGTATAGTTAGATTTAGAGAAAAAATCAAAAAGACATAGTAAATTGAAGAGAGGAAGAAAAGTCAAGAACACACATGCAGTACATCCATGGCACAAATTGCGTAAAGAGCTATATTATCTTTATAGTTACTCTCTTACATTTTTTTACTAAGGTACACTTTTAAGTTTTAGCCTTTAAAGTACATATGGGGTTATTTTCTTTTTAGGTCTTAACATTTCAAAAATTTTGTTTTAATACTTTATGTTTTATTCCCTTTTCAAATTAACTTCTTACATTTCAAAATTTTCATTTTCATAAAAGGTCAATTAGAAAACTCAATCAAACATAAAGAGTTAAAATAAAAATTATTAAATGTAAAAGGTGAAAATGAAAACAACTCCAAATGTATACTTTAATCTATTTTTGAACATTAAAGCTCTATATTTTAAGTTATATGAGGTTAAAGGCTGTCATACATATAGAAAAATATTGATGGATTGGTTTGGACCGTTTGGTGCAGCCTACTTTCAATGGTTTATTCTTCTCAAATAAATAAAAAGAACAAAAATGTAGTTGTACTATATAAGAAAAAAAATGATGCTTTAAAAAGCTATAGATAAACAAATCAGTAGAGTCCCCGAAAAATAAAATTACGGTCCCAAATCATAGAAACAGTAATTTCGATTTCTCTATTTAATGTAGATTTCAGTTAGCTCAATTGGTAAAGTTTCTGATGGTTGTATAAAAAATCTGGGGTTCAATTCCCGCCTACACCAAAAACTAATTGATGTCTTGGTCTGACGTCAATATACTGATCAATTCTTACACCAAAAACTGATTGATATCTTGGTCTGATAATAACGCCATAGATTGAAACTCTCTCAAACAAAAAAAAAAAAATTCTCTATTCAATGTATGGCCAATATACTGATCAATCCTTGAGCATAATTGACAAAAATCTAACCTTTTTTTTTACATGATAAAATCATTTTAAGTTTATATATATCATACTTTATTGTATCACGTAAGCTGTCTTTTTCTGGTTTGAAATATCATGTCAATCACCTTTCAAAAAAAAATATATATCATGTCGATCATGTATTCCGTAAAGTACCTTGCTAGTAATTACTTCCATTGAAACTCTCGTGTCCACTCAATCCTTGAACAATAATTTCTACGATTTTACTTTTTATTCAATCATAGAAAGTTCCATATATACTTCCACCTATCATTTCTTTCATATGGGTGATGCGTTACATCTACTTTTATTTTTTTGTTGAGGTTTCGGCTTTCACTCTTGAATGATGAAAGTTTAAAAAAAAACTAATCGTGCCTCAGTTTATTAGGCTAGCCATCAACCCGGCCAACCCAAGTTCATATAGGTCAGAAGCTACCATGTATTGAGTTTTGTACCCATTTGGAACCTTCCCATCATTTCAAAAGCAACATATTTCACCGTAATAGTTAAAAGTTTCACATTATATATTTCCAAGGCTCATACAAAACCGCTAACAGTCTAACATCGCCCTCACTCAACAAGAAAAAGTTCTTGACTGCGACGATGCTAGTATTGTAGCCCCCACATTATTTGCTTCATTCATGAAGCTCACCACAAACAAATTTTAGTTTTACACACACACATATATATAATTCTGATGCCACATGAATTACAAATCCCCCAACACACATCGTACAAATATATATTCAGCTTAATGTAAAGCAAAAAATACATTTGTATATACGTACCTAGCTAGCTAGCTAGACAATATTGGCAGTAATAAGGTAATGTGGCATGGTTGTGATGGTTACTGCTTGAAGATTCCTGCAAATTGTCCGTACTGATCTCCCACATAATTCCATAACATTAAATTACATATATGCATATATTATATATATAGGCCATGGGGGATTTTGGGACCACTGTGACACTAGAATTGTCTTAAATACTTTTGTGTTTGGCTGGATGTTAAGAATTTTTGAGGTACTGATCAACTACCAACCAGAACCCAAAAGTAATATCGTTTTCAGATGGCATGTTAATCGTCGGAGTCTTTGGACGAATCCGATATCATCTTCTGGATCATTTGGCTTGTCTCTTCCTCGGACATTCGGTCTTCTTTGCTCTTTGATTCAGCATAAGCCTCAAAGAATTCTTTGTTTTCTTTCTCCAGTTCATTCCACACTGCAAAAAAATTTGATGCATGGCTTTGCTGTAAAGTTATCATAATAAAATAATCCTCAAGATACACCAAAATATGTTAATTTAACTACTAAACTCTTGGCTGTGTATGCATAACTTAAATATAAGTAAAAAAGTGCGCACTTGTGATTAAGATGGTAACAAATTGAATAACATCCTGGCCATTCCACCGGAAGGGTTAAGAATCTAAAGATATAATTTATTGAATCTAATTATATAAACAGACTATCATCATGTCAATTAAATATTGAATACACATTTAAATTTATAATATTTAGTATAAACCAAACTGAACCGTATTCGGTTGGTTTGTTTTTTACTCCTTTCCCCTTTTTTCTTTTTCTTTTTTTTTTTCTTTTTTTTTTCTTTTTTTTTATATTTAATTTCATGTAAAATAACTCATGAACTCGAACATGATTAAAATGAGGATTTCTCACCATCACTGAAAGTGGTGTTTCCAATAGTAATGGGCTCCACTAAGAGCTTTTTAGCTCATATAGCATGATGTTTCTAATAAAAATGTTTAGTGTTCAAATTTTCCCAATATATATTTTACAAACCTAACTAAATCAAAACGCCGTCTGCAGGCTTGGTCAGGCTCGTTACTAGAGTTTAATATGCCAAGGCTAAACCTACTTGAGATCTTGTCAAATTTCCAAGCCAGGCTGAAGCATGTTTTACTCAACTCAGCTTCGCTCTTTTGCAGCCTCTCTCTCTCTCTCTCTCTCATATGTGTGTTTGTGTATCGATGTACAAATATGCATCTGTGTGTGAGTTTGCATGTGATGATTAACAATATATACACAGGCAGTAAACAAACCAGTGGAGGTGATGACAGGCTTGATGTTTGCATGTTTTGAAAGGGCTTCCATGCACTCTTCTTTAGTCATGCGGAAAATCAGACACTTCTCTATCAGGTGCTGCACCTACACATAATAAGTAGATTCCGATCATAATCAACACCACCATCAACAACAAAATATAAATTAATATCCTTTGAAAATATGAGTAATGAAATCAAACAGAAAGATCAAACAAAAAAAGTTCTAACTGATATATGATCAGTACCAAGTGTATGTATGAGGCAGAAGAAGAGTCCCCCATGATCCTATGATCTCTGATCTCTGTATATGTAAAATCAAAGAAGATCAAAAAGGAAATGGTTATTTAATTAACTAGTGAAAGAAAAATGGTGCAATATGATGTAGACTTGTAGTATACCATGTTGCAAAACTATCAGATATATAGTACTAAAAAAAAAGAAAGAAAGGAAGGGGTGGGGGTGGTGTGGGGCCAAGATCCCACGTGGGAGATGGATGATAATTGGTTGTGAAGAGATTAGAGGAGATTGTAAACGACCATTTCTTTGTCTTTTAGATTACTATAAGCCTATAAGGCGGAATCGTTCCACGTGATAAGTGGGCCAATTCAACAAAGAAATCCTCCAAACAGACAAAACCCACAGTACCCACATGGCATCCTCTCATATAGTAGCCATAATGATCCTCTCCTTTGGTAAGCCTCATAAAGCACCACACTTTTGTTTCATATACACGAGAATGTTTTTCTTCTTTCCATCACCATGATAAATCAATTCCAAGCTTAATTTCTCAGTTTTCATCACCATGATAAATCACTTCCAATGCTTAATTTCTCAGTTTTCATCACCATGATAAATCAATTCCTATTACTAATTTCTTAGTTTGCAAGAATAGGAATTTGGCCCATATATAGCACGTGATGGCATGCAGGGATTGGTCGACTTTGTTACACTTGATGTATACCAACCATAGTGCAGTAACATCAAAGGTTAATTCAATTATTCAATGATAGAGTGAGACATTGATTCGGTGGGTGGAAAGGATATTGGAAGTATTACACAAATAATTTACTCTCCTGATTTCATGAACAGTAACAATCTCCATTCTAGGAGGGACGCGTGATATAAGACTAATTAGCCAACTTAACCTGACTTATACATTTGGGGTAGAAAGTCTATTGGATAGGTCATTCTCCTTCCACTTTAAACCATGTTTAAGTAAATCCGCTAGAAGTTAATTTCTTATTTACTCCTTAATAATTTTGGGCAAATTACGACATGACGTTAATTTAGAGAGGAGAACACGTCCTAACTTGAATCCACTTCAAAGGATATGTGGGTTCCACATTTATTTTCTCACCTCAAACACAAGTCACAATGACTAATTTCTCATTCAATTATTAAAAATGTTTTTTTTACAAAGCTATAACATGATTGTACTTTTATGTCAGGATTTTTTGAACTCGACTGCATCCTTTGCTACTTTCAATAGAAATGTAAAAAGTTCAAATCATGATGACATCATAATTCATAACTAACTAACTAATTATTGTAGCGTGTGAGAGATTCAGTGACATATGTATATGTCACTGAATCTATCACATGCTAAAATAATTACCACTTAAGCTAATTACCGCATGTCTAAAATAAATTAAGCATAGCATTTCTCATTAAGCATATGTTTAACTAACTTCTAAATGAATTACGTACATGCCTAAAATATTTGAGCACACGTTCTAAAAGATAGTTTTACTTGGATGGCTTGCCCTTGTGGAATGCCTTCATTTGACCACCTCATCAAGGCACACTTAGCCACATCATCAAACTTGAAATATTAATGCCCTTATGCCATTTCAAACTCATCCACTTCTTCTTTTTTTATTTTATGTGTTTACTGATTTTTTTTTTTTTTTTAACAAAAGCAAACACAAAGAGAACAATCTACCTTAACATCCAAAAACAAGGACAACCATAAGAAGATGGGAAATCCTTCTCAAGCACAAAGAGACAGATTCCCATCAAGCAATATCATGTGCCAAAATTAAAGTTTGCTTCTCTCACTACGTGGTTTACAAATGAAAAGGAAACAGAATGTAATAAAGTTCTATTATCTAAGATAATAGAGGCTACCGATTAGGAGGGGAAAGAATAAAAGAGCAGACTATAAGATTTATTTCATTTACCTCAGGTCCTCAACGCACACATTGAACTTGTAATTACCTCACTGTCTTGTCTAGTTTTACAAGGGGGAACAGAACATAGGTCACAAAACTTTATAAATGGGGATCACCGACCATTTATTAGTTTAGGATCTTAACTCTGCTAATTTCGATAGCTATCTTCTATGTGATTTGATAACCTTTCCCTTTGATATTTTCAGCTAGCTAGCTAGTAATAGTTCGATTTATACCAATATTCTTTGGTATATTTATCACTTAGGGATGCATGAAGATTGAAAATAGAATGAGTAATTAAGTTCGACTAAGATTGAAAACAATAGGCCCAATTACTTGATTAGACTTCCAGTTGTCACGCTAATAAAATGAAGGTCACAGGTTTGAGACCACAAGGAGTAATATATTATATTTGTTTTCTTTAGAAAAGTCACTTTAAAACTGAAAGTAGAATCAATGACAGTTTTGTCTTTTTTTTTTTTTCTTTTAGTTCATTAAGCTGCAACATCAAAATTTCCCACTTCAAAAATATTTAAAAAAAAGAGGAAGAAGAAGATCAGAGAGAACAAAGAACAATTAGGCTCTAGTGGCCATGGCGGCACAATAGGCCAGCCAACACTGGACTATGCATCCAGAAAATGAATTGTTTGCTTCCCCGTAGATATTTTTAAACAAAAAGAAATATTAAATACATGAAAATAAGAATTGACACCGACATAACACGAGACATGATACACTACATTTCTTGAAAAATTAGAACACAAAACGTAAAGAATATGTTAATTAATTAATTAATATTTATTTTTAAATATATTTTATATATTTTAGATATAATTTATGTTTATATTAGATTTTAAAAATAAGTACGTAACAACTAACAACAATAAAATGGTAAAAACATATCTAAAATTAAAACAAAAGTAATCAAGATAATAAAGAAGTACAATGATACCCATTTTTTCCGCATTCATGCCCTTACAAATAATTCAATATAATAACAAAATTAGATAATGCAATTAATGTTGTGTACAATGAGTTAGAATCTATACACTATATCAATTAATAAATAAAAAAAAAAAAAATGAACTGAGCTCACATACACATGCTAACCCCTGCCCTCACATTTATTAATAATAATGACTAACACTTAATCAAACCAAATTTCTTTTCCAAAAGATATGCTAGTGGTTTAGTGGTGTGAATGGAAAATATTACTCTACACATTTGTTATGTACTTCTAGCGGATTATAGCTGAGTTTTTTTTTTTTCAATAAAGTTCCGAGGTTTTCTTCCCAAAATTTTTTTTCTTCTCCAAAAAGGCAAAAAAAAAAAATACACAAGCAATGAATTCTTGAATACGCAAGCAAATGCAGATAGTTCTTCTGCGGAATGTCATATATTCTGTCAAGTTGGTTTGCACTTAATTTGCAGATAGTTCCAAAATGTGAATTGACAGTGTGCACAGTGCATATATCATATATATAATGAATGGTGCCGCAAGTTCATCTTATTTTGCCATGTCAATACACCGTTAGCCATGGTTAGATATCATTTTAGATTGAGCTAGGTGACGTGTCAGATGTGGATTGGTCTACCATCACAAAGTCAGAAAGATAATGTTCTGTACTCTCTTATCAGTTTTCTCCATCTCTCGCTGCTAGCTAAGAAGTTGAAACTTCCTTCAACTTCCATAAGAGTGAATAATGAAACTTAATTGCTTCGCCCCCATAAGAATGGAATGGAGGGTTAGATTATTGATTTAAAACATCCACTAAATGCTTACCAATCAAAGGGAAAAACATTGTTTTTTTTTTTTTTTGTCAGACAAACTACTATATAGTGCAGGAAGATATATAATGCACATATGAACTGCTCCTATGGCTGTGGACAAGAAATGAGCTCTATTTGTGAAGCACGCTTATGTATCAGACAGCTGTATGTGGGCTCAATCAACATCATAGAATTACCAGTACGGTTGGATAACTTGATGTGGTAGCTATCATATGCGGTATAGCTCAAATCAAATGAAAACAGAAAAACATTAATTCTGAAAGTTAAATAACTTTGAAAACGCTAGTATTAAATTGTACCCCTAAATAATTTAATAAGAGCAGATTCTGACATTTCGTGCACTGTGCATGTGTGGCTTTAAGGAAATAGCTAACACATTGCATGCATGTCAACATGCACAACAATTATTCAATATCGAAATAGCTCTATCAAAGTATGTTGTGTGGCACAATAACTTTGAAGATTTTTCCTCACATTTTTCTGTTAATGATGAACTTTTTCTAAAGGGGTATAGTAACTATTTTTTCAGGAAAAAACTGAGAGAAAGGAGCAATGATCTTTCTCTTTCGTCCTTTTTATGTGATTATAGACTTCTCCAAATACATAAAGATATCTTCTCAAGCATAAATCACAGCCTCACTTGTTTAACACACACCCAACTTAATTTTTTTGAGGAAAACACACATCCAACTACATGGTAGTAATATGCAAGAAACTGATAAAAAGTATGTAAGTTATAAATACATTGGAAACTACAGCATGCATTAAATTTTAACAAATTCATGACCACGTTTGTCTCGCTAAAAATTGTTGCAACCCAAGAGTCATTTGCAACTTACAATTTAGCTTTGATAACCAATCAACGTACAGGTTTTTAGCTAAAAGAACCACTTAAATCCCACAAATATATACTCCTATATATTTCTAATTAAACAGATTTCATTGGGAATGCTTATGATTTGGTACCAATCTATTTGCATACTGCGAAAATTATGCACCATGAATCACATCCTTCTGACCTTCCCAAACATCTTTTTTTTTTTGGATGAACCTTTCCATACTTCTTAAATGTCCTAATTATGTTCCAGGAAAGAGAACACGCTACAGCTTTGGAAACCATTTTCTTCATTTCTCCAAAGAATGGTTGTAAGGAAAAGTAAAGTGCTTTACGGTGGTACTTTCCCACATTCAACAAATTCCTACATGATTTGTCTAATCAAATGACCATCAATATTTGCCTTCTCTATCTCTCACTAATAAACTTTTACCTAATAATTTCAAACGACTACTACTAAGTACTAATGATCCTTACTAATACAAGTCAATCCAACATCATCAAGGCACTTGTCCTGTCCTTCAAGCAGGGTATCTAATTGGTGATACTCTGATGAGCATTCATCTTTAAATATTGGCCATATTTACGACATTATGAATACTTGACACTCTTTATCTTATATAGTACACTGACAAAATTTGGATGTTACTCTTTGTCCTCTGTTTGTTTTGATATCATAATGTAATTTTAGAAATTTTTATTTATTGAGAATGTGTAATTTTAGAATTTAAATGGTTAATATTTGCACATATTCTTTATGTCTTTGTACTACTTGTTTTTATGTGTTTCTTTATCTTTTTATTATTATTATTATTATTATTATTATTATTATTATTATTATTTTATAATATTATATTATACATATATTAGTCATAGCTTCTTATTATGCCATGAATTAAGGCATGTCATTTATACTTGATCCAAGCATAATCAATGCCCCTATTGGTCATTCATTGTGCGTGTATATATCCTATATACACAATTTTTTTTTTTTGAGAATCAATATACACAATTTAGAGTGGTTGTTAGTTTATGCAAGTGTTTTTATTTGACTTAATATATCTACCCTCTATATTTTACTTTGTACGGGTCCTTCCTTTTCCTTTTTCCTTTTTCCTTTTTCCTTTTTCCTAAACAATTAAATAGATTAATTGATTAATTAATAGCATAATAATTGATAAAGCATCAAATATCCTAATTATTAGGTGATCTATCATAAAGATGAATAGACCTTATGACCATTCAAGATAAATAACTCCACTAAATTAAAACCAAAATAAGAAGTCTAAAATACTCACAGAACATATTTTTTAACATGCCAATTGTATTGCGAATCAACTTTTTTTTCAATACTTTTTATGTCATATATCATACCATATCATGTATTATATGATACATGAACACTATATAAAATTTATAAACATATATAAGGTGTATTTGTTACAAACTTGAAAAATATTCAGTGAATAATTTATTTATGAAATATTATTTAATAAATCTAACTAAATATGTTAATTAGAGAACATAATTATAATATTTGAAATTGATATATTAAAAAGTAATGGTTCGATTGTGCTACTATAGTCTCATTACTCCCATCAGTAAAAATCAGGAAAAAGAAGAAGGAAAAAAAATTTGAAAAGGAGACAATCAAAAAAAAAAAAAAAAAATCTTTTTTTTAGGGAGAGAGAGAGCGAGAGAGCAAACAAAAAGAAAAAAAAAAGTTGGAAACATGTAAGCATATTCTCCTAAAAACCCAACAAGAAAAAAAGAATAATAGATATAATTAACTTTTTAATTTGTTGAGCTTAACAAGATTTGACTCAGTTTTATTGTATGATGCATGAGCATCCTTGATACACCATACATTAATACTCATTTCTTCCGGTTTGACATTCCATACTAACAATTATGTGCAAATCAGTTTTCAATCATCAGTTGCTTTCATAAGATTAATACAACTTATAACTATTCAAGTTGTGTCAAATAACCCCAACAAAATAATGGATTGACCCAACCTGTATCTTATGAGTCGAATTTCGAGCTATACTCATTTTTCCAATCAACAAAATTTCTCTCCATACCTGAACAGATTCTAATCCAATTTTGTCCAGTCTAATTGTTCAATCATTTCGAACAGATTTTTTTGAGTTCAAACACTAATGAATGAATATATATATATATATATATATATATATATATATAAAAGTAGAGACCTTATTTGAAAAAGTATGAAATTCTGCCAAGTAGCGCATTGTATAACATTCTTTTCATTCAGCCTTTCACCTCATCTAAAATTAACATTTATGTCAAATTATTAAGTAATGACAAATACATTTATTTCAATGTATAATAAAATTCAAAGAATCTATATACATTTATTACTTCAAATGCTTTGGATAAATACGGTTGGATCTAAAAATTCATGGGGAATGAAGGAATTAAGTAAGACTAACTTCAACGCATAATTGCAAGAGTTGGATTCAATGCATAGTATAATATGATTATTTGTCTCCACATTTGTCTAATATAAATCCCCAATTCCTTTGGACTAAACCTTGCATAATTTCTCTTACAATATCTTTGGTTCCCTTTTCAAGAGGTATGTTAATTTCCAAAATATTATGTTTGTCTTAAATATTCTGTTTAGCTTTTATGTATACATTTTTAATGATGTATCATTGTAATGTGTAGGTTGGTTTTTTCATATTATGTGCTAATTAGATTTTTGGTTTTCTATATGATGCATATACTTGCTAGGAATTTGTAGTATTTTTGGTTTTTTGGCTACTTTTAGTTCAACTAAAATATGGAGGTTAAATTGTGATATTATTGCGTCACTATGACATTATTGTTTCTTTTGTGGTATCATGAAATTCTAGCCATTTTTATAGCTAATTGATTAAGATATCCTTCTTTCACTTTTCATCCTATTATAATTTTGATCTAAGAAAATCAAAATTTTCTTCAATTAAAATGTTAATGTGCCTTAATTTTATCTCTCATGTCAATTCTAAAGCTAAAGAAAAGATAATTTCATTGATATAAAAATTGTAGGTGTTGATATAGTGGAAATAGAGACTTTAGTGGCATAAGAAATGTAGAAATTAACACTATAGAATCTATACATAAAGCATAAATCATTCAAGAAAAATATCTAGAAATCAACAGGTTTGTAGATGATAATGTGAATTGTGATATGTTGACATTTGTTAGTTGCATGGATTAGAGGAGTTTTTCCACCAAATGTTTTTAGTTTGAATTTCATTTTACTAGAAAACTATGTAAACTAATAATAATAGCATTAATGAAATTAATAAATCATAAATAATTTCTTATAAAATTTATCAAAATGCATCATGTGTCGTGTGAGATATCAGCTAGTATTATAAACGGTAGAGATGAGAAAGAACAATGGACACAGAGTATGTCCTTTGCTGCTGTTATATCAGATTGGTTTTACATAATCGCATCACGTCTTCCAATAAATGAGAAGTCGACTAAACCCTTTTTTTTTTTTCTTGACTTAGAAATCGACTGATATAGCATACAGGCAAGATTACAAAACATCAAGTGGTCAAGGACAATTATTGAGGTTCTGTGCTATATCGTACACTAAAGTTCATGGCTATGAAGAAGCTTTGGCATTAGGAACATAACTGTTTTCACAGTACATTTCGACTTTTACGTTTGTGCCCACCAAGGACCATATATTATTGATTCTGCAAAAATAAAAATAAAAGGACTATATATTATTGAATAATTCTAGTAACAAACAATACATCTCTTTCCAATTTTGTATTATATAACTGGGTTTGATTGGTTGTTTATTACTTTTAAATAAACTTATCATCTTTTTTTGGTAAATCACAACTTACTTACTTGTGGTTTAGTTGAAATTTAAATTGTCTATCTGTGATTTGAAATTTCATGATGCAAGTAATCCAATAGATAGTTTTTGATCTTGTATTTTTATGTTTTTGGAGAAGAGAAACATAAAAGTAGAGCAAAATTACATATTTAGCTCTATTTTTAATAGGTGTGAGTTATAGAAATCTAACTTAGCTAACCTTAGGTGGGTAAAGTGTCAAATTTCAAACCACAGATAAACAATTTAAATTTCAGCCAAACCATAAGTGAATAAATTGTAATTTGCCCCTTTTTTTTTCTTTTACTCACAATCAGCTACATAGGACAATTGTGACAACAGTGTGTGGTCCTAGAATTATTTACAATTAAATTTTGCTTTCACAACAAATTTCACTGTTGTTAAGTTTTGTGTCCACCATTCAAGATCACTGTGAATATGAATAGCATTATTGTTGGCCTTAGAGCACTCATATTAATGGGTATATATAATAGAAAAAAGTGTCAAATTTATACATTTTTGCCCAAAAACTACTCATATTAGTGGGTGTATAAAAGTGCATATTTACAATTTTGCTATAGTAACTGTGTGTATTTACACAGGTAGCTTTGTATTTTATAATTTTATTCTTCTCTCTCTCTCTTCCTTGTCCCACCAATACACTTCTTGACCACCAAGTGAGAACGATGATGATGTGGGCTTGTGTAGGAACCTAGAATCGTCAACTATGGTCACTGGTTAGGCCTGTTGTAAAAAGGTTTGGGGTGATTTATGATGGTGGGATAGGACACTAATTAGGCCACCATTACTAAAAACAGTGATGACGTGGGCTCGTCGATGTATTGGGGGAACCTAGAATTGTTGACTAAGGTCGTCGATTAGGCATGTTGGTGGATCAGGTTTTAGGTTTGTGTGGATTTGGTCGTGTTTAATCTGTGATTGCGAGATAGGATGGGTGGATTTGGTTTTGGAGAAGAGAGAGTGTCTTGGGTTTGGAAAGGAAGAACAAATAGTGATTTGAGAGAGATGTAGTTTTTGGTTGAGGAAGAGAGATGAATTTGGAGAGAGCGTCTTTAACACTTTACCCACCTGAGATTTAACCGAAATTTAAGTTGTCTTCATGTGGTTTGAAATCCTATGATGCAAGGGTTCTGTTGAATTCTTTTTGATCTTGTATTTTTATGTTTGTGTTTTTGGAGGAGAAAAACATAAAAGTGAAGCAAATCATATATTTAGCCATGTTTTTATATATGGGTTAAGAAAATCTAACAGAACTAACCACACTTAAATTTGGCCAATAAATTGTAATTTTCCTTTAAAAAATTAAAAAAAATGATATTTTAATAAAATGTAATATAAAATAGATAAATTTTTTTTTTTATAAAGAAGTTAATCTAAATGTTTTCTTTGAAAAGTATATAAATATATATAAAAATAAAAATACTCACTTCATACCAATTTGTTTGTCCTGTCTGAAAAATCAAATTTTTTAAGAAAACATAATTTATTATTTTGTCTACCTTATAAAAATGTATAAGTTTACAAAACTATTCCGAATAAATTTATAAGCTCTTTTTTAAAAGAATTATTCTTAATGAGACAACTAAAAAAGTGTCCCAATTAGATTGATTTTTTAAAATATTTATTAACTTTTTTTTTTCAAATAATTTTGAAATAAAGTAGAAGTATTATAAGAACATTAAATTAATACCATATTTTGAAATAGAAAAAAAACAAACAAAACGGAGAATGAAAGTTAAATCTAAAAATGGTAAAGAGTAATGCTTGATAAATATAAATAATATTGGCTTAACATAAGGCCCAATTAAGAGTTTGAGTATTTCTGCTCTTAATGAGCTGACAAGAGATCAGACTAGACGAGTTGGGCAAATTCGGCAAATTGGGCTTTATGTTTGGGGATGGGCAATTGGGAGGCCCGCGCAAGTGAGTTCTGCAAAGTAAGCAGCGTCAACACTTGGCCAGCCTATCACCCCTCCATAAATTCTTGCGCACGTTTTGGTCGGCGCGGCGAGCGGCTCCCACCACTCGCTTTGTTTTCCTTACTCATTAGTTTAAGGCAGTCTGTTAAGTGCTAGCGAAGCTCAATTTATAAGGCTTCAGCCGGCCCAAGTCGCAAGCTCTAATCGATGTGGGACTATATGAAACTCATGCTCAATTAAATTTACACACCATAAAGATTGTGATATGCGCAGAACTGCAAACGGTTTTTCTCCCTGTTTATTATGTATCCATCAGGTAACTAACTACAACATAATAGATGTTACATATTACTTACATTCCAAGGTCCAGATTAGTTTAATCTTCTACCACTACCATTTTTAAAAATCTTCCTTCAAATGTGGAATGTCGCCTATAGCTTTGTAACATAGTGGCATTACTTGGTCACCTTGATGAAGAGAAATAACGTTCGAATTCTCCCTCCCCTACTTATTATAACAATTAAATTATCAAAAAAAAAATGTAGAATATCTTATGAAATAGACCATAATCTCCAATATGCAGTTTTCATTTCTGGCATCATTCAAACTACTCATGTATTTGCCACCAGCAATATAAATTTACTCCAGCCACTAGAGCCCTCTCGGGTCTCTAGTTGCCAAACAAATAGCCTTCATTCTGCACTTCGAAAAACTGCCATCTTCCTTTCCTAATTTTTACAAATGAAGCTGATCAACTCCATTTGCCCTTCTTCTTCACCTTCCCTCCTATCAGAATCAACACTTGGCATCCCATACACTCTAAAATTACTTGCCTTCAGTAATTTCTGTCTTAACTGTGCACCCTTCAAAATGCTTCATGAAATTTTGTAAGTGCTGAAGAGTGAATTAACATGAAATTTTGAAATTTTGGATTAGATTTAAATTCTTTTAACGAATGTTTCAACTAAAAATGAATTGAAACTGGCCTTAGCATATCTGATTTCAATCCCAAATTTTAAACCAATCCAGACTGCTCTTGCCAATGACTCTTTAAAAACATACAATTAGCAATGTTAATTATTTTCATTTACTTCGTTAGGAGGTGCAACCACTTTAAGTTTCCAAAGAAACAAAAGAACTTGGAATGCGAGAGGTGGAAGCCAAAGTTTAGACCATTTCCAACAATTGAACCCAGCATTTGAGATGTTTCCTAAATTACCATCTTTAAATCTGTAGTAAGTGAGAGCATTTCTTAACTAAAAACTCTCCAGGTTTTGAAGAAGGCCAAAAACTAATTTAATCTAGAATAGGCGCTTTAGGCATAACTGTGTAAAGGATTTGTCTTTCATCATCCTTGAAGAAATGAGTAACCAAATCTGCATTCCATCTTCCAAGTCCAAGTGCTCTGATCTATCGGATCTACCACCTTGACCTCAGTGAAATTGTTATTGAATACCAATTCCTCCTTCAATGGAAACCAATTGGGATCCTTTAGGCATAAAGATTAGCCACAACTCACCCAATAATGTGATGAATATATAACAGCTCATAATAAATGTCAACTAAGTAGATTAGGCTTGTGGATGTCCAATGTTCAGGAACGCGATTCAAGTTGGATTTGAAATTCATAAATTTTTTAAACCCAAACTGGGTGTTTGCATACAAGCAGGCAAATAATCCGAAATAATTGAGTGCAAGTTTGTCCCAATTGCAAAATTTTAAAATAAATGCATTTTTTTTTTTTTTAAAGTTTCAGTCCAGTGTTGGGCCATTTCATCTCCCATAGTCTAATGATCATAACACATACAAATTTAACCTCTCTGATTTGAGTACACTCCCAATAATCTTTGTAACTATTTCTTTTTAAGTTGTTAATCATTATCAATTCTGAATGCTAGTATAAAATCATATGACATAAGTACAAGATATTGCATGAGTTATGTTAGGGATACTACAAATTTAACTACATAGAGCTTACAAACTTATGTTTGTGAGAGACCAAGACCTTAGTTGGCCATGTTTCTAACTTATCAAGCCAACCCACATGAATTGGAGATTTCGTGTTAGTGTCCCTCAAGGTGGTGATTCGACTGAAATTATTTCCATTCTCAAGTCCATGGTTTGAAAACCCAAACTGTTCAACGAATCGTTAAAATGAGATGTTCAAGGTTTTTGAGGTTGAACCGGGGTCAAATCGAGGTCAAACCGTGATGATATCATAATTAATTTAATAATTATTTAAAATATAAATGTATTAAATTAGTAAAAATTGATAATTTCACTAAAATAGTCCAAAATAAATATAGATATCTATCTTTCAAATGTATTTTTTATATCACAACTTTCATAATACAAATAAAAATTATTACTTAAATTCTAAGCAAAAATAAATAGATATTGAGTTTCTCAATCAATAGTCAATACTATATCGAAAGTAGTTTTGAACTTGTCAATATCTATGTACCGTTTTGGAATTACCGTGTGTGTGTCTATATATATATATATATATATAGAGAGAGAGAGAGAGAGAGAGAGAGAGAGAGAGAGAGAGAGAGAGAGAGAGAGCTTTATTCAATTTTTAATCAAGTTAGTCTAAATTAACTTTAGTCATGACAAATCACATTTGAGTACCCAATAATTTTTATTTTATGGGACCCAATAAAATTTTTAAGAGAGAAATTGGTTTGTCTGCCCATGGCCAAGCCCATTTGACAATCCAATCATTATTTTTATGCCCAAGCCCATTTCAATGGTCCACTGTCCAACCTTTAAGATTCCTTTTTTAAAAATAAAAAATAAAAAGCTAGAAGATGTCTGCCCATTTAAAAATGGGTTAAAATTAAATAAACAACAAGACTCAAGAAGGAAGTGCCTGACAGCAAGCATTGGTGGTTGACGGTAAAGTAAGTATTAGTGGTTGACAGAGCAAGCAGCAAAGAAGAAACTCCAAAGGCAAAAATGCAGAAACAACCTTGTAAAAAATAAAAATTAAAAATTAAAAAAAAAAACCCTCTAACTGTCTGACCTGTGAGAACTGTTTATGGTTCACTGACTTTCTTGCATAGGCCGATTCTTGGGGTTTAAAAAACTTGTTAATGAACGGTTTTCGATTAAATCGGTGGGACTGTACAATATGGTCTGAGTTTCAAAATCATACTTAAATAAAGAGTTTTTACATTTAGTCACCACTTATTTTATTGGAAAACATAAGAACACCAAATAACAAAATGTATTTCATTGAGTAATTGAATTTACATAAGTAGAAAAATCAATGTAAGAGAAAAGTACATGGTGTTGGTCTTAGTTATATTCTACAAAATATAAAAGTGGATGGGTAAAACACTATTTAGAATCATTGATCTAAGTTTGGAGGCTAAGTTACAACGTGAAAATGTATTAAATATCACATTGTCTTGTAAAACCGGTCTTCTAAATTATGATGGTCAATAGACATATTTTATCATATACAAGCATTTAATATGTCACAAGCAATAAAGCAATATCATTCAACACAAAGCATGTATCAAAACATAAATGTGAAATTTCAAATTTGCCATAATGGAGAGAGAAAGAGCACGGGAACATGTGAATTTATGGAATTGATGAACGTGAGGAAGAAATTGAAAAAGAACAAACATATTGAAACAAAAATGTTATCGCATTGAACTCATAATGATTAAGAAATTAAAAACAAACATGTAATAGCATTGAATCTAGCATGGCAAAATACTTGAAAGGCAAACATGTTATGGCATGTGAATCTAGCATGGCAAAGGAATTGAGAGGCAAACATGTTATTGCATGTGATAGGCAACAATTTCAAATCAAACATAAAATTAATTCATGAACAGCATATGAACGAATGAAGAGCGTAATGAACAACATTTTATTCTAGCATGCTAAACATCATAAAAACACTACATAATAAGTACACAAGCATTTGAACACAAATAAAAAAATTTTAAAAAAAAATTATTAAAAACAACAAGGCCATTACCTGCATATGATTAAATACAAACAAGATGGGGGAAATCTTTTAGAGCATTTGACGAGTGAGGCAACAAGGTGCTTGGCTACAACCCGTGACAAGGAAAATTAGTGTTGCCCAAACATGACCGACTATACGCAGACAATCATGGAGTCTTACTCTGTTGCTTTCTTTAGAACTCAGGTAAAGTCTCTTGTCATCGAATAAGAGATCTAAGGTTCGATTTTTACCTACACCAAAGTGTTTTGGTTTAATAATAAAAAATAATCATCAGGAGCAGATGTCATAGGTTGAAACTGTATAAGATAATTATTTCTAGGATTCTAGAACTGAAACAAGAAGATGCTCACTTTCACTCCAAGATTAGAAAGACCGCATGCAGACAAACACATCTTACTCCTTCTAGAATGCTAAGGGGTGGAGTCCCTTGAATGGTGAGGGTAAGATTAAATGAATAAATTCATCATCTCTTAACAACTTAATTTTTTTGGAGAATCAATAGCTTAATATGATATCAAAGTAAAATATCATAAATACAAGCTCATGTCAAGCTGTCACTATCACCACCTCACCTCACATTTAAATTTCCTCATTATTTCATAACAGTAACCAATCACAAAGGCCACGAAATTCCCTTACATTTTATACACGATTATTTCACACAAGTTGATCAATTTTTCTCCTTCATTCTCCATGAACAAATTGTTGGAAAGAAGGTGGCTATAGACTTTATGTCCCTCTCACACAAAACCGCTAACATTGCTCTCACTCGTCAAGTGGAAGAGTGCCGTGAGATGGGACACAGAGACTTTTAAGTAGATGGGACCCATTATCATTAAAAAAAAAAAAAACCAGGTAGACTCGTCCCAACAATATTGTCTGCCTCATTCATCGATGATTGGACCCTCTTTTGCCAAATTATTTTTTAAATAAAAAAAAAAATTAAAATAAAAACCCTGATGCTTTAATAACAACTCATGCAACACAATAAAAGAGAAGGCGAAGAGAATCTACACGACCTCATGTAAACAATATGTTTTCAATTAGTGTAACGCATTACAATAATAATTAATTCCATAAAAAAAAATATATTAATTAATCTTTAATTAACTTTTTTTTTCTTTTTAGAAACAAACACACAGAAGGGAGAGGGAAAAGGGTTCTAACACAAAGGCATATCACAATTCCACTTAAAAGTCATGGTAACTTTTAAGGAAGGGTGAGACAAGTTGTACTACACACACCACTCTCTCTTAAACAATATCTTTAATTAACCTTAAACTTAATGGAGGACATATAAAAAGACATGTAAATTGGTTTTCTTTTTTTGGTTCTCCATTGATAAAGTATTCTATCGTTTACCTAAAACAATTTTTTTTTTTAGAAAACCTAAAACAAATTAATTACCTTGACCAAAAAAAAAAAAAAAGATAATATTTTTGTTCACAAAATCATATTGTTACCAATTTGTATACGTGAACATTCTATAATAGTCATAATACTACCAATAATCTTGTATTCATTGCTGGTGATGAAAGCTTTGACAGAATCCAAGAGCTCCATGTCTCACAAAGGACCGTTGATCAATGATGCTAAGTACTACTCCAATACGTTTGAAAAATTACTGTACTCTCATGTAACAAGAGATTGTAATAACGTCTCTCATAGTTTGGCCAAACATGCACTTAACATTCAAAACTTTTTAGTGGGGATGGAGGAAGCTCCACCACAAGTTTTTCATGTACTTCAAGATGATTTAGCAAGTTTTTCATGTACTTTAGGCTGGTTTAGCAAGCTCCACCACAACCTATTTGTTTTGTGGACTTTTGGGTTTCCTATTTGTTGGGAAATTTAGACCCCGATTGATAGAATTAACAAGTTTTAAACCTAAGTTGTTAATTAGATTTATTATGAATAAAACTTGTTAAAACAAAAAAACATCAATATCATGTTAAAATCATGCAGCAAAAAAATAAATAAGACAAGATATGATGACCCAGGAAAACCAATGAAACAAACTAGTTTCACAGTAAAAAACCTGGGGGGAAACCTTCCCGAAAAATAATTCACTATAGTAAAGAGAAGTTTCAAATCTAGTACAAAACCTTTGTCTCTAGACTCTACAATCCCTGTAGATGAACTCAAAGTAGAAACCTTCTACCGCTTCAGAACCTTTAAACTCTTCAATATATGAACGTCACCATTTTTGCACAAATTTCAGTACGTGACTAACCAATGATGCATGGCTCCCAGTACGTGATTAACACACCAACTAGAATAAGATGTTGGATGCAAAGTTCTTCACTTCATCAACAATAAAGATCAAGAAGAACTTGGTTACAAAACCCTAAGGCACAAAAATACAGTAACTTCTTTCAGAGAGAATAAGACATCGGTCACCTTTTGCATATGTTCTTCTTGTATTCTCTTATGTGACGGCCTTTGAAAATAAGTTTTATATATGTCTAAGGTTGTGAGAAAAGAAACCCTACATATACAAGTCAGCATGGGCCGAAAATCAGATCTGGAAATCTAAATTTCGTAATTCTCGATCGATAAAGGAGGTGTCGGGCAGGTGTTGAGGGGACAGAAATTTGCTCAATCGATCGACCTAGCTATTGAGAGGTGTCAAGATTGCGATAAGAAGAAATTGAAGAGCTCGACAGATAAGCCAGGTGTTGAGCAGCTATCGAGCTTTAAAATTTTGCACTTTCTCACTTGATTCTTGGACAGACTTGCATGAGTTTAACACTTAAACTTGAAACAAGGTTTCTTGAAGTATTAAACACATCTTAGATCTACCCAAATACAAGCAAAATGCGCTTTGTCAAAGGATTAACCAATTACATAAAATAGTGACATATGTTTCTAACAAGTGAATCACATATATCCTAACACTACTGTGGGTGGTCCTATACTCAGCAGCCTGAGTACAATCCTGTTACTCAAACCCTTCTCTCTACCTCACAGAGTCACTTTTTCTCTCAAAGTAACTGCTCTTTTCTCTCAATGTTCTCTCCAAAATTGCCAACCTCCTCCTTCCTCATTCTCATCTCCTATTTATAGCTCAAGATTAGTGGAGGGGTTATGATTATTCTTGGCTATTAGTGAGTATGGAGATCCAATTCCATTACCTTTAATTGGATGTTTAGTTGGGAGTGGGAGTGGGATTAATGGCTTTGGAACTGGTTCCCACCTCAAGAGGGACGTTCGGCAGCGATATTCCCCAGGGCAATACCGGGCAGCTGAGACATAGTATCCCCGAGCAATCACGTTCTCGGCTAGGATGTGCTAGCTGGACAAGTCTCTGGCTATGAACCGTGAAGTGTACAGTTCAAGATCGCATGCCCAGCGGGCCTTAGGTCAAGCACAATGGCATGGATCCCGAACCCATGGCCTTAGCAGGCTAAGGGGCCAGCTTAGGACAAAGGGGTCGGAACCATGGGCCACACTGTAGGATTGAAGTTTGTGGCCCAAGTGGGCCTGAGGGCCCTTTTGCCATACATATACTCGCACATAATCCTTCTTTCTATATATGTGATAGGAGGTAGGATAGAAAACTTCTTCTTTTTTTCTTTTTTCTTTTTGCATTGTTAGGATTTGAGTTTGTAGTGTTGGCAAACCATAACAAAAAATAAGTCTCGTTGAGTTAGAATGTGCACTTTCAAGTCCAAGACAAAGAATTAAGTTTAGAATAAAGAAAGATGAAATATGCCATGTTTGATTGATGTTCGATTCCTCTCGATCGATCAAGAGTAGCAAATCAGCAAAAATCAGTAAATATAAAAAAGCTCATAACTTGTCCATTTCAAGCCCAAATCATGATCTATTTGTTACAATATTTATAGGACATTATAAGCTAACCCTAGATGGGGTTTTTAGAGAGAGAGAAGAGTGCTTCTTATGCCTCCTATTGTAGATCTAAGGTTTTTGTACTCAAAACTCTCTCAAATCTTGTACCGGCAATATTCTTAAAAGAAACTCAAGATCTAGTGTTGTAAAAGTTGCTGCCACATTCTAGTCAACAAGGGTGCTAGAGATCTAAACTTTCAAGGATGGTGTTGGAGTCATAGACTTGAGGTCTATGTGATTCAAAGCATTAGTATCAAGTGTATTGAAAAGTAAAGTGTGATCTGGAGGTTTATGTAGGTCCACATCAAAGAAGTTTGAGGGTTTCAAAATTAGGTTTGATAATCATAGTTAAGTTTATTACGAATTCAATATTTTTTATTGTAAACTTCTATTTGATATAGTAGATTATTCTTCTTGGAATATTTCCCCCCAGGTTTTTTTTACCTCGAAATTGATTTGTTTCATTGGTTTTCCTAAGTCATCATATTTGTGTCTTATTTACTTTTTCACTGCATTATATAAATGATGAATGTTTAACCTAATACCTACGTAATTGACTTAAGTATCAACTTGGTAATAATTAGGTTAAATTAACACGGTGTGTTTAAGAGTCTAAAAACTAACATGTATAATACTAAGGTTTTGTTGCAATTCAAACCATTTAATATATTAACCATTTTTTATACATCAGAGTTGTAGGGCTTTTAGGCCCAAGAGTTCATTATCTACTTGTATATTGGGCCTGTGGCCCAAGCCAAGGACAAGAATCTATTTGAGGAAGAGAAGTCTTTGTCAAAAGATAATGTGTTGATGAATAAAAATGTGAGTTTTGGTCATAATGACTCAATAGAGTGGGCCAAGGATGAATACATCCTCGGCTAGACAAAGTCGAGGTCTTAAGAGATGGCCTACCAATAAGGGTGACGATCCGGAAAATTCAATTGGAGCGAATAAGCAATGCAGAGACATCAGATAGGGAGGAGTCCTAAAATATCTTCGGAGAAAGCTGCTGCCTCCGCATTAAATGCACTGTAACTAACTCTCTGGCTGCATTAATGTGCAAGTGATGCCTGAACAGTGGATTTCAGCTTTACAGCTACTACATAAGGACTTATAGGGAGTGCTGATGGAACAAGTATCCACACCGACCGTCTGGCATGCACGTGGAAGGTGGAGATAAAAAGAAAAGACAGTATAAAAGAAGAAAGGGTGAGTGAGAAGAGGAGATCGGAAAAATCAAGAAAGAAACACTATAGCAATCTAGAGTCAAGCTTGTAACCTTGCCTAAGAGTATTAAATAAGAACTAGTATACTTGGACTTCGCCGATGATGTTTTTTCTTCAGTTTACACTTCTATATTTTTATTCTTTTGTCATCCAACCTACCTGACTTGTTATTTAGTTAACTAAAACCCAGTTTTCTAACTCATTCTCTACAAATTCATTGTTTTGGGCTTTTTAGGCCTAAGTCCATTCATACCTTGGGCTAGGATTTCAAATTTGATCCTTACAAGAGTCATATAACTAATTAAACCTTTTGTTAATATATGCAATATAAATTTTCATATATATGAAAATAATGAAGTTACTACTAATTTTACAAAAAAAAAAAAAAACTTATAAAATAGTTTTTTTTTTTTTTTTAAAAAAAACTTATAAAGTATATTGTGACAACCAATGTGATTGGTGTTATATCAATAACTTAATATAAATTCTTAATTATTTTTGTTTTGTATTCAAAAATTGACACATTCATTTTTAAGACTTACGTAGTAAAATTTTTAATATTCGTTATGTCATTTAATCTAAATAAAGATATAAATCACGTACGTAAAAATTGAAATTTATCTACAATCTAAATAAAGATATAAATAAGGGAAAAATTGAAATTTATCTGCCATGCATGCTTTATATAGATTTGTTTCAACAGTTTAAATCTAAGAATAATAAAAAACTATTATATATATATATATATATTTTTTTTTTTTTTTTAAGTGTGGCTCCATCAACTTTAATAGGTTGACACTCTATCATAATATATAAATCAGTATATATATGATTTTTGTTGATGTCGATAAATTCCATAGTTACACTTTCTCATAAAGGAGTGGAAAACTCTTTGTGACCATCTCTTCTTCAGTTGCACTTTCTCATAAAGGATCTGAATGACTCTTTGTGACAATCTCTTCTTCAATATTGCACTTCCTCAAAAAGTATCTGAAAGACTCTGTGATAAATGCAATCTTCCAAGAGTGAGAAGGACGTGGGAATTTAAGGTGCTGTTTGGTTCATATTGAATGTATATTCATTTTCAACTTTTTATTTTTTTGTACTTATTTTCTACTTCTCAAATTTTGTACTTATTTTCTGTTTCTAACTCATTTTATGCTTGGCACAAATTTTCTTGTCTTCTTTTTTTTTTTCTTTTTTCTTTTTTCCACTTTTCAAGTAAAAAATCAACACAAACTTTGAATTTTTTTTTTTTTTTAAATATTACAAAAGTGCTACTATATTCATTTTCAGTTAAAAAGAAAAAGACAAGAAGGTGTATTCATTTTAGTGAAAATGAAAAACACACAAACTTTGCATATTTTTCTTTCTTAATATATACTTATAAAAAAATAAAAATAAAAATCCATAGTTACAATAGGTGTGCATCCATCAATTTTAGAGTTTACTCCAGAGAATTAAAAATAAAAAGAAGAAAATTAAGAAAGAAGGAACTCTATTAGAGCATCACTCCATCATAGTTTTTATTATTGTACATAAAAATGGTGTGGCTGAGGCACTTTAATAGGATGCCACTCTATCACATATATATAATTTTGTTTTTGGTTGGATGTAAAGAATTTTGAGGTGATCATCTCCCAACCAGATACCATCGTTTTGGGATGTCATGTTAGTCATCGGAATCTTTTGACGAATCAGATATTATCTTCTGGATCAATCGGCTAGTCTCTTCCTCGGACATAAGGTCAGCTTTGCTCTGCCTCTGAGATTGAGCATAGGTCTCAAAGAATTCCTTGTTTTCTTTCTCCAGTTCATTCCACACTGCAATTAAATTTATGCATGGCTTAACGTTATCATTGTTCTCGTACAATAATCCTCCCTTTCTGTGTGTGAAACTATTTTTTTTCTTAAAGTGTGTTTCGAAAATCTCTTCCCTCTTGTATTTTTTGGAAAAAAAAAAAAAAATTGGACATAAATTTCTATAATGGCCCCCCTAAATTTTTACTAAAGGTCCGTTTAAGAATAACTTATTTAGCTAAATTTGAAAATTTTTTACTAAAATTACTGTAAGTAAAGTTAAAAATTAGCTGAAATAATAATATGACGTATAAATAGTACCAAAAAATGCAATGAAACCTATAAATAATACCAAAAATAAGCTAAATAGTAAAAGAAGCTGTCTAATATAAACTTATCTCAAATGCAACCTAAAGACACATAATATACTTGATTAGTGAATTTTTCATTCTTTAAAATTACTCTTTTGTCATATATAGCTCATTAAATTAAAGTATATTTAATGTACATCACATGTAATATAATTATATTTTATTTTTATTAAATTGAATTGTATTTTTTAGACATATCAAGACTTAATATTTTTTTGGTTGCAAAGACATAAACACTTATTTGATGTAAATATTTTTGTTCACATAAAAAAATATCATATGTTAAATCAAAATTACAAACATTTTATGTATAAGCTATAAATAAATATAAATGTGCGTGTGCGTACGTACGTGTGTGATATTCTTTAGATTTAATTTAATTTTTTTTTAATATTTAGCTTGGCCTCCTAAAAACTTTTCAAGCTCCACCACTATCTATTAGTACATAAATAGTCTGTAACAAACAAACTAAGTTATCCTGGTCTATTTATGAGATAATACGCTTAATCAAACCAAAGCCACAGGCCATTTTACAAAAGATAAAGCTAAAGCCACATGCTATTTTACAAATTACTGATAAATTAGATGATTATCGGTAAATAAAAATGTAATATTAATAGTAGACTAAACTCAAATGAAAATTAATAAAAATTTGTTACATCAATAGTTTGTAAGATAGTTTATGCTTATATATATAGCATTATTCTTTATATTACCAAGCCAGAGGAAAGTGCTATATATCTACGGGTATAGTGCATCCTGTTTGAGAATCTTGTCAAAGTTTCAAGCCATCCTCAAGCATTTATTACTCAACTAATAAGGTTTTTCCTTTTGCAGATCTCTCTCTTTTGTGTGTATGTGTCTATGTGTAAGCTTGCATGTGTTCTTTGCGAGCTTGCGATGACCATACGTCTTCTATACGAGCAAGAAATCATTAAGAGAGAGTTAAGGGAAACAAACCAGTGGAGGTGATGACAGGGTCGATATTTGCATGTTTTGAAAGGGCTTCCATGCACTCTTCTTTAGTCATGTGGAAAGTCAGGCAAGTCTCTATCAGGTGATGTACCTATATATAAAAAGTAGCTCCGATCATTAACCAAATGCAAAAACAAAACTAAATTAACATACGTATGAGAGAGGCAGAGAAGAGTCCCCCAATGATATCCTATAACATGTACGTACGTACGTAGTTCCATGTGTATATATATGTATCTTAGTAAGAAAAGAAAAAACAAGCTCTATCGATCTCAGTACTTACCAGGTGTATGTATGAGGCAGAAGAGTCTCCCATGTAGCGAGTGAGAGAATTATTCGTGCAAGAAGATGAGTATTTCAGCTGATGTGCAGAACTGTATATCTGGTACTATGACAAGGTGGAAGGGTTCACAGGAATCAGTAGAGTGGAGCTAGGTATCACATGTGGGAGCTAGGATAGATAATAACTGGTTGTAATGAGCTTAGAGAGATGATTTTTTTTTTTTTTTTGTTTCGTACGATGTTATTTGGCAGCGTTCCTTGACACATGTTACCCGTCCAGAAATTCTCCAATCAAACAAAGCCAAACCCCACGTTTGGTCGGTTCAAAGTGACGACCCAATGGCAACGACATCTCTATGGTAATGTCTCATGTCTATATAGTTTAACGATCCGGTTAATATATGTTTTGAAGGTATACATTAATTATTTATTTTAAGAAAGTTTTTACAAAAAATTAAAAAAGTCATTAAAACAGTTAATCACTTTTTATTATTATATGCCCTTAAGATATATGTTAGTAAAACCCATAGTTTAATTAACTCCCTCTCACTCTCGCCTCTCTCCCACAATTTACCTATCTAATATTAAATAATAATTAAAAAAAAAAAGTTCTCATTAAAGTAACTTAACTATGGACAAAGTTTAGCTATAATTGGTTGTAGTTTTAGGTTATAACATTATTTAATATCTTTTTATTAGAGATAAATTTTAACAAAACCACCATTGAATTACGAATGCGTTTGGATTGGGATGAAAACTTCATTGTTTGCGTTTTGTTTGGTTTTTTTTTTTTTTCTTCACGCGTTTTTGAGCGTTTTGAGTGTTGCGGCTACTGTTCATGCACTGTTTAATGAACAGTAGCCGCAAACTTTGACTTTTCAAATTTTTTTGACCAATCACAGCACATCGTGTACTGTTCACGGACCTACAAATTTCACTTTTCAGCAACTTTTTCATTAAAAATGGGTCCCACGATACTATTCACACATTTAAAAATTATTTCACTACAGTGTTTTTCAGTTTTCAGTTTCAATTTTCAATTTTTAGTTGTATCTAAACGGACCCTACATCTTCTTTTTATATCCTCCATACTTGCAAAATTTTAGAAAATTAAATATTAATAGCTATGTCATCAATAAATTATTTAAATTGAAAGTTTTTATAGTTTAAAATTATGCATTAAATATAAGTTTATAGATGATATAATAAATAATATCCAATTGACACAAAATTTGACATGTGTATTAAAAGCGTAAAGAACATGCAATTCAACAATTAGATTTTCAAAATATGTAATAATATTTATTTTATTGAATAAGGTTATACCCTTAGACTACAACCAATTTTATAACTAAACTTTATCATTTAACTATTAATTTAAAAAATTTCACGTGTTAATTAAATAAAAATTATTTGTCACATGTTAAATGTTTTTATTTACTCTTCACTAATCACAGCTTGACCATATCTCTTATTATTTTCATATAGAGTGATAAAAAAGAATAAATTGAAAAAAAAATCATATGAATGATATATTGCAATTTGTAGAATATAAAAGAGCATACACATGTAAGTGACATCTCGTGAAAGATTTATGGTCCATTTTGATTGTGGGGGGAGTGGAGTAGAATTCGCCAAAAATTTGGCTAATTTCCTACTAATTATACTTTAGTCCCCTCCATTCTCCCTCAATCCAAAGGGACACTTAAACATTTGGGTTAATTAATGTAACAGCTCCAATTCTCCAACTGTAAAGGATTAGTGGGAGAAGTAATCCTAAAGTCCCATATCGATTGAAGAAGTACATGAGGATGTACTTATAAAGAGTGTTTTACCTTCAATGTGCAAAGATCTTTTCTCCACGTCTTTATAATTCTAAAAAAAAATTCAACGAAGTTTTCTTTTTTGAAATTAGTTACTCTGAAATTTCAAATTTTCAAAGAAAGCATTACAAAAATTAATTTTGTGAAAATTGAGCCTTTACCAATGATTTTGACATATGATGGCACAAAGATTAATATATAGGTTTAAGAACAAGGTGTAACTCTCATATAGATAGAGAAATTTGGGCTTTACTGAATTTTGAGAGTTGTGTGTTGTCGTTAGAATCTTTCTCATTAACAAAGCCTTTTGCCTTTGTATTGATTTGCAAAATCTTGTTCAATTCTATCCACGCTTGATTTTGTTTGAATTTTCTTGGAAGAAGAAGTAGCTAGCGGTTCACCAGCCAATACATCTAGGAGTCCCACCAAATCATTAAACCTAGTGGTTGTTGCTCTTTAATTGGTGATTCACTAGCCAATAGATCGATAAAGAATCTCTCCAACTTATTGTTATGAGTCAAGTGTTGGATAAATTATTTAACTTTAGTTTAGTGATAGAATAAATCTTCCTAGATAGGTTAGTATTGTTATTTATTTGTATTTAATTTAATTCCTATGTTTTAGAATAGGATTACTTCCTATGTTTTAGGATTTATTGATGAGTTTATCTCATCATTGGTTATTTATGTACATAAAATGCATAAATGAGAATTAAGCAAAAAATTAACAAAAAGTGTTTATTTCCTCTCTCAAGTTCAAGAGATTGGTGTTTCTCAGAAAAAAAAAAAAAAAAAAAAAAAAAAAAAAAAAAAAAAAAAATTCAAAAGATTGGTCATCTCAAATTGACTACACTATCAATTTATTTCTGAGTTTACAACATTTGATATCAAAGCCATCATATCCAACTAGTTATAAAATAAAATAAAAAACTTTGCTACCTTT